>NC_043711.1:87415137-87427667 GCF_006229205.1 Suricata suricatta | reverse complement strand
ATCAAAGACGTTGAGGGAAATCTCTACCAGCCCTCCTGCCTGACACAGAAGGGCTTTCTCCTGTTCTTTCTTTTTCCCCTCAGTCTCTGAGTCTTTCCATCATTGATAATGATCTTTGCTTATTTTTCTTGTTTGTATCAGCTCCAACACACATCTTAGAATAAACAGTTGTGTTTATTGTAATGATTCAGCCTACCTCAGACATTGTTTCATTCCTACCCAGCAGTGGAATTCTCAGTGGCCTTTCCCTGCGGGTGTGTCATCCACACGGTCCCATAAGTATCTCAGCAAGTCTTGAGGTGCACCACTAATGACCTACGGCCAGTCAGACATCCTGAGAACAAGCTAAGCTAAATGAAATGCCACCCCACACTTATAATGGATTTTGTAAAACCCTTTGCTGAACTCCTGATCCCCTATGTTTATGGCAATTTCCTGGTCTGCCAGTCTGGCAGTAGCACCAAAAAAGGGAATGTGGTCTTTGGGGTATCAGAGGATGGCATCGTCTCAGTGACTTCATGCTGTTCCTCTTTACTAAGTGCTCACAAGGCTTCTTTTCATTTTTCCATTGTCAATTTTTTCTGATAAGCTATAGTATGCCTCTGGTCCATAATTGAGAAGTCTGCTTTCTTTCTTATAAATTCAGATTCCATTTGCTTGTCTTCAGTCCTCTGGAAGGTCTCCTATTTTCCACTGGAGATGATCACCTTACTGATTTCCAAAATGAGTGGTGGCATTTAGATGGAGTAGATTTTGTGACACATCAATATTTTGCTACCTTGCCTAGATTTTCAGATCTCATTATGAACTGCCAAATGTGAGCCTGGAAGCCCCCAGGTGACAGAGTGCCTGGCTGTATCTCTAAGCATGTACATTTTCTCCTCTTGGTTTGGTACCCACCTCACCTATGTTGGTAGCTGTTGCTAAAGCAGGAGGGAAGTAGGAGTGGGAAGTGGTATTGCTGATAAAGCCTGGGGAAACACCAGGCTGGTTTAGAGAGTGGGCAGAGCTTTGCCTGTGTGTTTGTGGGGCTTTTAGAACTACATCTCTCTCTATAGGCACTCAGCCTCACTTGGATGATGATAAGACATCCGTTCGTCTAATGTCCAAGCAATATAGAGAATGACATTACAGAATGGAAGGAGAAGGGAATGGGTGTATTGGAAAGGATATAAGTGATGGAAGTGGATATTTGGAATTAAAAGTGGACATTTGGCCTAGAATATAATTTAAGTCAAAAGAGCTGGTTGCCTAGCGTAAATACTGTATGATTCTATTAGTGCAAACAAAATGTATTTCTAGCAAACACATCCAGCAAGTTTCCTATGCATATGCTTAAGACATTTCTAGAAAGACACAAAAGAAAATAGTAATTAGAGTTATCTTTGGTTAGAGAGACCAAGGATAGAAGACTGCCTCTAAACTTTGTTTTGTATACAAATTGCTGCTTTTTGAAGTGTTTACCTTAGAAAAAAGAGAAACTAGTCATCTACCTCCACATGTTTAGTTTTATTGCATAAGTTGAAAAACAAATGACGATTATTGCACTTAGGGAAAGTAAACCCCCAAGGAATTTTCCCTGAGCAGCTTCTTCCTGGGATACTTGCCTTTCATTATGGAGCTTCTGGAAGTCCAGAGAGGCTCCTGTGTCTTCCAAACCTCCTGTCCTGGAGGGAGGACCAGGTCACTATGAGATTGGCTTTCTCATGCCGATTTCCAAATCCACAAGGTTTCACTGATTTCGTTTTCTGCATGGAATTAGCTCCCCTCGGTCCAACCACAGTCTGGATAGAGACAGTGCTTAGTTTCCCCAGTCATGAGTTACTTCTTTCCCTCCTGGTCTTGGAGAAAGTTGGCAAGTGTGTATTCAATCACGGGGTTTTGAGCCTCAGGGGAATTTTCTGGCGAATTGGAGGTAAGGTTAGTTCACTGGTTGGTGTTCCTCCTTTGCCATCCATCTTCCAGCCTGGAATCTTGATCAAAGGAGGAGGTGGGGAATCCTGAGGGCAGTGGACCCTAAACTTTACGGGCAGAGCAATCGCCAATGAAGCATATGAAATGCTCATTCCCAGGACTCACCTCTGGAAGGCAGGGTTCAGCAAGTCTGGGGAAAGGCCTAGGAATCTGCATTTGTAACATGCTTCCTGAGTGGTGTGGATGCAAGGGAATAAAGGAAGCATATCTAGTACACCCAATGACAGGACTACAGAGAAACAGAATGCAACAAAGGGAGGGATGACCGATGCTCGATATGTCTGTATAACTGGGAGGAAAAATGGGAGGATGATGGTAGCAGTCATAAGAAACGCTTCGGCCTTACTGCCTGGAGAACACAGCTCTAAGTGCTAGTAAACATGGGTTTACTCATTTAACCCACAGCATCCCCAGGATGTCTTTATTCTTTTTCTACAGATGAAGAAACTAAGGCACAGAGAGTTAAATAACTTGCCCAGGGTCAACAGCTACAAACTAACAAATGTAGACTACACATCTTGGTGGTTTGTCTCCAGAATCCATGGCCTCAACCCTCACACTGAAACAGCTTCTGGCAAACTCTACGTCCCCACCCCATGTAGCCCACTGCCTGTTTTGTTAGGCTAGATGGTGGCCCATTGGTAAGAACAGCTATTGCAAGAGTTGAAGACATTACTTCTTGGTGCATAAACCCAAAAGCATGTATTATCTGTCCTTTTACAGAGAAAGTTTGCAGACAGGATAAAAGTAAGTACTTCTCTAAGAAGTATCACGGGCTGAATCCCAAATCGCTTCACTGTGGGGGCTGTTCCAGAACTCAGGGACCCAAAAATCCAGTTCTTCCCCATCACCAGCACTCCTACCACATAACTGAGGCTGCCAAATGTGATGCAGGAACCTCGGAGGACTTGATACTTGTCATTTAGGGCTACTAATAACTAACTAATGTTACTAATGATGTACTTGGCTAAATTAAATTTTTTGAGACTGATAACATGCAATGGGGGCATCGTGAAGAATTCTTCACACAAGGAAAAGAGGCAAAGATATGTCTGTGACTGTCATCTCAATCCGATATATCCTGTTGAAGTTATTGTAACAATGCCATTGGTTCATTAGTATCAGTAAGAGTAATAGTACTGCTGAGTAACTGAGGCTAAGAAAGATCTGGGGACTTCCTCAAAGTCGCACAGCAGGTAAAGCATGGTCCAGGGTGAGCCTCTGGCGGTCTAATTCCAGAAGCTGCATGCATAAACCACAACACAGTATAGCTCCCCTAGAAGGTCCCTGAGAACTGGCTACCATTCCTTTCCCCAGTTTGCAAATAAAGAAACTGGGGGTTGGAACACTAAACAGTTAAGCAAGGTCCTGCACCTCTTTGACCCAGCTGAGTGCAGATTTGACCAAGTCCACATTCTAGGCACTTCCCAAAATTTCACTGGGTCATGAAATGGCCCTCCAAGGGCTGCCGCGGTCTCGTGACCAAGCTGTAGCTCCAGTGTCTGAGACGTGCTGCCTGCCCTTGAGGAGGATCAGAGAGCATCATGTGTAGGTCCTTCTGGCTCTGTTCTTAACACAGGAGATTTGGGCAGCCTCCATGCTCTGACTTCCCCTGCAGCACAGGGCCTGTGTCCAAGGGCACTGCTCACCAGCCATGTGACCTGCATAAAGGACCTAATATCTCTGCCTCTCAATTTCCCTACCTGTGAAATGGCAATGAGAATGACACCTATATTACAGAGCTATTGAAAACAGTTAAAGAGATAATTCAGGTAAAATACTCGGCAGTTCATAGCATATAGTACTTGCTCAAAAAAGAGCAAGTATCACTATAATTAAATAGAAAGGCCTGAGGCTGTTACTAGATTAAGTGCTATGAGGAAATAATGAACAACAATTTAGTGAGTGTATATGATTTCCCAGGCACTACTTTAGGCTTTCAGGTCTCTCTCCTTTTAATTTTTTGCAGTGATCTCTTATTATCCCCATTCTATAGATGAGGGAACAAAGCATACCAAGAGAGAAGTTCCGTGCTCTAAGTCACATAGAGATGTTGGTTTCTGAACCTGGGTCTGTTTAATTCCAGAGTTTACATTCCTACCCACAGTGCTATGCCAACTCCCCCAAATTCCTCCCATTTTCTAGAATGTGAAAATGTGGAGCAGAGGCTCCTACGACAAATTCTCCTATAAGGGAAAGTTGTGAGATTTATGCTAAACTTTATTAGACTTTTATATTAAGAAGAAGCTGTGTTGAGTGAAAGCCTCTTTGTTAAAAATGAGCTTGAATAATAATATAATAAATGAAATAAAAAATCATGTCTCCCACTGTCAGGCCAACGATGGATCATGATGTGTTGGATGGGTACAAATGACTCCATGGTCATGATCCAGGGAAGGATTTGGAGGCAATTTTACCTCTTAAGAAAGTATTGTACGACACTCACTTACGGAGGATTTATGAGAAATGAAATGGAAACTCTTTCAAGATTTTATTAAGAGATATAGTCTTCCTGCATAACTTCTTTCCCTCCTGGACATTTATGAATGTTTGGCTGGAAGGGTGGTCTGGGAGCTGGGATTTGATATATGTGGTTCCTAGGAGGAGGTGCCAAGGGAGACATTTTTCCATCAAAAGCCATATGCAGGCAGGATCCTGGAAAGTCTTCCAGCAACAGCGGACAGTGGCGATAAAAATGATCTAGGGAAACAACATGCCAGCCAGTACCAGTCACTGCGGATGCTGGAAGGACCAGCGGCCAAATGTGTAAATACCTTCAGAACTTTGTATGGAAAACAATAAGGGTTTAATTCATCTTTGTACCAGATTCAGAGTTCTTTAGGACACAGCCATAGCTAGAGAATGGCTAGCGAAGTGATTTGTTAATTCAACCTCCAAGTGCACTGTTGAAGCCCACAACAGACAGGAAATGAGAAAGGTGTATGGCTTGATGGCCATACCACACTGGGGCCACTCCTTTGCTTCAGAAATAGACTGAGCTTCCCACAGCCCCATAGACAGGACCATCTCTGGGTGTGACCAAGGCTGCCTCATGTCTCCCAGTGTGTCTTCATAGTGTAGGTGGCTGAACAGCAATTGTGAAGGCAGAAGCAGAAATTTGCAATGGAATATATTTAGTCAGCAAGCACATCACACACACACACACACACGCACACACACACACACACACACACACACACACACACACACACCAGCAGCAGCAGCAGCAGCAGCAGCAACAGAGAAAAGCTAAACATTTGTATTTCTGTCCCTTAACCTTTCTCCTAATTAATCCTGGACTACATTCTCCTTTGATTTCTGAATTCAGTACCCATCGGTCATTCTTGATCCCTTGATGTTTCTATTTGCCACAGGACTTTGCACAAACTGTTGCCACTGTTTGGAAAAAAAATTGATTTGCTTCCCCCATGCTTATTCAACCACTTATCACTTCAGCCAGTTCCAGTGGCACCTTCTCAGGAAATCTGTGACACCTGACTGCCTTCTCCCAGGTTAGACCACGCTGCTTGTCATCCACTCATAGTTTTGTTGCCTGACACACAGAGCACTTATTAGAGGGATGCTGGTAGGTGTGTGGTAATTATTCGCTTAATACCTGGGGAGCCTACAGGGCTACCTGCTTCCAAGGAAAAGAACTGTGTCGGCTCCCCTTCCCCATTTTACTTTTAGAGGCTTTGCCAGAAGCTGACACACAGGAGGCACCTAATACTTATTTTTTCACTAAGTGGCTAAATGTGGTATTGGTGATTCATAATAAGAAATATACATTTGGTCACCAGCCTCTTTCTGGCACAGAGCTAATTCCATCACTTGGAATTTCCTAAGTGATGAGAGTAATAAAGGTATATTTTGTTATGTGAATGAGGTGACTTTTGGAAAGCCCCTAAGGATGGGGGCTGGTTGCCAGGAATGCCAACCATGGGATTAGAGGGCTAGACCTCCAGGGAACTGAAAGGGATCGAGATGTATTGTCAATGGCCAACGATTTAATTAATCATGCCTTTGTAATGAAGCCTTCACAAAAAGTCAAAGAGGGAGAGTCTGGAGAGCCTGGTGGTTGGTGAACACCCGGAGATTGGGGAGAGTGGCACCCGTGGAGAGAGAGGACACGAAAGCTCCACACTCCTTCCCACATTTGCAGCCCTTCCGTCTGGCTGTTCCTAAGTTGTAGCTCTCATAATAAACCACCAGTCTAGCAAGTAAAATGTTCCTCTGACTTCTGTGAGCTGCTGTAGCAAATTAGTCAAACCCAAGGAGGGGGCCATTGGAATCTCCAGTTTGGAGCAGGTAGGTCAGCAGCACAGGTGATAGCTTAGGACTGGTGACTGGCTTCTGAAGGGGGTGGGACAGTCCTGCAGGGCTGAGCCTCCAACCTGCAAAATCCGACATTACCCCTGGGTGGACAGCATTAGAACTGAGTTGAATTATATGGCACCCAGCTGGTGTCACTGGGTTGCCTGATAGAGGTTTGGGGAGCCCCCCTCCCCACAGTGAAATTGGGTGCTCAGAACACAAAAGACTAAATAACAGCAATAATTGTTATAGAAATTACTGCTTATGATTGATGGCTGTCAGTCCTTACACTAAGCACTGTCTCTAATTCCTACACAAATCAACAGGGTAGATTTTATTACCCTCCACTTACTATGACAGAATTGAATTTGGTGACTTCTGTAAATTGGCCACATTCATAGTAGCATCCAGACCTAAGGGTAGTGGCTATGACCCCAGATCAGCTCGATAGCATGTTACTTTTGTTCTACCATGACATGCTCATGCTGCCTCTCCCTTTTTTTTCTTTTAGTTTAATTGAATCTGACATGTTACATTTTGTAAATTTAAGATGTACAGTGTATTACTTTGATACATTTCTATTGTAATATAATTGCTATTGAAGCATTATTTATCATATTACATTCTTATAGCACAATATTACTGTCTACATTCCTTATATTGTACATTAGATCCCTACGGCTTATTTATTGCTCCTTACAAGTTTGTACTAAACACCATCAGACCCACATCCCCTGGTCATTGTCACTTCACTTTGTTTTTTTTTTTCATAGGTTTGATATTTTAAGATTCCATATACCAGTGGTATCATATGGGACTTGTCTTTCTTTGTCTGACTTACCTTACTTAGCACAGTGTGCTCCGGGTCCTCCATACTGTTGCAAATGGCAGGATATCTTTTTTTCTCATGGGTGAATAATATTCCATTGTGTATATATAGATCACATTTTTTAAATCCATTTGTCTGCTGATGGTCATTTGGGTTGTTTCCATATCTTTGCTATTTTGAATAATACACATATCTCATTGAAATCCTGTTTTCTTTTCCCCTGGGTATATACCGGAAGGTGGAATTGTTGGATTGCATGGTAGATCTATTTTTAACTTTTTGAGGACTTTCCCTCTTGTTTTCCATTGTGATTGGACTAGTTTGCATTCCCACCAACAATGTGTGAGGATTCCCTTCCACACCAGAACCAGTTATCTCTTGTCTTCTTGATGATGGCCATTCTCACAGGTGGAATGTAGTATCTCATTGTAGTTTTATTTGTATCTCACTAATAATAAGTGATATTGAGCATCTTTTCATGTACCTGTTGGCCATTTTCATATCCTCTTTGGAAAGGGGTCCATTTAGTTCTGCCCATTTTTAAATCAAATTTGCTGTTTTTGTTATTACGTTGTGTTAGTTCTTTATATGTTTTGAATATGAACCCCTTATCCAATATATGGTTTGCAAAATTTTCCTCCCATTCTGCCTGCCATTTCATTTTGTTAATTGTTTCTTTTGCTATGCAGCACCGTTTGAGTTTGATGTGGCCCCATTTATTGATTTTTACTTTTGTTGTTTGTGCTTTTGGCATCATGTCCAAAAACTCATTGCCTGGACCACTGTCAATGAGATGTTTCTCTGTATTTCCTTTAGCAGTTTTATGGCATTGAATCTTCTGTTTAAGTTTTTGACCCATTATGAATTAATTTTTGTGAGTGGCATGAGATGGGTGTCCAGTTTCATTGTACTGTATGTGTTCCTTCATAGCCTATTTTCCCCCGTTGAGTATTCTTCGGCCCCGTGTGGAATATTATTGAACCCTTTATACTAGGATTTAATTCTTGGCTCTCTATTCTGTTCCATTCGTCTATGTGTCTATTTTTGTGCCAGCCATACTGTTTCCTGACTGTTGCTTTGGGGTATAGTTTGACATCAGGACATGTGACACATCCATCTTTTGTTTTTCTTCAGGGTTGTTTTGGTTCTTTGGGGTCTTTTGTGGGCCCACACAAATTTTAAGATTGTTTCTTCTATTTATGTGAGGAATATGTTTGGCACTTTGGTGGGAGTTGCATTGAATCATTATATGGCATTGAGTAATATGGTCATTTTAACAATATTTATTCTTCTGATCCATGAATGCTAGATGTCTTTACATTTGTTAGTCTCTTCCTTGATTTCTTTCAGCAAAATCTTGTAGTTTTCATTGATCCTTCACTCTCTTCCTTAAATTTATTCCTAGGTACTTTATTTTATTTTACTTTTATTTTTTGATGGTATTGTGATTGGGATATATATTTTTAATTTCTTTTCTGGTGTTTTATCATTAATATAAAGGAATGCTACTGATTTCTGTAGTTGATTTTGTAAACTGCCACCTTACTGACTGATTCATTCCAAAAGTTTTTTATTGACTTTTTGGGATTTTCTATATATGCAGTCATATCATCAGCAAATAGTGACAGTTTTACTTCCTTCTTCCCAATTTGAATATATTTATTTCTTTGTCTTACCTAATTTCTCTAGCTAGGAATTCCAGTACTGTATTGGATAGGAGTGGTGAGAGCAAGGACCTTTGTCTTGTTCTTAATCTCAGAGGAAACTCGTTCAACCTTTCTTTATTGAGTATAATGTTAGTTGTGGGTTTGCCTTTATATGTTGAGGTATATTTCTTCTGTATCCAACTTATTAGGGGTTTTTATCATGAAAGGATGTATTCTATCAAATACTTTTTCTGCATCTATTGAAATGATTGTCATTTATATCTTTTATTTTGTTGATGTGATGAATTACACTTATTGATTTGTACATGTTGAGCCCTCCTTGTGCTCTAGGGATAAATCACTTGATCATGGTGTATAATCTTTTTCATGTGTTCTTGAATTTGATTTGGTAATATTTTGGTTGGGATTTTTTACCATCAGGGATATTGGCCTATAGTTTTCTTTTCTTGTGGCATCCTTACCTGGTTTGGGGATCAAGGTAATACTGGCTTTGTAGAATGAGTTTGGGAGCGTTCCTCGTTCCTCGATGTTTTCCCTTTAATGTGCTATTTCTCACCTCGCGGGTAATGCTCCGTCTGTCAGGTGGAGGGTGAGGAGGACACAGTGAGCTATGGCACAATGACACCAAAACCCAGTTTTATGTCTTCACCGACCTTTTGTGTTTCCCAGCAGAAGGCAAGAGAGTTTTGTAAACTCTCTCAGGTCTAACTGGTCCCTACTGCAGGCACCACCTCATTCCTTGATATCTTCTACCCCAGAGGATACAATTCTTCCGGAGCTCTCTGCCATCACCACTGGCCACCTTCTAAGCTCTGCTTCCTCATTACCGTTGTCGAAGTGATGCTTGCTTTGCTCTGAAAAGGGACTTTTTAAAAAAAATTGGCCCTGGATTGAAGTTGACTTATTTAAATTATACTCTTTCATCCTGACAGGACAGCAGGAAGCTCACCACCATCTCCTCCCCCTTTCCCTAGTTCTAGTGCATGGCCAGAGCTGGTGGTGTTTCGCCCACGTCTCTATTAGGGTAGCAAAGCTATTAAATCATCTCTCTATATCAGAGGCTTTCTATGCAACCATCAATAAGCCATCTCTCTGTATCTGAGTGCACATCAGTATGAACTGGACGGATTGTGAAGACACACTGGCTAGGCCCCCCTCAGAACTTTTGATTTGGTAGATATAGGTTGGATCCACAAACGTACATTCTAACAAGTTTGCAGGTGATGCCCATGCTATTTATCTGAAAATAAGACTTTCAGAATCAGTGAACCAGTGGTTTCCCACCTTGGTTATACATTGTACAATCACATGGAGAGCTTTTAAAAGTCCTGTTGCCCACAATCCACCCCAAACAAATTAAATCCAAATCAGTGGGGCTAAAGCTGAGATATCAGTATTTACAAAGCTTCCCAGGTGATTCCAGCAAAGGGTTAATTTGCTCTATGGAATAAGTGAGAAGAGATAAGTCAGACAAAGGCTCTTTAAGATATGGCTGCTCAGAAGACATCACCAAGAATCTGCCTTTCCCCCTCTTTCTTTCTTTTTTAAGTAAAATTGTATGTATTTAAGGTATAAAGCACGATTTGATATGCATATAAATTTGATATGATTACTATAGTCAAGCTAATAAATATATTTCCTCAAATAGTTACCTTTTTGGTGTGATGAGAACAGCTGAAATGTACTCTCAGAGCAGATTTCACTGGAAATACTCGAGTATTAATAACTATAGTCATCATGCTACACATTAAAGCTCTAGACCTATTCATCCTACAGTATTGCAGCTGTACCCCCCTTCACCAACATTTCCCCATTTGCCCTGCCTCCCCACCCAGATAACCAAGGTCCTACTAACTGCGACTATGGATTTGGCTCTTTGAGATTCCTTCTATAAGGGAGATCGTACAGGGGTTATCTTAGTGTGTCTGACTTATTTCACTTGGCATAATGTTCTCCAGGTTTATTCATGGTGTAGCAAAGAGCAGTATCTCTTTTTTTTTTATTTTTTAAGTTTATTTACTTTTGAGGAGGGGAGGGGCAGAGAGAGAAGGAAAGAGGGAATCCCAAGCTGGCTCCAAGTATTGTCAGCATGGAGCTGATGTAGGGTTTGATCCCACGAACCATGAGATGATGATCTGAGCCTAAATCAAGAGTCAGACGCTTAACCAACTGAGCCACCTAGGTGCCCCTGGGCGCCTGGCTGAATAATACACACACACACACACACACACACACACACACACACACACACCCCAAATTTCGGCTACATGCCTCAGGCTATTGGTTCTGATTATTCATCAGACTCACTCAGAAGGGCTTGTAGAAACACAGTTTGCTAGATCATCCCTCCAGAGTCTCTGATTTGGTAAGTCTGGGGTGGGGCCTGAGAAAGTGCATTTTGCCCAGTTCTCAGGCGATGTTGATGCTCTTAGCTTGAGCACTACATTTCTATCAGCACCGCATGAGGAGAAACATGAATGGAGGAAATACTCCTGGCTTTTCTCTTTTCCATTCACTTGCTTGTTGCCAGTGAAGAAGTCATGACTTTGTGGTAAATGGTGCAGAGAGAAAGAACTCATTGATACTTATGGCTTAGCTCTTATGGGATTTGTCTTTCAAGTTGGCCCACACTGGTTTGGCATTCTGGACCCAGAAGCACACCTGGGTCAGGGTCCAAGCCCAGCTTTGAAATTATATGTGGAGGTCCTTTCTATACCTAAGGGAGACAAAGCCATGATTCTAATAAGGCTATCTTCTCAACAAGACCCATGAGAGATTGATTCCAAACTCTAGCTTTTGAATCCATCTGGAGTTTACTAAGACACCAGTGGGCCATTCATAGATCCATTTTTGTGCTATGTGCAATAAGGACAATTTTAAAACATATCATTCAGCTTCTTGTGCCTTTTTCTTAATTGGTTACTAACTTGGGGAGAGGTGAAAGGTGTAATTAATTTTCAGTACTCAAATCCCATTAGCAACTTAAAATTAACTTAAAATATTTTAGTTCTGTCACATCTAAAAATCTCTTTATGAGATCCTTGCAATTGATTGATAGTTTGGCTGGAGATACAAACCTATGGGGGAAGGGGATTTTTCTCTTTAATTGTTAGATTATTAGGACCAGAGGTAGAGAATTTGCAAGACTTTTACAATTTTTGTAGATCCTAGGTACTCCAGATGTTGGAAGTCCTACTCTTGTCATATAGAACATAATACAAAGAACCACCATACAATGATATATAAATAAATACTATGTTTTATATGTGTTTATTTAATCTCTCACTTTTTATTTTTATGTATTTTAGTCTCCATCTCTCTATATACACATAGTACATATGGATATAATGTTTCTTTTTTATTTAATAGTTTATTGTCAAATTGATTTCCACATAACATCCAGTGCTTCTCCCCACCCACAAGTGCCCCCACCATGACCATCACCCCCTTCCTTCCCTCCCCCTCCCCCTCCTCCTTCAGTCCACAGTTCATTTTCAGTATTCAATAGTCTCTCATGATTTGTGTCCCTCACTCTCCCCAGCTCTCTTTCCCCCTTCCCCTCTCTATGGTCCTCTGTTAAGTTTGTCCTGTTAGATCTATGAGTGAGTGCAAACATATGGTATCTGTCCTTCTCCGCCTGATTTATATTGCTTAGCATGACACCCTGAAGGTCCATCCACTTTGCTACAAATGGCCATATTTCATTCTTTCTCATTTCCAGGTAGTACTCCATTATATATATATAT
>NC_043711.1:87370401-87415037 GCF_006229205.1 Suricata suricatta | reverse complement strand
ATTTATATTGCTTAGCATGACACCCTGAAGGTCCATCCACTTTGCTACAAATGGCCATATTTCATTCTTTCTCATTTCCAGGTAGTACTCCATTATATATATATATTATATATATATATATATATTATATATATATATATAATATATATATACCACATCTTCTTGATCCATTCATCAGGTGATGGACATTTAGGCTCTTTCCATGATTTGGCTATTGTTGAAAGTGCTGCTATGAACATTGGGGTACATGTGCCCCTATGCATCGGCACTTCTGTATCCCTTGGGTAAATCCCTAGCAGTACTATTGCTGGGTCATAGCGGAGTTCTCTTGATAGTTTTTGGATATAATGTTTCTTTCTATTTATAACATCACACACATTGTATATTATAGATAATATTTATGTTATATTTATTTATGCATATCACATGTAGTTATACATAAAATGTATATATCTATAATAAAGTTTCTTTCCATAAAACACTTCCATAGAGCTTAAAACTCATAGGTCTTAGACCCTATATCTTAATGTCTAAAGATAAAATAGCCCTAAACATCCAATTTTGGTGATGACAAGTTTGAGGTCAGTTTAATTCTTACTGCTTTATAAGAGTCTATTCTACACCTTGGGAAGTTCTTGGGTTTCCTCTTCATTCTTAATGCTTGAAATCTCCTGATAATCTACTTAGATTTGGACATCCTTTCCTTTTTCACTGGAATCTTAATACATCATTTCAGTATGAATGCTTATGACCTTTATTTCTCTGGGAAATTCTCATATATTAAAACTTTGATATTTTTATTCCTAGTTTCTTTTTTTCTGGAACTTTAAATATGGGACAGAATTATATTAATAGCAGCATGACAGTCCATTAAATACATAGGCCATGGCCTCAATGTCATAAACTTAGGCTGCTATAAGTAACATCTCTGCATACCGTTCTTTTGAATTATTTCCTCAGGAATAATATTTATTAGGTCACAGATTTGGAAGCCTTTATGTAGACGTGCTTGAGACCTTTGATATGAGAAGCCTCCATTGAACAGTGTCTTCCAAACTGAAGACGCAAGTCTGGGACCAGTGGCTGATCATGGATGGAATTCAGGCCACAAAGTCCCAGTGCCAGAGGCTGTTCTGGAAAGGCAGACATGCTCTGGGCAGGCAGTTCATGTGTTCCACAGACACCTGTGAGGTTATCCTTTCTTTTCTTCTCGACTGTACCTGTCTGGCAGGTGATCTGTCTGATTCAATACCTGATCCAGGCTCTGGAGATCTTATGTGAAACACTTTGCCATGCTATACACTGTCTACTGGCTTGAATGGGAAGGAGGTATTTATAAGACCATTGATTGTGTTGTGCCCAGCCCCTCCCCCAATTCCCTGATCCATGAGGAATCTGTGGACACTGTCCCCACTGGTCCCATCCCAGCTCCTTCCACTGGCTGGACTTGCAGATCCACAGTGCTGGCTTACAGCCAGCATATCCCTGGCTGTGGGATAGAGCTACCAGTCTTGTTTGTCTTAATAAGAGGAGAGACAAATCACAGGGCATATTTTGTAAGCTGCAAAGGATTATTCAGTGCAAAAGCACATGGCATTTTCTTAATGAAGAGTCAGGGTGAGCTAGGGGTCTTCGTGACTTATGTAAAATGTTGCTCTGTCCTGGGTTTGCTCCGGGTGAGCAAGCTTGGGATGTAAGTAAGATATAAATATACACCAACCACAGTGACACCCACTTACTAAATGCCTACCCCATTGCCTGGTTTTGTCGTAGTTCAACAACATCAAATCATAGGCATACGTTCCTGATGGCTTCCCATTCAGCTCTGTCCCAAGGTTGATGTTACAGCCTGAGATAATCTCTATTACAAGACTTTGGACAGGTTTTCCATGCTCAGTAATTTCAGATCACTTAATTATCTGCTCAGCAGCTTTTTACTGTGTCCATTTTATGGTGACTCAAGGATGGAATCAGCAATATGTTTGCTTTCATTGTATCATACTTAGCTGTGTAATCTCGAACTATTCATCTAGCATTCCTTAGCCTCAGTCCCTGCATCTATGAAATTCTTATGGTGCCTGACTTGTAGCTTTCATCTAACTGACCATGAAGAGAAACAGATCACCCAGACATGGGAATAACTGGAAATATAAAATAAATATTATTAATACAGCAAGAGAGCTAATACAAAAAATGGACAACATATGTGAACAGGTGAGGCATTTCACAGAGTGAAGGAAATTTTCCTGTTAGAAATCAAAAACTTGGGTGCAGAGATGAAGAATGGTTTTCATGAGTTTATTAGTGCACTTGACACAGCCCAGGAAGAGGCAGTGAACTGGAAGAGAGGTCAATAGAAATTATAAAAATAAAACTGGATGTAAATGAAAATGGACATCACAAATGGCTGTTGAACAGTTTATCCAAATGAAAGCACAAAGAGAAATGAGAGAAGGAGGAGTGGGAGGAGAAGAAGGAGAAGAAGGAGAAGAAGGAGAAGGAGGAGAAGGAGAAGGAGAAGAAGAAGAAGAAGAAGAAGAAGAAGAAGAAGAAGAAGAGAAGAAGAAGAGAAGGAGAAGAAGGAGGAGGAGGAGGAGGAGGAGGAGGAGGAGGAGGAGGAGGAGAAGAAAAAGAAGAAGAAGAAGAAGAAGAAGAAGAAGAAGAAGAAGAAGAAGAAGAAGAAGAAGAAGAAGAAGAAGAATGGGGAGAGGGGGAAGAGGGGAAGAAGGGGATGGGAGGAGGAGGAGAATAGATTATCCAAAAAGTGTGGGAAAATATCTTACTGTCTAACATGTATATAATTGATGAAGTTTAGAATCACAAAAGAAGACACTAATCCAAAAATCCAAGATGCTCAGAGAACACCAAGCAGAATAAATTAGGAAACCCATATATATATGTAGTATGTACACTCACGTGCATGCGTGCGCATGCACACACACACACACACACACATACACCGTTAAACCATATTATTCAAAATTTTGAAATTCAAGGGTAAAGAGAAAATCAAAACTAAAGGATCTGTTATGTATGGAGGAACAGATATAAGAATTATCGTCAGAAGGTCTGCAAGCAAAAGAAATCAAAATGACATCCATAAAGGACTATAGGAAAAACAAAATGAAACACAGCCACTGTCAGCCTAGACTAGTCCACTCAATTACTTGCCCCCCCCAAAATTCAATAGTAAATGGAAAATAAAGACTTTTTCAGATGAACAAAAATTGAGAGAATCCATTCTCTGCAAAACTGCACTCATAGATGCTAAGAAGTTCTTCAGGGAGAAGAAATATTATACTAACCAGAAGCTTGGATTTGCACCAAAAAAAAAAGCATAATTGGCTGTCTAAAGTGAAAGGGGGTAGCAGTATATCACATCCTCATACCATGTGTAAAAGTAAAATGTGTGACAATTGTGTAAAGGATGGAAAGGACAAATTTGGAGTACAGTTTTATATGATTACGAAGAAAACTAAGGGAAATTCTTTGCAACTTTCTGGTAGGCAGTGATTTCTTACTGGGACACAAAAATCACAAAGTAAAACAAAAATTTGTTTTAATTGATAAAATGGACTTCAGAATGAAAGGCTTTTGCTCATTTTGCTTAATGAAATGAGGTCAACCACTCTCCAGGAGGACACATTGGAGAATACATATTTAATAAAGGATACTCATACTATATCAAGGACTCTCGAAACTCAGTAGTAAGGAAAAACACCCAATTTAAATGTACATTAAAAATTTTTTTAACATTTGTTCATTTTTATTTTGTTATTTTTGAGAAAGAGAGAGACTGAGCATGAGTGGGAGAGGGGCAGAGAGAAAGAGGGAGACAAAGAATCTGAAACAGGCTCCAAATTCTGAGCTGTCAGCACAGAACCTGATGCGGGGCTTGAACCCGTGAACCCTGAGATCATTACTTGAGCCAAAGTTGGAAGTTTAACTGAGTGAGCCACCCAGGTGCCCCAAACATTTATTTATTTTTGAGAGACAGAGGCAGAGCATGAGCAGGGGAGCGGCAGAGAGAGAGGGAGATAGAGAACCTGAAGCAGGCCCCAGGCTCTATGCTGTTTATCGGCACAGAGCCCGACGCGGGGCTTGAACTCACAAACCATGAGATCATGACCTGACCTGAAGTTGGACATTCAACCAACTGAGCTACCCAGACCCCCAGGAAAAACACCCAATTTAAAAATGGGCAACATATTTAACTAAAACTACAACCAGATACAACCACATACTTATTTGAAAGGCTGTTTTGAAAAAGCTAATGACACACACATGCAGGTGAAGATGCAGAGTGCAGGGAATCCAGTACAAGGCAAAACATCACGGCATCGTGGGTGGGGTGGGGGGGACAACTCCTTATTAAGTGAAACCCATGAGGCCCCGTAATTCTGTATAGGGATATTCATATTAACTTTATTCATAGCTACCAAATACTGGCAATAAATACTGGAAAAATCCTCTAGTTAGTGAATGCATAAAAAAAACGTTGCCACATCCCTACAGTGGAATACTACTGATTACTAGCAAGGAATATACTACTATTACATTTGCTAATACGGATGAACCTCAAACACATCATGCCAGACGCCAGCCAGATTGAAGTGCAAAATTATTAGGCTAGAAATCAGACCAGTGGTGATGAAGGGCTACCGTTGTCGGGAGAGGCTGTCTATAAAAAGACAGGATGGGCTCTGGGGGTGACGAAACTGTCCCTCCTCTTGACAATGGTGCTGTACTGAGCACGCTTGCATGCATTTGTCAACACTTACAAACTGTACCTAAAAAGGGTAAATTATATTGTGTCTAATTTATACCTAAGTTTTGTTTAAAAAATTTTTTAATGTTTATTCATTTTTTTAGAGACAGAGAGAATGCGAGAAGGGGAGGGGCAGAGAGAGAGGGAGACACAGAATCCGAAGCAGGCTCCAGGCTCTGAGCTGTCAGCACAGAGCCTGATGCCGGACTCGAGCTCATGAATCGTGAGACCATGACCTGAGTGGAAGTCAAGTGCTTAACCAGAGCCACCCCAGCACTCCAAGGTATACCTAAATTTTTCTTTTTAAATGTCTCTTTTCCAAGATTTGTGGGATTTTTGTTGGTTACCTTCTTGGTTTAATTGATTTCTAGGGTAATTCCTATAGTCAGAGAACATACTTAATGTGACTTCAGTACTTGGGAATTTATTGACACTTTATGATCCAGCGTCTGGTCCGTTTTGGTAAATGTTCCATTTGCACTTCATGTAAGTGTGTATGCATTTATTGGATGCATGGCAACAACAAAATCAGCCGAAATCTGTGTGGCTAGTAGTTACTTCACTAGTAAACTCACACCCAAAACCTTGGAATCCCAAACCTTCATCTTGATGATTGAGTGTATACTCTTCTTCTGTCTGATTCCTTCACAGAGGGTACCAGCTTTAGTCAAGCTGGCCCAGATGAAGTTAGAAATTCAAGGGTGATCCTGTGTTTCTCTGGTGTTCTGTACCCTTTTCCCCATTCCTATCTCCCTTCCCACCTCAGAAGCAGATCTCGTGATACTGAAGTTCTTCTGCATCCAGTGTGTCATGGAGAATGAAAATGTGATAAAGTGATGGACCCCAGTGTGTCTTCCAGCAAAGATGTTCATCTAAATAGAGTGCTCATCCTCAAGAGATACCTCATTTAAAGATAGAGGCTTGGGTTGGGTTTGGCCTAAACTCACATCCCAGCTGCACAATATGGAGTGTGTCATCTCTAATGATTTACTCAGTCCTCCTGTGATTCAGTGTTTCCCCCTTTAAAATAAAGATAATAATCCAGCCTGAATTATAGGATCAGGGTGAGGATCTTATGAGATAACACATACAGACCATCTATAGAGATAGATGCAGCAGGAATACTTATGGTGGGCCCTGCTTAAAGTCAGCATAGCTGGTAGGAGGTGTCAAGTGGATTTTGTTTGCCCAGGACATCAGCTGAGCTGTGGATTGATGTGTCTACTAGGAAGAACTTGTGTGTCATGAGTAAAAAGACGTCCTTGCCCATCCCCCTGCCACCCCATCTCCCCAAGAAGAACACATCCTATCTCCCCTTTGCTTGGGGTTGATTACTCGTAAGTGGCAGGCTAATTGCAAACCTTACACAGTGCTATTTGGAGTTGGGGCCAGTAACATAGGATACATCCTCCCCACCTTCCCCCAATAGGAGGTATTTCTCCAACCCTTATCTGAGACTGTCTAGAAGAAAAAGGAGACATTTTTAATGAATAGAGACAGGGAAGCGATAATCCCAGAACAAGCTCCCCATAGAGTTGATCAGTCCCCAATGACCAATGATTTAATCAATGGTATCTATGTAATGAGGTATCCATAAAAACCCAAGAGGCCAGGGTTTGGAGACTTTCTGGGCTGTTTAAACATGTGGAGGTATGGGGAAAGTAGCACTTCTGGAGGGGTATGGAAGCTTTGCACCCCTTCCCTAGACCTTGCCTTATTCATCTCTTCCATTTGGCTATTCCTGAGTTACACCCTTATGGACCAATGATCTGGTAAGTAAAATGTTTCTGAGTTCTGTGAGCCACTCTAGCAATTTAATCAGACTTAGGAGGAAGTCTTGGGAATCTCTGATTTATAGCCAGTTGGCCAGAGGCACAGGCGACAACCCTGTATTGCAAATGGCGTCTGGCATGGAGCAGTGGCAGTCCTCTGGGAGGTGACCCTTAATCTGGGGAACCTGGTGCCATTTTCCAGGCAAACAGTGTCAGAACTGAGTTGAATTGTAGGATATCCAGCTGCTGTCTGGAGAGTTACTTGTTGGTGAGGGACCTCCCTACATGTTGGAGTTGGTCCCAGAATACAAAAGACAGTAACACTTGGTCATTTAGCCTGTTCGTAGAGGTCAGGGGCATCTCTCAAGAGAGCTCTGTGTAGCAACTTTGTAGCGCTTGGAGTCTCCAGTCCATTGCCCCTGGCTTCCTCACTGCCCCTTTCTGACTTTGCTTCTCTGAGTCTTCCTCCAGATCCAACAAACTGCTCTCTTGATTCACCCGAAATCTAGTTAATTAGTTTGAATTTATTGGCTAATTTTCTTAAGGGAGATTAATGGATTATTCACTGTTGGTAACTCCAATGTACACAGCTACTGCGATTAGGCAGGTGGAGGGTATGGGTCTGTGGGTGCATACATGTATACGTACAGGATTCTGATAACATTCTTCCAAAGTGATATGCTAAAACCAAGGTCTGGTTTTTCCCCTTGCCCTCGACAAAAGCATCAGGTTTCCTTTCTTTGCCAACCAACGATCACATTTCCTGGTGAAAGATAAAAGTCAGGTTCCATTACAGCAGGGAAATCGGTAGCATGTGCTAAAATTTGGATGTTTCCATTTCAGTAGAACTAATGATTTTAGGTGCTAATCGACATAACCTTGAGAAAGCCCTTCACCTTCCTGCCAGAGCCAGGAAGGGATAAGGTTGTATCTAAGCATCAAAAAGAACACATCTGAAATTGATTAATCTGAATTTTTAGCATGAAGTTGACTATCTGTGCCATTTTGAGCAAGCCCTTTATACCTAGGATGAGCATATAATTTATCTTCCTAACCATGGTGCTTTTGAGAATAAAGGGATGTTCCATTAATAACTGCACCAGGAAAAATGGGCATAAAATTATGACCATTCTTGACCCCCTAGTATGTAAGTGGACCCTATATTTTACCTCCTACCACCTTGCCCATACCCTCCTGCACCTCAAGCACCTGGCTTAAATTGTAAAGCCAGGAAATCTAAACCTAGACCGATTTAGTAAAGCTGTCTAAGTACTAGTATTCCGGACAAGGGTAGCAGACCAGTTTTAAAACCAGGATGTTAATAGCTCACATTTGCCCATCACCTTGCAAAGTCAAGTTAGGCACCCAGAGTCGTCACATTTCCTCTGAAGCATCTGGAATGTTGCCAGTCAGAACCAAGCCATTTGTATGTGTCATTTGCATGATCTTTGGTGGGTGGAAGGGGGGTTGGTATTGAGCAGAGGCATGGAGGAGACCATTAGAAATTTGCTGGTCTTTGCTGAAAATGGAAGGCCCCACTTGGGTCTGTGCAGCACATCATAGGCATGCTGCACATGGTGGTTGGTTCCCCAGGGGACCAGGAGACTTGTGTTACCAGAGGTCAGCCACCAGGCCAGGAAAATCAATACCCTACAGCTAAAGGTTAAGCGTTTATTCAACTGAAAATTAAAAAAAGAATAAATAAAATAAAGTTTTGGCTTTTTCTGCAGGCCTCCAAGGTGACTAGGGGCAGGCTCCATTTTCTGGCTTCTGCTTTTACAGTGTCTTAGCTTTGGGACTGTGTGGGAGCCAGAGACACAAAGCCGCCGGATACAAAGACGGATACAAGAAAATGAATCACAGGCTCCTGGAGGCTGGGCCTTAACTTCACCTCAGTTAACCCCTTTCATTTACAGACGAGAAAGCTGAGACCCCAGGTAGAGGGTCCAGGAGCCGCAGTCTGTTAGTATGAGGTTGTAGATAGCGAGGTATTCTAGGTCTCAGGAGTGTTCCCTGATAACATATTTGAGGCAACAGTACCCCGCACCCCCATGTCACTCCTTCTTTTGTAGAAAAGCCACAAATATCCTTATTAGGTATTACTGAGACCAATTCCTAGAGTGATAATAAACGAGAACTTCATTTCCTTTGTGGTATTTGAGAGAATAGACTGAGTGGGGAGATGATGAGGACCAACCTACCACCAGTGACACACTAGCGGAGAAGAAAGCTGAGACAAGAGAGCTACGGGAGAGAGACTAGAACGCTTCCACACAGCTTCTGTTCATGCCTGCAGCCCCGTGCAAGCCACTGATCTCTAACTGTTTGGTGCCGTCAGCCGACGCATGCTCTTTCCAGTTTAATCCATTTTGAGTTGGGTTTTTTGTCACATAACCAAAAGAAACCTGCTGACACAGATATGAAACAGGCAATTTGCCTAAGGTCATGTAGTAAATAAAATGTCCAGTGCTTAAGAGCTTTTTATCTCAAGTAGAATTATCCTCCTGATATATTTCCATTTAGCCTCAGGAGTAGATGGCCCGTGAGTTTACCCAAAGTTCATTGCCGGCACTGATGTCCAAACCAGAGTGTGAAGTCGGGTAGAAGGTACTTTCCCCAAAGTGGCAATCCTCGATTCTTTAACTCTTCTCAGAATGCTGGGGACAGAAGGAAAAAAGCAAGGAGGACTTCATTTTCTTCCAAATCCAAATTGGAGTATTCTGCCCAGTTATAATACAGAGCACTAAATTCTATGAAGATCATGCAAAGGAACGTGATCTCTTGGCTTGGAAAAGGGAAACCCCAGGAATTGTGTGTGTTGGCTGAACATTTCTCAATCTCTGAACATGGGAGGAAGGATTGTCATGTCCTAGCTGTTCCCAGGGGTAGATTTAAGGCTAAAAGTGGGAAAATGTGGGGAGATGGATTTTGAATCAACATTAAAAATATTTAATAATTAACACTGTTCAATAATTTAGGAGAATACCTTATGATTGGTTTTATTCAAGAGGAACATCAAGTAAATGGAAATAAGATATTTATAATATTCCAAATCTCCTCCTGGTGTTCCAACTTCTTATTTGAGAATTATAAGAACTCAGAGGAGTGGATCTTTCAGGCCAGCAAATAGGTAATTGGAGGAGAGGCTGATTGCAAAATGATGTAGGTAGGACAGAACCTTCATCTGTTACCTAGCCCATGGTCAAAATTTATCAAGTGTATGCAAACTATAGGGTAGAATAAGCTCTATATGCCCATTTGATTCAAATTTTAATTATGCTTTCAAGTTTTCCAGATCCTTTCTCATTATTTAGTTTTCTCCAAATTTGGTAAGATTTAATGGGAATTCTTTGCATATTTCATGGAATATGACTACTTCTATATCATGAATATTTTATTCTCCTGAAACTTCCAATCATTCTGTGGAAACCACAATGATCCTAGGTGAATTTTTAACCCCTCACTGTATGTATCCCCACTCCTGCCATCAGTGTTCAAGGGTTATTGGTCTATTTAGGCTTTTAAATTTTTCTTAAGCATTTTCATTTTTCATGAAAAATACTCTTTTCTTTGATATTAAAATTTGTTTGCATGTAGGAGTACATTAGACACTTATAATTTATTCAATCTAATATCTGACATTATATACCTTGCCAATTTTTTTCCACTTATTTGTGCTGCTTTCTTCTCTTTCCCTCTATTTCTTAGGTAAGAATATATATACCCAGTTTGTTTGCTTTGTTTTCATTTTAAATCATGAGTGTTCACTTTTATGTGTTCCTTATTTTCTTTAAGCTTGCATTGCTGTTACATACATGTGTGTGTATGTAATTTTATAATTTCTTTTTTCTAAATATCCTCATGATTTATTTATTTATCTATCTACTTATTTATTTATTTTCAAGTAAGATCTACACCCAATGTGGGGCTTGAACTCCTGACCCTAAGATCAAGAGTCATTTGCTCCACTGACTGAGCCTGTAAGGCATACCAGTATAATTTCTTGATTTAAATACTTAGGCCTTGCTGTTTCATTCTTTCTTGTTCAGTAAAACCACACATAGATGTTACTTTGCCTTATAGAATACTTCTGGGTATAGACCAGAGCCTTGGATTAGCACCGCCCATCTTCATCATTTAACAGTTTTTGCCTTTCCTCTTTGAAGAGTAATTTGGGATAGTTTAGTGACAAGTTGTTTAAATTATCATTATAACAAAAAGAATTATTTATATTATTATGTGATCAGAAAAATATTCTATGACTTTTGGACAAATTATTTAAAAAGTAGATTAGACTAAAATTTATTGAACATGTCAATTTTCTTGTGCCTCACATATACCCCCTAATCATCTTCTTAATCCGAGAAATAATTTTGCTCTCTCAATACAAGGCTCTTAGTCTCTGTTTCTTTGTCTTTTCTTATGCTGGGTAAATTTCTGCGAGAGTCTAGTCTCTCTCTCTCTCTCTCTCCACTAAAATCTATATATCTGTTTGGGTCAATATAAAGTAGAGTTTCCTTCTTCAATTTTTTCCTGATTATGTCAATTGAGTGAAATCTTTCTCAAAACTGTGTGGTTTGTTAAATACTAAATCTGATCATGGTACCTATTTTGTCTTTTTTTTTTTTTTATACATTTTGACTTTGTGAATTTTAGTCTTCTTGCAGGCATGGTAAAATTCACAGTAGGAGGGGTTATGTAATAGACCCTCAGATATTTGTTGAGTCACATTCAGTAGAGTTCAGATTCCAAAATAGAAAATCTTTGTTCCTAAGTGGGAATAACTTCCCCACAACGTAATGCCTGGGATATAGACCCTGGACTGGTGGATTTTGCAAGTTAAAGTAGATTAATGCAAAATTGTTCACACAAGTGGAAACTGTTGCTGTTAATAATGAACAGGACTACTGGTCAAAGAGAAATTGGAGCCACCTGTATTGAGTTACCCTTTCACCTCTGCCTCTTTCTCTTTCTGGGTCTAGAAAATTCCTCCTGTGTTTCTACTTCCTCTACCAGTAACCCTTCCCCTGGGACAGTCAATTCTGAAGGCAATTTTCCAAGACCATTTGCAGAATTGGCTGGGGCTTCAGCTGCGACATGAAAAAGGCATTTATTCTGAGACCTCAAAATGGAGTTTGGAGGAGACATTGCTGAACTTGTTTCAGAAATAGATTCTATATGCATCCGTTTTATTGCTCCAGGTATAAGTGTTAACTCTCAGAGTTCAGCTAAAACAATGTGTGCTTGTGTGTGCGTGTGCATGTGCTCACTCCGAGTTGGGTGTTGTTTTCATAAGTCTTTGCAGATATTTTGACACTTCCATATACAAGCGAGGAGTTTGGTGTTATGTCCTGAGTCACACATCTGGTAAAATCAACTATTTGTGCTCTCATGTGGGATCATGTGCCAAAATCAGAATGCCTTGCATTCTTGAACCTTGCAGTGCAATAAAATACTGAACTATCCTATGAAAAAATCTAGAAAACAATCTAGTTTTATTCTCTATAGGCATATACCAAGTTTAGCATCAATGTGTTTGAATTTTTTGTCAACTTTTGACAGGTTTAGATAACATTTTTAGGCAAAGGAGAATAAGCAAGGTTCGTCGAGGTTCTGAAGAGTCTTACCCACCAACCTTAAGATTTTAGGACTCAACACTTACAAGGGGGAAGAGTTAATTTCATAAGGTGGCCTTATCATGTGCTGCCCAGACTGGGACACTTATGAGAGTGAAAGAAGGTGCTCTCACTGAGGACTACAAGTGCAAACCCGTCCGTCATAGGCAAAATGTGACCTGCAGTCACCTCATATTATGAACAATATATACAGCTCTGGCCATATTTTTGCTACTTGCGTGAAAGCTAGGTTTGAAATGACAAATATTTAGCCCTTATGATAATACCTCCCTTTCCTGTATTCATAGCATATGTTTCCTCAATCATACTCTTTCACATTGATCTCTGGGATGTCATCAGGCTCTTTCTCAACATAGCTCTCCAGATGATCAATAACTATAATTGGGCTTAGCCCATAAGACTGAGCTTGCTACACTCTGCTCAGATGAATTTACCGTGGCATGTGATGGCTAGGTTTTTGTTGTTTTTGGCAAAGTTTGATATTGACAGAGAAGTTCTGTTTTGTTTTTGTTTGTTTGGCTTTGTTTGTTTGCTTTGTGGTTTTGGTCATTAGAGCTGGGTGAGCCAGAGAGCGTCCAAAGTGGCTCAGGAACCTCAGCCACAACTCACCACTCTGGTAACAACCAGATGAGTCAATGAGGAGGGTTATAGCAAAGAACTAAACAGTGGGACCTGTACCCACACAAGGATCAAAAGGAAAATGGGAACCAGATTACAGTTTATTTAAAGCTAGGAAATGCTTGAAACTTCTCCTGTCTTACCATGCAGTTTCTTTGTAAAAGATGAATTTACAGACTTTCCTTAGGCCAGGAGGCATAACTGGGGCCTCCTGCTTTTCTCTGCTAAATCCCCAATGGCTAAGCATCTGTGTCTGTGCCAATCTTACCCAGTCACAAAAAATCAGAGAGCTGGGTGTGGTGACATAGAGTCTGTTAGGTCTCTTCACCACATAGAAGGTACGAAGATGAAAACTTTCCTTACCTTTGGATCTTCATGGCACTATCTTACCATCTCTTCGAAGACATGGCCCAGAGAATATTGTGGGATCTGAACATTCAGGTCAAAGACTCTTCCTATTGGTGTGGAGGAGTGATAGGAAAGAGTAGAGAAGGGAGCTGAATTAAGATGAATGTTTCCCAACCCCACATGTAAAGTTATGGATACGAGGAGTGGAGTGTGTTTATCTTCTCCAAGAAGGACCTTGACTCTATTCTAAGCCCAGGCAAGTGTGGGAATGTGCTTGTTTCTGAACACCCCAAATGATCAATATTGGCTCAAGATCTGAAGAACATAGAGTGTTCCAGTGTTGGGACGCTGTGAAGTTAGCTTTATGGAATTAGGAGTAGAAGATCTTGGGGTAATTAAGTACACTTTCTATGAAAAAAAATGTGGAGATGGTAAATTTGCACATTACAGCAAGATCCACTTGGTCTTTGTCAGTGTGTCATTCAAATAATCTTACCTGAACTTTAGTTATGCACCAGAATGTTTCTCCTCTACACAGTGAAGGAGAAGCTTCTGAAGCTTGATAAAAGGACTTCATTGAAAAGAATAGAAATATTTTCTTTAAAAAAAGTTTTTAATGTCTATTTATTTTTTGAGAGACAGAGAGGGTGTGAGTGGGGGGGGGGCGAGCAGAGAGAGAGGGAGACACAGAATCCGAAGCAGGCTCCAGGCTCCAAGCTGTCAGCACAAAGCCCGATGCAGAGCTCAAACCCATGAACTGTGAGATCATGACCTGAGCCAAAGTCATAACTGACTGAGCCACCCAGACTCTGCTTAATAAGCTCTGCTCACCATCATGACCAAGAGGACAGGTACGACTTCCAGTCTGGTAATCCCACACTCAGTAGGAAGGGATGAGATTCCTACTCACATATTCCCTTATGGCTCCTGGTACTGATATCTTGAGACTTCCCAGATTTGGGTCAATTCATCAAACTGCTTTCTTTGACCCTGGTCTGCTGAGTCAGGATCATTAAAGAATTGAGTATAACAAAACCAAGAATCTTAATGCCAGTGGGCCATCACCACAATGAAGATCCCCTTCCTAAAGAGCCCTCAGTGTGGGCCAGCTAACTTTTTCTCCCTCTCTCTCCTGTCCCCAGGGACTTTCTCCCCCCTTAAGCTCATTCTCTATGTCATTCCCTAGGTTGCTGCTTCAGTAGCCAGCCCTGCACCAGGGATGGAAAGTAAGCTTCATTTAACTGTGATCTATTGGCACTAGTCATATAAAATAATAAAATAATAAACCCTGTCACTTTATCTGGCCCTGATGTGAAAGTGCACACTAATTGATTCGAAAAGTCTGTTTGAAGCCCTCTGAGGAGACAAAGAGTAGTGTCCCAAGTGCCATGTATTTGCCACCCATAGCCTGGGCTCATCCAATGACTCCGTCTTCCCATCATAGGGAGCTCTGGCATAAACAAGCTAGGCTGATGTCTGCTGAAACCTGAATGGCACAGGTAGTCGAGAATTCTGGACCACCAATTTATAGGGATTATCCCACCGTGAGCAGCTGGCCAGTCCCATGTAGACAAATTAGAGTGAGGCCTGGCTTGCACAGGCTCAACATATGGGAAGGACTGTGAGCAAGGACTCCAGTATGCTGAGAATTGTTTCTATGGGTGCTCTGATGTCACAACAGCTCCAAGTCAGCCAGATACTGATGTTCTGTATGGGCAAACTTCCTATTCAGACAATGATTTGGGGTTTGGAGTCACAGAAGAAGAGCTAGAAGGCAAAGACAAAAGAGCTCATGTTCAGGGCAGGGTTTCGGATCTACTGAAGAACAGGAGAGTTTGGTTAGAAAACAGAGCTTGAGATCCACTTTACAAGCTGGATCAGCATGGTGGGTAGATGAGTTTCTGGGATGCAGAGCTATTGCAACAGACACGTGTCCAACACGAGCGTCCCAAAACAGTCTGATGGCCTTGCCCGACCCAAAACAAAAATGAGCCAACTCTGCAGGTGAAGTTTCTAGGACATTTGCTTAAAAGAGACATGCAATCCAGGTTCTAAAAGATTTCATAAAAACTGCACCCCGAGCTTACTCTTTCTGCAGAACCCTAAGGACAGCATGCGTATATGTCTCCTTAAAATAGATGGTCAAGATACACAGCTATAAAACTACTTGATTCAGTTGGTTATTTTAGACTCTACCAGTTCAGCTATGTAAATAAAAGGGAATCTTTGGATAAACTGCTAGCACCTTTATTCTCTCGTTTGCTTTTTATCCTCCAGAAAAATTAAAGTGGACATTGGAGGGAGGCAGGTGCCTGGTCTTCCTCTGCATGCTCTTCCATTGGCCTCAGTGCTCTGGTTTAGTTTCACCTTGTACAGTGGTCACAAAGTCAAATAGTCCCATGGCACCCTAGAAAGATTGCTTTTTTCCTATCAAACTGAGATCCTATTGACACTCAGATCCTCAGATTCATCCCTGAATTACTAGCTTTGAACTGAGGACGTCTTAGACAACCTGGGGGTTTCCTGGGGGTTTTCATCCCTTTTTTAAAATATCGATTTTGGAATTTTTAAGTAGGTTTGTGCCTCTGATCTTTTCTCAGCCTCTGTAAAATCCTTTATTTCCCACAAGTTTGACAGAAGCTGACTGTTGGAGATGTAAAAGGATCAGGACAGAAGGCCCTAGGAAAAGTTAGCCATAAGTTTATCTCAGGAGAAGGCTGGGCAATGGCTGCAAGCATGACAGTGCATGGGAACCAGGTGGAATTTGGCCGACTGGGTTCCATAGCAGGTACCAAAAGAAGCGACAGCAGGAATGGGAAGCCCATGGCTCACTCGTGACACTCCTTTGAACCCATAGTTGCCAAGACTGTTGATAGTCGCTGGCTCTCCAATGGTCACTGTTAAACAGAGGTAGCAGTGAAATATGTGATGTGTTTACATTTGACTTTGAAACACATTCTTTCCCTGATGTCTAAAAGAGCTAAAACCAGGATATGATAATCCTGACTTTGCACCACTGTTCACCTCCTGTCAGTTCTCCAAAGCAAACTGAATAATGTCAGTTACCAAATTATGTGAAGGATGCTTCTGAGAGGGACTCTCGTAAAGATATCTTTGTCTGTAGTTTTTTCCCTTGCTCTCTGTAGTGTCAGTGGTGTTTAACCATGTCCCTGGGGTACTCATTATTTCTGCCAAAGGTCCTTCCCCCAACATATCCCGTACAAATGCCTGCAAGTCTGCAGAGAATGTGCATGAGTGGACTCAGCCCAAACCCAGGGCAGTCTGCAAGTGCTGGGGAGTCTACACCCCCTTGTTCACAGCTCTCAATCAATGAGAAGTGGGAGGTGGTGGGAAAGGAGCCCATCTTCCTTGGCCTTGTGGTAGGACCTCTATCTGGTGTATTGTAACCATCACCTTATGAGATTGAGCCCAAGTTATTCCTAGTAGGCGTCAACTCATTTTATAATCGTGTAATGTTTTACTTCTCTTCCTTCCTGCTCTCTTACGGTGCTTCCTGGGATCATCTTCCAAATAAGCGACTTTCAATCCCATCCTTCACTCACTGTCTATTCTGGGGAAAACACCTTGAGGCTCTGCCTGTCTGAGCTTGTTGTAAGCCTCAGAGGGGAGACAAGGGCTATTGATATCCTTAGAGATGAAATACCTTCCTTAGATCAAAGTAGTGCATGAATCCAGTAGCCCTTCTCCAAACTAGAAAGGAACAGCAAAGTAATATTATTAGTGTACACATATGTGCAGAGAAGGCAAGTGTATTTCTGTGTTGATAATTGAGAGCCCCACACATTATATTGAGATAGATGCACATAAATGCACATGAAGATGACATTACTTGCTTACTTATAATCTTCACTTTTTCTTAATTTGTTGTGTCAGTTATTAAAAAGGAGACAATAAAGCACAATTAATTAACTCAAGTTGGGACAAACAGAAGGTACAGTTTAGGGATCGGAAGGTTAGAGTAGAGTTATACATGGATCTGTATATCGTAAAATAATGACAATTGCCCAATAGGTGGGCTGTAAATTTGGTTCTGAGCTCCCTAGAGGACAAAACAAAGAGTAAAATTGGTTTCCTTAGAAGCCTAGAAAATTAAAGCCGTGCTCGTATATGCTTTTCTAGTTATATAATTTATACGTAGGATTGTATGTGATTTATAAGGCTTTAGTTACTTAGCTGTAATTCTGGGCTTTCTGACTCAATTTTGGTTGTCTTAAAAACATCTTTACTGTTTCATTTGTGGCTTCCTTATTTAGGGTGAGTTCCTTCTCCCTTCCCTGCTGGGAAAACAAAGATTTCCCCAATTTTAGGACCTATTTTGTTTGTTTCCATAGTTACTGAGGATGTACACATAACCACACACAAATACATAGCTAACATTTTACAATATTAAGATGAATATCTTGTGCATAGTTTTTCATCTGCTAAAGTAAAAAGTAAATATTTCTGAAAAAAGCATAGTCTTTTTAAAGAAATCATAATTACTAAAAAAATGTGTTTTACTCCTTCCTTTAACAATGCCAGAGATTTGGCTTCAATAATCATTATTAAGACAGGTTTGAGGGAGATGTATCAATCATCAAAGTTAATAAATTATAAAGTGGGTATGTTCTAAAAACTGATAATTGGCATCTTTTAAATTAATAAATTATTCTTAGTTCAAATAACTCTATACCCAAAGGACAAAACAAATATGAATTTCAATAACTAGTGAAAGTAAGGATCTTAAGTCTTTTGCGATTTCTTCTGGGAATGAATATTTTTGTCAGATTTGATGTGTTTATCTCTTGTTATTAAAATCCAAAGTTAAAGATGTAAGTTCTCAAAATAAACTAGAAGAGGAGTTTTCAGACTTTTATTGGGTATATAGATATGGTTGCCTTTGGACATATCAGACATTTTCTGTGAAAACCTACCTCTCAGGAAGAAGGGTTGACTGGTCTTCAGGGCAGAGTGAACTAACCTAGGGATGATCAATTAAAGCCACATTTTAGAACAGAGCTGGAAGTCCCCAGCTGTCAACTTCCCATTCTCAGAACTAATGTCTTTAAATTCATCGGCTCTGTCCCCCTTAACTCACCCCTAGTTACTCAATTCCTATTACCACTACTCATTACAGATGGGAGGGTTGCAGAAGGTTAAAAATATAGGCTCAAAGTTTTCCAGCCTGATAGGCTTGATTTGACAGTAGATAAAATTAAAGCTCTTCAGTCCATGAAGTTTGAGAACCCTGGATTATAATAGTTGCAGATGGGAAAATTATTCATTTCTGCACTAATGATATGTATCTTTGGTAATATTTTTCTTTGAGCATGTTTCCTGCTTGCCCTTGAGAAGGCATTCGTTGATAAAAGATCAAAGCACGCTTGAAACATAGAGGAAAAGAAAGGAAAATAAAAATGCAGAAATAATGCCAACAAACATAGTTAAAATGAGACCAAATTTATATATGTCTCCAAACTGCTACTTGCAAAACAGCCCTTTGGAAACAAGAATGCATTTTAGAAGAAAGGGTGGCTTTGGTTGGTGGTTGGTTCAGTTAGATGAACTTGAATCTTCCTTTCAAGTTTATAATTCTCTGATTGTTCAGGCAATATGTTTCTTTGGACAAAGCTGAGGAAGTGGTGTGGACAGCAGTTTACTTAACAAATAAATTTCTACAAGAGGGATAATTTGGGGAATCCAGTTTCCTAGACTCAACAATGACACAAAATGTGTTTACATTTGCTACATGGGAGAATTTCCTTCAATTGCCACATCTGTATAGGAAAATGCCATTTTTATTTTAGAAAAAGATCAGAATGTTCAACTGAGGGTTTTCATCACAGCTAGAACAAATTATTTAGCTGGGATTCTAATATTGTTAATTGATCTTATTTGATTCTCAAACAATACTATGGTTTTCCAAAAAGTGATCCCCATGGGAGAGAGTATTTATCATTTGGAAGAAATAAAATACCTTCCAGGTGAAGCTTTGCATTTGTTAACACTGATTTGATTCTTCAAAAATGTATTAATTTCCTCAAAAAAATGCACCATCTCTGTGCCAGTTAGTTACAGAAATGCCTATTGTCAGGAGAAAGTAAGGTTATTTGAAGATATAGCAGTTTATTACAAAGGACATAGAGCAGAAAGTAACATCATTGATGGAAGAGGACCTTTAATAGCACAGGTATATTGATTGTGGCAGGAAAACTATCCATGCAGTGACTTGGACGGGGGTGGGGGGGTGGAGAATGACTGACTGACTGCACCAACTGCTGTTTCTACATTTTGTAAAATGTGGACATTCTGCATCCTACTGCTTCTGCTATTTCAACTAATAAAAATAGTTGTAGCTGAACTAGTATGGCAAGAAGCTATTCGTCCATCGCGTTTTATTTTCTGTATAACAGAGGCTCATTTATTAAGGTGCTTTGGCCACATGGCAAAGATAATGTAGCCCTGCTCTTGCTTCACCATTTGGCCCCATGTTAGGGTACTCATGAATACCCAAGGCTCTAAAGTTTGGTGTTCTGCCCCCATCCCCTGTGCTGAAAACAACAGAAATATGAAAAAGTATTCTTCTTGCATTGATCCTCACTGATCGATTGAGCACAGTTAGAGGATTCCAGGTGCTCAAGGGAGGCATTGAAGAGCTAGTTTTGGTGTCTGGGTCTCTGGAACCTTCTTGAGACATTCACCATTTTAATTGCACCTGCATCTGCAATGGAGGCTTTCAGGTTGCTTCTTTGTTTTTAGATATGGAGGAGAGCTTGAGATTGGTCAGCTCTTCATACGTGTAAAGACAGAGAACATGTATATAAACAGTGAGTTTTTATAACAAACATGCTTACCTTCAACATGAAAACCATTTACCAAATGCCTGTATGTTCTATTACCCAACTTCCAAATTCTATCCCAATTTCATCCCTCAGAAACCACATGAGAAATTATAAACAAAACCTAACAATAAAAGCAGACAATAAGAGCATAAAGGGGCACTAAACTACAGGTTTAACTATAGTTTAATGTACTTATTAAACACTACATACATTCGGATTGTTATAGCCCTGAGAACACTATAGAATCATGTGGAAATCTTTGACCAAATGTCAGTGCTCAGGCCCACACCTGACTTGTATTTTTGTCTCTTTTAATCTGTGTTTGTGTCCAGAGAGCAGTGTTTTGAAAAGCATTCTAGATCATCCTCGTGGAAGACAAGCAAAAAGTAGACTCCAACTGAAATGAAATAGTCTGATATGAATACCTAAATGAAAGGAAAGTCTGAAAGGATCCACTGAACCTCTCTTTTAATCTCACAGCACAACATTGCACCACTAACTTATTACATGGATTCTGGTTCTGCTAACAGGTAGCAAAAATAACAAAAGGAAGGGTTAAATAAAAGTAATTATAGAAAATAAAATGTCATCTGTGTAGGGGCTTACATCTCGATTCCCCTGTTAAATAGATGAGTTCATGCCCTTAAGTGTTAGATGCCAACAATATTCAGAGTATAGTATAACCAACCTAAATGCCTAGAATATTTCCATTACCTCCTTCTTAGACATTCAAGAAATATCTATTAAATTAATGAGGATATGCTCATGAATGAATCAGTGTATGAGTGGTTCTCAGAAATTGACATGTGCTGATCTGTTCTTCTGGTGTTTGCCCAGAACTATGCCAGGGCCTGAGGCAGGGGATTAAAAGAAGATAATTTCTGCCATTGGGGAACACATAGGCTCAGCAAATAGGCATGAATCAATTGATGAAGAGCTTTGAAAGAATTGAAAGATTAAAATATCATTAACTTTGTGGTGACTTTGCATTTGCATCCCAAGTTAATAATAAAAAAAAAGGAAATGCCATAATTAGAGAAATATTTAGGAATTAGTGAAAGTGAAATTATTATATGCCAAAAAACTGTGGGATGCAGCTGAATCGACATCTAAAGAGAAATATAGTACTTTAATGAAATTCTTTTCGAAACAAAAACTTTCAAAATTAGTGAATTAAGCATACAACTAAAGAAGTACTAGAAAAGATTTTTCTTTTTGCTTAAAAATGTTTACTCTTTTATTTTGAGAGAGAGAGAGCACAAGTTGGGGAGAGGCAGAGAGGGAGGGAGAGAGAGAATCCCAAGCAGGCTCTGTGTTGCTCATGAACCCCATGAGATCATCACCTGAGCTGAAACCAAGAGTCGGATGCTCAACTGACTAAGCCACCAGGCACCCCTAGAAAAGATATTTTAGAGTAAGTAGAAGATAAAGCTGAAGGAAGGAAATAATAAATAGAAAAACAGATATAAATAAAAATTTAAATATATATGATTAGTGAAACCACAAATAGTTTGGTAGAAAACGAATAAAAAATAACACAAATAAAAAAAATAGGAGGAAATCATAAGTTAACCATTAAAAGGAATGGAGAGTCATAAAGAACAATAGGTAAAAAGAGGTTAAAATAATAACAGAATAGCTTAATAGCAATAAATACGAAAACTTAGGTAAAATTGGAAATACAGAAAAATAAATTTAAAATTAAAGCAGGGAAAAAAGAAGATTGTAATGGAAAGATTAACATTAAAGACATTAAATCAATCATAAAATTTAAAATTTGTATCATACAATTTAGAACCTCTTAGACCCAAAAATTTTCTACAATTGAAGGAAAATATGATGTCTCTCTTTTACAAACTGTTTTAGAAAATGGAAAAACAGGAAAAGATCAAACTCTTCTGAGAGAATACTAAAGCATCAATGAGACCCAGGCAAAGGCAGTTCAAGAAGACAAAGCTATAGGCCAATCAGGCTTATGGACAATCATGCAAAACACCCAGTAGAAGTCTTAGCAAGTCAAATTCACAGTTTTCTTTAAAATTGTAACTATGATTTAAAATAATAGAGCTTATCCCAGACTTGGACACCTCAACTATCTCAGATATATAATGATGAGTCAACATTAAAGAATATCCCAATAGTTTGGTAGATTAAGAGAAAACAGAAATGTGTTTATTTGAGTAGATGTAATGAAGTAAAAGAAAAAGTTTTCATTTATGAGTTTGTGTAGTTTAACAAAATTAAATAGAAATGTTCTTAACCTGATAAAATATATTAACCTTAAAAACTTCAGGTTTTAGTACACGTATTTGTAGACATTGAGAGCATGTCCATTAAATCAGAAAAAAAAAGACATAAATGACTGCTTTCACCAGTTCTGCTCAACATGTTAATGTGATGCCTAGCCCATGTAATAAGACAAGCCCAAAATAAAGAAGATCAGAAAGAAAAACATTTTAAAATATTTTCATTATTTGCAGGACATGATTGTCTGCATGGAAAACCCAAGAGTATTTATATTTTGTTAGAACTATTAAGGTAGTCCAGAAAGATATCTGGACATTAAATACACATTTCAAAATGCAAAAGAATTCCTATAGAATTTACTTTTTAAAGTTTATTTATTTTGAGAGGGGCGCCTGGGTGGCTCAGTCGGTTGAGCGTCTGACTTCAGCTCGGGTCATGATCTCACACTTTGTGGGTTCGAGCCCCACATCAGGCTCTGTGCTGACAGCTTGGAGCCTGGAGCCTGTCTTCAGATTCTATGTCTCCCTCTCTCTCTGACACCTCGCCCCTGCTCACGCTGTCTCTCTCTCTTTCTCAAAAATAAATTTTAAAAAACATTTAAAAAAGTTTATTTATTTTGAGAGAGAGAGAGAGAGACAACGTGAGTGGGGGAGGAGCAGAGAGAGAGAGAGAGAGAGAGAAAGAGAGAGAGAATCCCAAGCAGATCCTCTGCCGCCAGCACAGAGCCTGATGCACGACTCCAGCAAGATCGAAACCTGAGCTGAAATCAAGAGTTGGAAGCTTACCTGACTGAACCGCCCAGGTGCCCCAGGAAATACATTTTAAAAATCTCGTTCACAATTACAATAAATCAGTTATATGTGTAGGAAGAAACACATCTTTGAAAATGATCTTTGCAATATCATCATGGAATAATTTGGAAAAGGAATCGTAACAGTGTGTGTGCAATGTGTGTGATGTTTGTGTGTACACATGTGTGTGCATGTGTGATGGGGGTGCATTGTTCCCTATATAATCACTGGGTTCAGTGCACTGACAATGCAAATTATAGCAAGAGTTTTCCTCATGAAATGTGACATACTAATTCTAAAACGTATATGAAATAATGTTCATAAAATCAAGACAATTCTAGATTTAAAAACAGTAAAAGAAAAGAAAAATGGAGGGGAGATTGGCTTGGTCACCTGTTAAGAGACATTATAAAATTATAGTAAACAAAATGATCATATCCAAATGTTTAAATGAGTAAGGTAGCATTACAAAGATGGGAAAATAATGAAATAGTATATTAGGTTGTGTTGATTGTTCTCTACAGATATAAAATGACACAAATAGTTCAAAATATTCCACAGCAATTAAAACTTACATGTAAAGATAAAAAAATAAAATAAAATGAATCTTTTATATGGGAAGGACTTTATGATATGAAGGTAGGAAAGGGCCTCTTAAACATGGAAGCAAAAGCGAACCAATGGATTGAAAAATAAAACCATAAACAAAGTAAAGAAAACCAGTGCCCCGCTATGTGGGAAAAATATTTGTCTAGTACCTAAAAGGAAAACAATGATCCATGCTATATCTTGTAAAATAGATTTAAATTAATAAGAAATGAAAACAATTGCCCCTGCAATTTTGGGGGTTGGTGTGGGAGGGAGTGTTGAGTTGTGAGCCTTGGGACCAAAAATATATTAGAAAGTGTACAGATTTATTAGATATGAGGAAAATGAAAAGTAGTGCGACACTGAAGTATGTTGTACTCCCATCTGATCGGGAAGAAGAAAATTCAAAAAGCGTGACACATTCAGATTTAACCAGGCTGTGAGGAGAGGGACCTTTCATACTCTACTGTGTGAATTGGTACAACCATTTTGAAAAACGTGGCACCGTGTAGAAAACTGAAAACTGATATCCCTTAGAGACTGGCAGTTTTGTTGCTAAGTACATATCTTAGAAAATTCTGGGACACGTGTACCAAAAGATATGTGCAAGGATGACTTTTAATGGAAAAGAATAAAAGTAAAATGCTGCTATTTTAGTGCAGTGTAAGGAAAGCAAAAATATTAGGGTCCCATCTCTACAACTACAGTTAGAACTATATTCCCATGTGACTAGCATTCAGAAATGTGATTAAAAAAAACAAAACTAACAGTTGATACCTTTATAGTATGCTGCCATTGATGTGAATAAAGCCCTCAAACACTATGTTATTAGTTATGTTTGCATTTGAATATGTAAAATGGATTTAAAAGATCACTAAAATTTTAGTAGCAGTTACTTGTCAGAATGGAGAAAAAGAAGAAAATGGAGCTGGTACAGGGAGTATGTGTGTGCTTCTGTGTGCTTCTGTGTGTGTGTGTGTGTGTGTGTGTGAGTGTGTGTGTGAGTGATGTATGTGTGTGCAATGTGTGTGATGTTTGTGTGTACACATGTGTGTGCATGTGTGATGGGGTATGTATGTAGGTAAGATGTGTGTATATGTGATGTATGTATGTGTGCGTGAAGGATGTGTGTGGTGACGTTTGTGAGGTGTGTGTGTGTGTGGTACTCCATTCATGTAAAATGAGACCTATATGAGAAACAGCTATATTTATCATTTCCCGGTGGTTTTATACTATTCATTTTTTCTGTAGCTTTGAAATCTCTCAGAGACTGTAATTAGAAACAGTATTACAGTAATATTTGCCTATTTCTAAATGTTATTTATAATATGATTTTCAAAGACTACATAGTATCCTGAATTATTGATTTGTCATAATGATTTTAGGATTCTTCTATTGTACATTTTAAATGTATCACTGTCACAAATAGTTAGAAATATTGTCATATGTGAAACTATTTCCATCTACTTGATATGATATTTCTTATATATGGAATATTGTATTTAAGTTTGTTAGTATAATTTTATTTCCCATCATTTCATTTTATTGGTTTTTAGGTTTTGCTTTATATACTTTGATACTACTTCTTTGGGACACAAAATTTCATAACTAAATTTGTTATTTTTATAAAATAAGCAACATTTTCTCTTTAATGTTTGTATTGCCTTCATTCAATTGTACCTGTTTTTAGTATAATCACTACTGTCTTTTTAATAAACAAGTTTAACTTGAACAGATCATTTCTAAATTATATAAATTATTTCAACCATACAAGATAAGCTTTTCAATTAATTTAATGAAGCAGATATAATTCTGCTTTAAACACTGACAGAAAACAAAAAACAATGACACTTTGGTTTCTGAAAATAGAAGAAAGAGATCCTGTTAGGAGATGTCAAAAGGCATTTGATGAAAGAGAAAGTCCATTATTTAGTAACAAACAATAACAAAAAGTACTACTAGCAAAATTGGAATTGAAACATGATTAATAATCTAAAATAAGCTTTTCCTAGGCCAAAGCCAATGTTATAGTTAAGGTTAAGATTATAGTTAAGGTTGAAACGCTATCGGCTTTCCTATTAAAATAATGAAAAAGAAAATGAAGCCAAGCAGCTCAATGATTTTCTTTCAGGTTTTTTTTTCCCCCTTTGGTCAGAATTCTGTTTAATTCATTAACAAAAAATGATGAACAAAAAATATTTTTTCATTGGTATTAGTACATCATTGGTATGATAAACACATTATAAATATCAAAAATAAAGATCTAAAGCAACATTATTGTCAGTTGATGATGTCTAAGTAGAAGACATTTTTTCCAAGTGTGAACCCAAATCTTAATACATTATCAACAGACTCGCATTGCCATGTTAAGTTACCTGTGACTCAGAGATTCAGTGGAATCCCATGGCATTGAATTTATACATAATTTTGAAGATAATATATGTCATTTAATATAGAGTCTTTTAATGAAAGACCAGTTAAATCTCTACATATATTCAGATGTTTCTTATACATTCATTCATTCACTAGCTATTTGTTGAGTGTCCCATACATGACAAGCATTGGGACAATGAGCAGTTAAATACTTTCTTTATTCTTATTTATGATTTCTATTATTTCCAGGTGTTTTGTAGTTTATTTGCTCTCTTTATGTCACACCTATGTGCTGTTAGTTTCTTGTAAATGGAATTTTTTTCTATTTGAAATTCATTGGTTTATGCTTAGATATCAGAAAACAATTGACTTCTGTATAATCATATCAAGTGGTTTCCAGTATTTTTTGTTTCAAAGCTCTAAGGTTGATTTCTTTGAATGGATCTAAAACAAATTTACTTATTTCCTCAAAGAATTAGAGTCATGCCTTCACTACAAATATTTATATATTTTAAAGAATTTCTTATGTTTATTTTTGAATGAGAAAGTAAGAGAGAGAGAGAGAGAGAGGCAGAGAGAGAGGGATACACAGAATCCCAAGCAGACTCCACACTCTGAGCCTTCATCACAGAGCCTGATGCAGGGCTCCAACTCACGGACCTGGAGATCATGACCTGAGCTGAAGTCGGATGCTTAACCAACTGAGCCACCCAGGTGCCCCCAAATATTTATATTTTTCATTGTTTTTCATATTCCATTGCACCAATTAGTCTCAAGACAACTGTTGTATAACAATTTCTTTGGTTTTTGTAACAATGGGTAACAAGTTTAAAGTTATATGATGAGTGTTATTGACTTTTAAATGATGTCTTTGAGCAAGAGAAGGGTTTTTAATGTTGTGTTTGGTTTTTGTTTTTTATTTTTCCAGAAGTAGGTGCCATATTTTATCAAGTGTCTTTTTTTTTGTCAGATGTCATAATGTGCATATGGCTTCTTAACTATCATCACTTAATGCACTAGATAATGATCTATTTCCTGATATCAACTATCCTTACAATCTTGTGTAACATTTTCTGTTTTTATCTTTTTAGTTATTTAAAAAATTTATAATGTTTATTTATTTTTGAGAGAAAGAGAGGGAGGGAGGGAGGGAAAATGAGCAGGGGAGGGGCAGAGAGATGGGGAGTGACAGAATCCAAAGCAGGCTCCACTCTGAGCTGTCAGTAGAGAGCCCTACTTGGGGCTCAGACTCACAAACCACGAGATCATGACCTGAATCGAACTCAGACAATTAACCAACTGAGCCACCCAGGAACCCTTGTTTTTATTAGCATCATAAACATACTGAAAATTACAGAAAACAACAGTCAGTGTACCTAATACTACAACTTGAATTTAACAAAGAAATCATCAATTCTGTGATTAGTATTATTTTGCTTCTTCCTTTAGAGCCCTAAATTTTAATTACTTTTTTCCTTATCCACCTCTAAAAGGATCTCCAATATTACAGTAAATGCTGATGGTGGTGACTCTTCTTTCCTTGCCCCAAATTAAAATAAAAAGTTCTAATATTGGAAAATTAAGTACAATATTTCCTGTGAGGTTTCTCATTGACAAGCTATATTAGGGTATAACTTACCTAAATAAAATGCATCAATCTTAAGTATATAGTTAAATGAATTTTGTCAAATGTGTACACCCTAATCACCACCATCACACTTACAATACAGAGTGTTTTCTATAAACCCAAAGAGTTTCCTCATACCCTTTTACACTCAGATTTATTCTTCCCCAGATGTAGATAGCAACAGTTCCTTTTTTTCACTTTGAAGTAGTTTTGCCTATTCTAGACTTACACATCAGTGATCCAGGATCCTATCTTTCTTCATAGTTACCACAGTTAGGTTCCTTGTTAACTTGTCAAAGATGGTTGCTAGATCTCCATCAATAGTGTTTGCTAAGAACCAGAAGGTATGAAACAGTCCCAGAGATGTCAGTTGACTTACACACCTTCTGGGACATTCCAAGGCAGCAACAACAACACTACCACTGCTTACTTCTCATTGGCCAGAAATTAGTCACATGGTTTAACCTAACTACACTGCAGGATGGGAAATGTAGTCATTTTATCAAGGCACCTGTCTTTCAGCTCAAAATCAGGGTTATGTTTATCAAAAAGCAAGGAGATCATCATGGTCAGCAACCACAAATCACAAAGCTTATTTTTCCTAGTGACGGCAAAAGCCAGAGGGGTGGGGGCCGAGGTGTGGATTAGAGGTTACAGAACAATGGTTATAGATGCTAGTTAGGAATTTTGCCCAGAAAGAGCTGCAGTTAAGCCTAGGATACATAAGGAATTAGCAATTGGTAAAATTACCTTCAAAATGTTTGTTGAATGAATGAATGTTGGTACAGTTCCTGTGTCTAAGCTAAAATGTTCTTTTGGTAAGCTCTGTGACAAATATCAGTTTTCTTTCTCCTTTCAATATATTTCAAAGAGCATTCTCTTTTCAACACATTCAAAAAGTGGGATACAGCGGTTTGTGGTTTGGTGCTTGGCCACCGAGTTCTCTTACCAGGGATTTCAATAACAAGCATTTCACTCAGCAAGGTTTCGGCGAAAGGATTTTAAAAGTCCTTCCCCTGCTAATGCATAGCAGTGGCTATTGTGTGTTAGCAACACGGAAGACAGAGTCTCTGAGCATGTGATTCATCTTTAAGACAAGCTTCTCCACCAAAACACAATCCCCAGATCTCAACTTTGGATAAATGGGTCAAGAAAAAAGTTCACTAAAATTGTCTGGACCAACATTTCAATGGAAAGTCAGTCCTATGCAGCAGAAATCTAGTTCTTTATTCGATATATCATTTATCTCTTTGTCGAAGTAGTTTTCTAACAGAGGCAGGAGTATTCGGAGATTTTTTTTTTCTTCTTAAGTAAAATGAACAATCTTGGCCTTATTTTCTCCTCTTAGAAGGACCAATGGTATTGGGTCCATTGCATGTTGCAATCACCCAGTTGTGATAGCAGAGACAAATACTTCTGTTGAAGAAGAACCTACTAGAACCATTTCCTGTCTTTGGAAAGAAGGGGCTTTTCAGACTCTTTGTTTTTCAGAACACATTCAGAGACAGCTTATCAATGATATAGACCAACCCTGAATAGCCCCTTTGTGAAGAGGTCCAAATTTAAATTACATTCAGTTTGGAGACAGATGCAAATATAGTTGGGCTATATTATGCCCAGTCCCAAGAGAATGTTCTATTTTACTTACTTACTAACTTACTTACTTACTTAGTAATCTCTGTGCCCATCATGGGCTTGAATTCACAACTCTGAAATCCAAAGTTGCATGTTCTTTAGACTGAACCAGCCAGGGGCCACCAATAGAATGTTTTAAATATACTTACTGAAAGATAATAATGGATAGTAAACTCTAAGATCTCTGAATGTGGGGGCACCTGGGTGGCTCAGTTGGTTAAGCATCCACCTCTTGATTTCAGCTCAGGTCATGACCTCATGCTTGTGATATGGAGCCCTGCGTCGGTCTCTGCACTGAGTTTGGAACCAGCCTGAGATTCTCTCCCGATTTCTCTGCCCCTTCCCCCACTCACTCACTCTCTGTTTCTCTTCCTCTCAAAAAAAAAAAAAAAAAAAGGATCTCTGGATCTGGCCTTAAATACACCTGTGTTTGATTCCAGCCCAAATACTCATCATTTCAAGTAATCTTCAGCATCCTCATTTGTAAAATGTACATCATATTATCATCAAGCCTGTGGGATTGACATCGGAACAAAATAAAATTTCGTAGAGGTGATAGGTAAAATTAGTGCAGGACTTGCATAAAGCAAATGTCAAGAAATATCAACAGTAAAATAAGATTTTTATGAAAACTTAAAAATATCTAGAAACATTGTCTTTCAGTTATATCATGCTACAACAAACATGATTTCCCATTGCATTATTTGAACATGATTTGATTGTCTCATTTAATAGGAATAAACATATAATTAAACTATCTACATATGTTATGTGTAATATATGTGTGTGTAGATATAGATATAGATTTTCCTAGCCAAGAAACCTGAAGGAGCTCTGTATTAATAAGGTTTGTACAGCACCAGTCAGACAAGTGAGGATATTAAATTTTATCCCTAAAAATGAAGGCTCAGTTTATACCAATCTAAATATCCCCTCATGTTTGAGCTGGCCTAGGATTTCCCAAGGAATGAAGCTCTAAAGAGCTAAGAACAAGAGCAGGGGATTCTTTACCCTTCCCTCCCCTCCCCTCTCCTTCCTTTCCTTTCTCTTCCTTTCCTCCTTTCCTTCCCTTCTTTTCCTCCTTTCCTTTCTTTTTTCACCCTTTCTCTTTTATCCAGAAATATCTACTTAAAAATGCTGCTCAATCTTGCATTTTTCTTACACTCTTTGTCTTTTCATTTTTAGGTTTTTGTCATTAGTTCTGTAGTCTTTATTGCTTTATCTTTTTAGTCTTTATTGCTTTAATCTTTAGGCTTTTAAAAATTATTTTTTGGGGCTCCTGGGTGGCTCAGTTGGTTAAGCATCTGACTTTGACTCAGGTCATGATCTCACAGTTTGTGGGTTCGAGCCCCGCACTGTGGGCTCTGTGCTGACAGCTCAGAGCCTGGAACCTGCTTTGAATTCTGTGTCTCCCTCTCTTTCTGCCCTTCCCTTACTCATGCTCTGTTTCTCTCTATCTCAATAATAAATAAACATAAAAAATTTTTTAAAAATATTTTCTGTGTGAGTGTATTAGTAAGAAACAAATGTGTATTGAGATCTTCTAGCCAGATGCCATGTGAATTTAGATACCTGGGCATCAGTACTTAAGAGATGAATGAGGCATGGACTTGACAGGAATGAGACATAGCTGGAAGTAGTTGGCTTCACCAGCTTACATGAAGTCTAGCGGAACTTTATTTGTGGATCACCTACACACTAGAACACATCCTCCTTAGTAAAATCACCATTTTACTGTAGTGCTCTGTGCACATGTTTCTTCATAGTAGTTTCTTTCTTTCTTCCTTCCTTCCTTCCTTCCTTCCTTCCTTCCTTCCTTCCTTTCTTTCTTTCTTTCTTTCTTTTTTTTTGAGAGAGAGAAAGAGTATGTGAGCACTAATGGAGGGAGGGGGGCAGAGAGAGAGGGGAGAGAGAATCCAAAGCAGGTGCCACGCTGTCAGCACAGAGCCAGATGCAGGGCTCCATCTCTTGAACCATGAGATCATGACCTGAGCCAAAATCAAGAGTTAGATGCTTAACCAACTGAGCCACCTAGGTGCCTCCACAAAAGCTTGGATCTCTTGACTGGTATAGTTAATAGGCACAGGAGGTAAAGGCTTTCAGAAGTACTTACTTGTCAGTGCTTAAAATGGTCACTGTGATTAGTCAGCCTACCTCTCGGGGAGCACCCAATCTCACCCACCCTGCACACTCCACGCAGGGTGCTGAGCTGACCATGTCTACTATGAGAGCTGGACAAAATAAATTTTTAGCGGTTCAAGCCATCAATTCCTTTAAAACTGATTTGTGGTGGTTGCCAATCTTTCTATTACCGTAATTGCTGGCTAAATGAACTATAATTGTATTAAGAAGTAACTGAAATATGTATGTGCTCCCTGCTAATTCTCAGAATATGCAGGAGAAGGAATTGATTTGTTGTGCTTGGAAGAAGCGTTCAGAAATGTTCCCTGTGGTGTCTGTCATTTAGAGGCTTCCTTTGCATTCTGGGGAAAGTCAAGGCCAGATGCCTAAGAGTCCAAATGAAAGACCCATGGGAATCCTTAGAGGTGCTCACCACGTGATTGGTGGCCATGGTGATTCCCTCAAGGAGCCAAAGGTCAGGTCAGAATCCTCTGTAGTCTTGGACACCAGAGGAGAGATTCAAGTTAAAGCTCATATTCTGATCATCTATGACAGTGGTTATACAGGAACTTTTCAAAAAAAAATTTCCCTTTAAATAACCCTTGCTGTGTGATTATGCTCCTTTTAAAAATGAGGGAACTAAGACTTGGAAATGATAAATTGCTTGTCAATGCCTTGTAATCCAGAAAATGGAGTCTCAAATCCCAATCTACTGAGGTCAAGTTCATTGCTACTAGAGAGATATATTCAGTGTCATGGAAGGTATATTTTCAAATATCTTCAGACCTAGGGCCATAGGAGAGTGGTGTGGGTTTGTATGTGGAGGAGTGAGAAGTGAAGAGATGCTATTCTAAAGACTAGTGCATTTGTCTACAATATTGAAAAATTAAATGTGTGAAATAACCCACAATTTTCATCTCTAGGGTCTACCTGCTGCTTTGAGAAAGCCCAAAATTGAGGCTTGAGACATCCTGACTTTTTAGTATAAGAGGCTATTGGACATCCTCACTCTTCCTTTAGTTGAAATAATGATACTGGTTTCCTTACCTGTAGCCACAAGGGATAAAGGAGTCTAATATGTGAGTCATAGTGAATAATAACACAGTAAATCTAACCCAGTTCCCATCTTCAAGAAACTGGAAATCTAGTGGGTGGGACATAGGGCTGATAAATAAAAAGGAAATTAAAACTCTTACTTGAGTGTGCTCCTCAGTGGTATGACAGGGACTGCTGGCTTGGCAGCCACCATCTATTCACCCATCCTTTCTTAACAACAAAAATCATATTTTTATGTGGAACCATAACATGTCCAGGTAAAATGTTACTTTTCCCTCTCTTCTTCATACCAAGATTTGGTCATGTGACTAAGATCTGGCAAATGAGATGTTCAGTAATACTTATAAAAAGACTGATTAGGGGCACCTGGGTGGCTCAGTTGGTTAAGCATCTGACTTTGGCTCAGGTAATGATCTCACAGTCTGTGGATTCGAGCCCCGCATTGACCTCTGTGGTGACAGCTCAGAGCATGAAGCCTGCTGCATATATTGTGTCTCACTCTCTCTCTCTCTGCCCCTCTCCTGCTTGCTCTCTGCCTCTCTCTCTCTCAAAATAAAGGCATAAAAAATAAAAATAAATAAATTTTTAAAAAGCCTGATTAAATGAAATGGGCTCTTCTAAAAGTGGCTCCTTTTTGTGTCCTGATGCCCACAAAGTAAATGTGATAGCTGAGTTCCAACAGCCATGTTGGACTATGAGGTGACTTTGAAGATGGAAGTCATAAGTACTTAGCTCTTACAGGCACTTGAGAACAATTGCTATTTATAATCCTACTACAAATCCTTTTTTCTATTTCTGAGTTTATCCTAGGCTGCAGCAGGTAATTCCTTATATAATTCAAGTGCTTGAGTTTCTCTGCTTCTCTACCTGAAAAAGACCATAGGAGTTTACTTTCCCCAGGCAGGGTGGTTCATGGTAGAGAAGATTTAATTTCAAACTCCTAGGGACAATGCCCAACCACAACCACTGGATAAATATTTCATCATTACTTCTTCCATGGACAGTTTTAGATCTATTCTTCAGGTCCTTCCAGAGGGATCATCTCCCAAACAAACCAACACCATAACTTGTGCCTGATGTTGAGGTTGGCTTTTGGAGGAACCCAAACTATGACAGTAAAGAATGAGAACTGGCTTTTGGTTGACCAAATGACTTCCTATTGGCCAAATCCAATCACTTTTCTTTGACTTTCACCTTCCTCATTCCTTCTCTAGTGCTTGGCAGCACTGATCTCTTTTTCTCTCTCTAAACTCCAGTTTCTTGACTTTCACTGTCTTCTTGTGTGTCAACGCCTTCTTTGTTCACTGTATATCATTGCCATATAACTGCCTGGCATCCCACCTTTGAGGTCTCTTCATTATAAAGCAACATACACAGACCCACAGATCCTGACATTCACAGATCCACTAAATCCCATAATTCCTTCCAGAGCTCCAGTATACCTTTCAGGATTCTCTCTCTGCACTCTTCTGCAGTATCCTAAGTGCCAGATAAAATGTTTTTCCTTCTCTTTGAACATGACCTACACTTTCCTTCCTTTGAACATATGGCTCTGCTATTTCTTGTCACTGATGTCTTCCTTTTAGCATCTATTTATACCTATCTCAATCCTACTATTCTGAATGGGCTGCATCCTCTATTGCTTCCTCTCTGACATCTTCTTATTCTCCATCAGAACCAACAGTTGCTCCTTGGCCACGTGCTTGCTGCTCTTTGTTTACTTGTTTTTGTTTTTGTTTTTTTAAATATCCTTTTGGCTTTGAATTAAATTGATGTGTAATATGATTTGCATTTTATTTTACCAATTTCTAGAGGAGATAGCTTTGCACACAGTTTTTATTATCTAAAGTTCAAAATCCCATAGAAGCAAATTGTATGTCATTATCAGAAAAAGTAGTTTTGAAACATCAGCACATTAAATCCTGTTCTTGAATTTTTGAGGGTGAACCTTACTTTCATTTAGACATCCATGACAAACGCCTTCCATGAGTCCCTTTTTCTTTCGTCTTCTGTTTCCACTTACAACAGACTAACTGCTAATAATCACTTTGCTTCTTTCATAAAATAAAATGTACAGTGACACTGACAAATGATAGGAAACAAGTTTCATGCCTAAACAGCAGCAAAACATTTAGTTAAAAAAGTTTAGTTAAAGGTTCCAAATCTTTAGATTCCAGGATGGTTAGAGGAAAGAAGCCTCTTGGTCAGTTCTTAAATGAATAAACTTATGATGTCACTTGCTGGGACATATTGTGTACTATTTTCTGGGCATGTTCCTGGTTAAATGAAATACCATCTCCATTGGTCACTGGTTCTCCAATGAATGCAGAATATTTTCTCTTCTGGGATTGCACTTCTGTCCTTCCTTCTGCAGGAGTGGTACTGCTGGCTAGTTAGGTTCAATGAAAGAGTTTCTGTTGTTTGAAAGGAATATGGGGGAGGGGGAATTCAGGTGTTTAGTCACCAGGCAGTCAAAGAGCTCTGCCATTTTAGATGGGAACATTTTAGCCAAGAAGGGGTGGAACCCAGCAGTGAAAGATAAGAACCCTACACAACTTGGCTTAGTCCTCTGTTTTGGTAGATTCAGAACCTTGTGGAAGTGATTCATTGAGAGACTGCATTCAAGAGAAACCTGTAATGCAGTGAGGGAGCAGCGTAGACAAGAAGATTCAGAAATCTCCCCTTGTTCTAATCCTACAGAGTGCTCTGAGGGAGGAATTATACACATTACTCTTCCCCTGTTCCAATCCTGACCCCCAAACAAGGAAAGTTAGACTGTTGTACAATCAGCATCCATTATTGGCAATGGAGCACCTCCAGGGAAAGCGTTTCAGTTTCCAGGCATCTGAACAAGGCAGCCCTATCAGCCAGGGAGAAGTCTTCAGAAGACGCTATAAGTAGAAGTCATTAGAAGCCAAAAACCCAGTGGGTAAAAGAGAAGGGCACCAGTCAGGTAGGGGGAAGTAACTAGAAAGCCATGACCACCTGTCACAATAATGTGTTGCTAAAACAGCCTGGGTAGTGAGAATTCACACAATGGAAGATAGTGGGCCTGCCAGTGAGCTCATTAGTTAGAAGTACAAGGATCTAAGCAGACATTGGTGATAAATAACATGACCCTTTGCCCCATAGGACAGCACCTTACCATTTGGGACGTTCACATGGAGGATACCTGCACACATGTGGAGGGCCCTATGCCACTCCTGTGCCAGCATGCTTTGTAACTGCCCATGAACTGAGAAGCTACCGATCTTCCTAAAGATAGATGCTTGACACACTGACTCTTGAATTCCCAAAGCTGACCAAGAGCCAGCTTCTGGTCAGCACAGTGTTAGCCATCTGACTTCTGTTATTGTGCCTTGTGTCTTGTGAGTTGAGAGATGTTTGCAGGCCTATTACAAAGACACCCCAGGAAGGGTATTCTCCAGTATCCAGGAGGAAACCATTTTTCATAAGCCTGTTTTGGGGAAGTGATTCTTTTGACTTATCTGCCAGCTTTTCCCTCATGGATTACAAGCTGAACTTTTAGCAGTACATAGAGGGAAACGGCTGCTTTTTCTCAACAGGCAAAAACATTCCTGGTGGAAAGGACCATTACAGTAAGTTATACTCCGTAGCAACATATTGGTCCTGTGATCAACCAATAAATTAATCATTAATCAGTCATTAATAAAACCGGAAACTCTAAAGTCATAGTTCATGGAATGCCAGTGAAGATTATTATCCATTGTGATCTTCTCATTTTGAAGGTGAGAGCATTGGCACTGAGTCTGTTACTAGCTGCATGATTTGGGGGAACCACTTAACTCTCTATGCCTCAGTTTCCTCTTGTGTAAGTGGATCACTTAGTACATAAGGCTGAAATCTGAATTAACAGGGGAAAGATTTATGCGATCTGAAGAGAAGCCAGAGTATTGGAATCTGAATTAAATAGGTAATACTTGTAGAGTTCTTAGGAGAGTGCCTGACACATAGTTAAGGCCATGTGTGTTAATTAAATATAAATAAATATAAATAAATAACTTGCCCAGGGTCAGTAAGTTAATTGGTTCATGTTATTTAGGGCTTATTAAGGGTTTATTGAATTAATATAAAATATGAATTTACATCAATATTTTATAATAATTTAAGTATAAATAATTAATAGAAATTAGCCAACATACAAAGATGTCAGGATATTTTTATACTTAAATCCATCAGTGATGGTCATAGTTAAAGGCTCTGGCTACAGGTTCACACAGGGAAGAATTTTATTTCTTCTTCCTGCTATTCACTGTGTGATCGTGAGCAAGGGCTTTTACTTCTCTAAAGCTCGATTTCCTTCAATGTAAAATGGAGAAAATAATGATATTAATATTACTAACAACAGCTATCTCATAAGGTTGCTTGAAAATTAAAAGAGTATGCAGTTAATATATCAAACAAGTTCAATAAAGAGTAGCTGTTGTTATTATTATCATTATTTATAGTATCTTTCTAAGAATTTTTATTACCTATCATTAAGCAAGAACCTTACATGTTTATATAATAAGATAAAGATGGTGTGCTCAGAACTTGCACCATAAAAAAATCACTGATCTTTTGGCTTATTGGTCCTAAACTCCCTATCCTAAAACTAAAAAAGGCTTGGTAAGTAACCAAAGACATCACCTTTCTTAAAGCCCAGAGAGAGGCAGTAGCTATAACTATAATGTAAAACAATGAGCAAGAACACCTATATGACTACATGCCCATGCAAAAGAGCCGTGGTAGGACACAAGGTTTATTATGGGCTAGCCCTTTAATGTTGTACGTATTTATATTTGAAAAAATCTGAATTCATCCCATAACCATTTTAATCTTTGTCAATGCAGAGAGAATATAAGGGCTGCTTTTACAGAATACATTCACATGTATTATATGTACATTCACATGGGAGAGTGCAAAAAAAATTTAAAAAATGAACTTTGTCCTTGGAAAGATAATTTCACAGGCTGCCTTCAATTAGGGTGTTCATTAAAGTGTGATGCTCCTACCAATGGTGGCACATGAAAAAAATTTAAATGGAATGACGGTAATAATTGTATCAGAACTGCATCAGCTTCTAGTATGAACAAAGGTGACTTCGAAGTTGCTTAAGTAACGTAGGAGTTCATTCTTTCTGGCACAGTAACCAGAGACCCTACTCTACCTAGATTTCTGCTGAGCCATCATTTGAGTGTAGCTTCCAACCTCCATGTTTGATGCCTCACTGACCCAAGGTAGCCACATCCTCTGTAATGTTGGGCCCATGTTCAGGGACGGAAAAAGAAGATAGACAAAGGTGAATGCTATCTGCCTCAACCCCTTTTAAAGGGTTTCTCAGAATTCCTTTTAAGTAACTTCTTATTCTTGCAAGCCAGAACCATATTTATGGCCAACCTAACTGCAAAGGAGATTGGGAAATGTAGTTTTTTGTCTGGGCACACAGCTACTCTGGGAGGAAAAACAAACAAACAAAAAATGCTTCTGTTAATATACAAGCATTCTGTTTATATAGAAAGTTAGAAAGCATATTGGTAGGCAAGTAGTAATGAATAGTTACAGGTTTATTTTTGTGTTTTTAAATCTTTTCTTTCATTAATGATAGTAAAATTACATTTCCTTTATGAACAAATAAAAATTTTAAAATTTGAGTTGATTTTTAGAAAACTTAATGAATGGTACTAGTAGTATGTAGAAGTGGCAAATTTATGGCGTTGGTCTATGGGTGATTGGAGTTGGGTAGACAGATTTCATCAATAAATAATAACTGCTATGGGATTCTAAGAAATACAAGAACCAAAAAAATCTTTCAAACATGCGCTCTGGTCTTTCTTGGGTCTAAGGCCAGGAGAGATATCCATGACAACCATCACTTATGCACCTCTGCTGTGGAGAACAGCAAAATGTTTAAAGGCACCAGCTTTGGCAAACAACAGGCTGAAACCAAAACCTCTATCAGCTGGGTTTCTGAGTCTACAAATCTGTTTGTGAGTGCATGCATTATGACTGAAGGCCAGCATCTGGCTAATGTCAATGCTTGCCCAGTAATTTCCTCCTTCATTGGGTAGTTGTGGATGCTGCTAAATCTCGATAAGAGGTAATGGAGAAGTTCCCCTCATTAGCTCAGCCTGGAGAGGTGTCATCCAGTCACCTGAAGTGTCAATAAACACTGGCCTTTAATGGTGTTGGCTTAGTGATAACGATACTGCGCATTTCTGTTTGTCATTATGAGATTTAACTTTGGCTGATTCCCTCTGGGTAGGGGCTCATTATCAGGTAAGGGAAATAGAGCAATTGATGTCTCTTAGAATAAATCATTGGCCTCCTTTAGTGACTCTATTTAGTCATGAATTTGTAAAAGGGAACCATGAATGTGTTTCTTATATTCATAGGCACAAGCAGTAAGACAATGAAAATGTGGTGGTCTTAATAAAATTGAAGAGTTAAGAATAACATTCAAATTGAGCATGGGCAATTGAAGACAGGGTCTCAAAAAAAGAAAAAAGAAACAAACCAGCAAGCACCTAGTTAAAGGGGTTCAATGAAGATATTAAGTCAAAAATGCAACTAGAATATGCAGAAAAAAAGAAAGATGATCAGCTGACTACATATTGAATAGAATCATAATTTTAATTTATTTACTGGAACTTTGTACTTGACTGAAAAGTGCCAGAGTCCAGCTCTAGCAGGTCCAGAGCTCCCTGAAGGATGGACAGTGTTGGGGAAAGGAGCGAGAGAGCTTCAGCTTCTTTCTCCTCACGGGCATCTCTGCACTGATCCGAGAGTCAGCTTTATTTATTGAAAAAATGTATGAAGTACAAAACAGAAGTGGCAATTGCCTTAGACAATGATTTCTGATAACAAATTTTTTGGTATGTAAAAATTTCCCAGAGCATAGATTGGTGGAAAACTCATGCATAACCTTTATCAATAGAGATTAAAGTAGGTGACTAGATGTTTATCAGATGTGGAAGGAAGGGATCTTCAGCATTCAAATACAAAGCTATGTTTTTTAGCGTAGCAAGGGCAAGAGTTAGTTCTTTTGTGAGCAGGGGTCAATAGCCTGTTTTCCAGGGGAAGAAAAACAGGTTTTCTAAGGAAATGTAACATTTGATCCCAAAAGAAGAAACTCCCATAACAAGTTTTTTCACAAGGTACAATTCACATATTTTTAGCATAGGAAGGCAAGTTACTCCTGATATCAGTCAGTCAGGTGCCTTGGGGGTGCTCAAGCAGAAACTGAGTGGGGGTTGAGTGGGTGCAGACGCCAGTTGCCATCTGACGGTAGGAGGCCTTGCAAACTTGCCTTAGTTCAGAAATGGCTCCCAGCAGAAAAGGACTTTATATGTATTATCTCACTTAATATCAAAAATGAGGAGCATGAGATCAGAGAGATGAAGTTGCTTGCCCAATTTTAGAAAACCAGAAAATCGGAGATTAAAACACTCAACACAAGCTAACCTGGCTTTAAGACTCAAAACAAGCTACATTCTGCCTTGAAAACATGCCAGCCTCAGTGAAAACCAAATTGTAGGCTTCTCAGCATATTAATCCTAGAAGTAAGTCCCCAGGGAGGAAATTTCAGCTCGTTAGGGGAGAATGATCTCTCTGTGTCGTTGCTACTAAATTCAGACTCAGAGGATGCAAGGAGCCTCTGCCCTTTTGGGTTCAGGATGGGCACCCGCTTATTTTTCTTAATTGTCAATTCTCCAGAAGGCAACAGCCATCTAAGGACATGAGGATCTGGCCAAGGATATGGTCATGTGGAGAAGATGGGGTAGAAAGATGGCCACAAGAATGCCAGCTTTTTGGTCTATGGCTCATAAATCTGTCTTCACAGTGACTCTGCTGGCCTGGAGATCAGAAATCCCTGGCCCAGGAAACTGTCTCGAGGGTCCAGTCCAGACATCTTTTAGTTCCCCGTAAGACCAGCTTGAAGGAGATAACCACCAGGGTTTGGTCTGGACCCAAGGAATGCCAGAGGACCTGAGTGGGGACGCACAGCAGTAGCGCTGCAGCCCTTACCCAGTGAATGACAAAAGTCTAATAGCAGGTCATGCCTCTGGTCATTTGGCTTGAGTGATATTCAGTCCTGAAAGTGCTCCAGGCCTGAATAAGAGGCAAAGCTGACAGGCCAGATCTGGAGGTCAGGATGAGGTAGCCTGTCTGCAAAGACATGAGGAAATCTAGCTTTCTGTTGAAGGAGTTTTGCCTGCCCCAGCCTGGTCTGGCTCTGTGACAGAAAAGGACAGAAAGAACTCTGTCCACTCAGCTAGATAGAAGGACCAGGTAGAGGTGTCTCTAATCTCCTGGTGCAGGGGTATCTCTGCCTCAGAGGGTACCACAACTCATTGACATCCCCAGGACCCTTAGTGTTTGCATCACAAATCCTCTCCATACCGAACTTAAAAGACATTACATTTTATGTGTCAATTTAATTTTAATGAATGCATAACATATATGAGGTAAAGGGCACACATCTTAAGTGTATGGATTGCGGAATATTTACCTATGCATATACCTAGTGATCCAGATTGAGATACAGAACATCTCGTCCAATTTTCCTCACGTACCTTCCTAGTCATTACCTTTCCCCTAGCCAAGGATAATTGCTACTGGGATGCCTATCATCATCAACAACGAGTTCTTGAACTTCATACGAATAAAATAAAACACGATATTTTGTTTTTAATTTGGCTTGTTTCACTCAGTATAAAAGATGTGAGATTCGTCCGTTGTGCATATAACAGTAGTTTGTTCATTCTTACTGCCATTGATCAGTCCATTGCCTCACATGTCATAATTTACTTATTCCTCTGTGGATGGACATTTGGGTTGTTTCCAGTTCTTAGCTATTTTAACTATGGCCACCACGGACATTCTTTTACGTATCTTTCAGAGGATGAGGATTCTTGTTTTTCTTGGGCATATACTAAAATCAAGAATTTCTGAGGTAGAGGTAGGTTTACCCTAATAAATATGGTCAAACAGTTTTCCAAAGTGGTTAGACCAGCGTGCAGCCCATTAGCAATGTGAGAGCATTAGAACTACCTCGCCAATGCTTGGTAATGACTCTTTTAATTTTCGCCATTCTGCAGGGTAGTCTTCAAAGCTAGTGGAGATCCAAACTACTGTGGTTTTATTTTCTTTTCCCCTGTGGTTTATTTTTACTTTTTTTCCTGAGCAGAAATTGAATATTCTCACCCCAGTATAATTACCCTTCTTTGTAACCACAGTATAGCATGTTAAAGAAAAGGCATCATTTTTTAATACAGATTTTTAGTTATTTAAGTTTTATTTATTTTGAGAGAGAGAGAGAGAGAATGAGAGCAGGGGAAGGGTAGAGAAAGGGGGAAAGAGATAAAGTCCCAAACAGGCTCTATGATGTTAGCACAGGGCCTGATGTGGGGCTCGAACTCACAAACCATGAAATGGTGACCCGAACGGAAACCAAGAGTGGGACACTTAACTGAACCACCCAGCTATCCCACTGCAGTGTTTGATAAGTGAAAAAATGAATCACTAATTGAATGGGCTTTCACAGAAAACAAAACAAAAGAATGTTGTTATGCTATTGAGTTATACCAAGGGACCACCTGAATCTTCTCCAGGAACAAGTCTTAGTTTCTTTGTCTGACAAAATTTTATTGGATCAAATTTGAGGAGTAAGATCACTGGTCCTGGCATCAGAAACATGGGTGAAAGTTACAGTTTAAATGCTGTTCCACACGCCAGCGAATATGATACAAGCTTGCACATGTATCATATGTAATTCTCTCAGTAACACTGTGAGTTGGAATTACTTCCCTCAATCTATTCAGGAGACCAAAGAGTGTTAGGGACCTAACAGAAAATCACTCAGGTGCCACAAAATAGAACCAAGAGTTGAGCTTTGGTTTGACTCACTGCAGGACAAGCAACTTGAACTGTTTCACAATGTAAATGTGGTCGTTCAAGTGAAAAAAGAAAAGAGAGAGAGAGAGAGAGTAAAAGAAAAAGAACCTTTATTATTATGTTGCTTACGGAGATGCAGTCATTCTGCATCAAGTGGACATGCATGTGATCAGGCGCTCTGGACGGCTGTGTATTAAATCAACTTCATGGGGCTTTAGATCATTTGAGGGCTGTTGTAGCTTTTACCATTAGATTGCTTTGCATTGTAAATGGAGAAGCTATCACTTTAATTCCGTGAAAAAGGCTATCATAACAGCAGACTGATTAAGTATCATTAAAGTATACACAGTTATTTCAGTTATTTATTGCTGTAACAAATCACTGCAAAGCTTCATGGTTTAACGTAACAACCAATTATTTGCTCATGACGCTGTAGGCGGGGCTGGGCTCAGCTGGGCGTCTGTCTCTGCTCCACACGGTTATTGGCTGGACTCACTCACGGTTTGCAGTCAGCTGTAAGGTCTAAGGTCTAAGGTGGTCTCGCTCACAGGTCTGGCACCTGCGCTGGAGTGACTAGAACAGCTAAGGGCGGCTTGGATTTTTTTCTTCCCTGTTGGCCTTTGATCCCTCAGCATCCCTACCCATATGCCCAATCACACTTCAGGAGTCTATGTGAGATTTCCTCCTAAGGCACTTCAAGGCAAAAGAATATAAAAGTGGAGACTGTAAGACCGATGAAGGCATATACTGGGAAATTGCCCGCATCACTTCCACACATTCTCAATGGAATGTTTGCATTATATGTGCAACACACTTAAAACCATTGTGAGAGTCCAAATTCTTATTTAGGGCAGTAAACACATCGTCTGCAACTTAACTGGAAATAGGTCTTGCAGCAGAGAAAGGGTCTCGTCTTCATATGCTGCGTCATGCCACGAGAGTGGGTTTATATAGAGCGTAATGATTTCATCTCCCCCTGCCTTGTAATGATCCCATCTCCATATGCACCATATGCAAAGGAATGATTGCGTCTCTTCCTGCAATGTAATTATAATAGGTTTATAAGCAATGCAAGGATACCAATTTCCACCTGAAATACAATTGGTATCATCATTATGGGCAATATAAGCAGCATATCTCTACCATAAATGTAATTAACACATTGTCTTTTGCACACTAAAGATTGCACTTCTCGGAGAAATACAGTCAGGTTCTATCTGTAGTGCAAGGATCCCATCTATTTGTGCAAGTTAATTATCGCTTTTCCACTTGCCAAGCCTTAATGATAGGTATTCCTATAGGGCAGTGATTGCATCTCTGCCCTCGGAGGGTAATGATCACATATGCAATGAGAGATAACAAAACTGTCTTCAGGGCAATGATCAGATTCCTTTGCACAAGGTAATGATAACATATCCACTTTAAAGATAACAGGCCTCTTGTCAGTGTTCCAAGTGCCAGCTTCCCCTGCAGAGAGAATGGATGGCAGATATTAATGCAGGACGGGTTCATATCTACCTGGTGCATAATGGTGGGTCTCATAGGAAGCAGAAACCCTACTGAGAGGTAGTAGGACAGGAGCAGGAGTGCGAGAAACAGAAAGATTGAATTTAGAAGACAGTGGCTTTAGGTAACTGACTTGGCCTCTCTGAACTTGATTGAAAAACAAGATATTGCTGCGATTGAGGTCTAGGAGGCTATTTCCTGCTTTTTCCTCAAGGGTTTTTATGGTTTCCTGTCTCACATTCAGATCCTTTATCCATTTTGAGTTTATTTTTGTGAATGGTGTCAGAAAGTGGTCTAATTTCATTTTTCTACATGTTGCTGTCCAGCTCTCCCAGCACCACCTGTTGAAGAGGCAGTCTTTTTTCCATTGGACACTCTTTCCTGCTTTGTCAAAGATTAATTGGCCATATACTTGTGGGTCCAGTTCTGGGTTCTCTATTCTATTCCATTGGTCCATGTGTCTGTTTTTGTGCCAATACCATACTGTCATGATGATGACAGCTTTGTAGTAGAGGCTAAAGTCTGGGATTGTGATGCCTCCCATTTGGGTTTTCTTCTTCAACATTACTTTGCCTATTCGGGGTCTTTTGTGGTTCCATACGAATTTTAAGATAGTTTGTTCTAGCTTTGAGAAGAATGCTGGTGCAACTTTGATGGGGATTGCATTGAATGTGTAAATTGCTTTGGGTAATAATGACATTTTAACAATGTTTATTCTTGCAGTCCATGAGCACGGAATGTTTTTCCATTTCTTTGTGTCTTCTTCAATTTCCTTCATAAGTCTTCTATAGTTCTCAGCATACAGGTCTTT
>NC_043711.1:87368908-87370301 GCF_006229205.1 Suricata suricatta | reverse complement strand
AGTATTCAGTAGTCTCCCTTGATCTGTGTCTCTCACTCTTCCCCACTCCCTTTCCCCCTTCCTCTCCCCATGGTCCCCTGCCAGGTCTCTCCTGTTAGACCTATGAATGCAAACATATGGTATCTATCCTTCTCTGCCTGACTTATTTCGCTTAGCATGACACCCTCAAGGTCCATGCACTTTCCTACAAATGGCCATATTTCATTCTTCCTCATTGCCGTATAGTACTCCATTGTGTATATATACCACATCTTCTTGATCCATTCATCGGGTGATAGACATTTAGGCTCTTTCCATGATTTGGCTATTGTTGACAGTGCTGCTATGAACATTGGGGTACATGTGCTCCTATGCATCAGCACTTTTGTATCCTTTGGGTAAATCCCTAGCAGTGCTATTGCTGGGTAATAGGAGAGTTCTATGGATAGTTTTTGAGGAGCCTCCACACCGTTTTCCAGAGTGGCTGCACCAGTTTACATTCCCACCAACAGTGTAGAAGTGTGCCCGTCTCTCCACACCCTTGCCAGCATTGATAGTCTCTTGATTTGTTCATTTTAGCGACTCTGACCGGTGTGAGGTGGTACCTCATTGTGGTTTTGATTTGAATTTCCCTGATGATGAGTGACACTGAGCATCGTTTCATGTGCCTGTTGGCCATCTGGATGTCCTCTTTGGAGAAGTGTCTATTCAGGTCTTCTGCCCATTTCTTCACTGGATCATTCATTTTTCGTGTATGTAGTTTAGTGAACTCCTTGTATATTTTGGATACTAGCCCTTTATCTGATATGCCATTTGCCACTATCTTTTCCCATTCTGTTGGTTACCTATTAGTTTTTTTGATTGTTCCCTTTGCCTTGCAGAAGTTTTTATCTTGATGAGGTCCCAGTAGTTCATTTTTGTTCTTGATTCCCTGGTCTCTGGAGATGTGTTGAGGAAGAAATTGCTTACTTAAACATCATAAAAGCCATTTACGAAAAGCCCACAGCCAATGTTATCCTCAATGGGGAAACACTGAGAGCTTTCCCCCTGAAATCAGGGACACGACAGGGATGTCCACTCTCACCATGGTTGTTTAACATAGTGTTGGAAGTCCTAGCCTCAGCAATTAGACAGCAAAAGGAAATAAAAGGCATCAGAATCGGCAAAGAAGTCAAACTTTCCCTTTTTGCAGATGACATGATACTCTACATGGAAAACCCGATCGACTCCACCAGAAGCCTTCTAGAACTGATCAATGAATTCAGTAATGTTGCAGGGTACAAAGTCAACATACAGAAATCAGTTGCATTCTTATATACTAAAAATGAAGCAACAGAAAGAGAAAGCAAGAAACTGATCCCATTCACAATTGCAAGAAATACCATAAAATACCTAGGAATAAACCTAACCAAAG
>NC_043711.1:87355395-87368808 GCF_006229205.1 Suricata suricatta | reverse complement strand
AAAAAAAAGAAAAACTAGATAATACAGCTTTTATTTGGCAAACAAAGATGGGCATGTGCATAACATTTCTCAACATAGAGCCTGGCTCTTAAGAAATATTAATTAATTTCATTCTTTCTCCATTTGACCTCTGGACCTTATTACTGTCTTGATTCCCCACCATCGGATCTCATTATGACCCCTCCCAACTCAAACCTCAGTTGACATTTGCATATTCTTATTCTTAAGCTTCTCCTCCTACTTTCATGTCTGATTTTTTTCATTTCTGCCTGTAAATGCACCTGTACCTCCTATACCTTAAAATGTTGCTTTTTTTAAAAAAAAATAATTTTTTAAAATTTGTTTTTGAGAGACAGAGAGAGACAGCATGAGCTGGGGAGAGTCAGAGAGAGAGGGAAGTACAGAATCTGAAGACAGGCTCCAGGCTCTGAGCTGCTGTCAGCACAGAGCCGTCGTGGGGCTTGAACCCATAAACCATAAGATCATGACCTGAGCCGAAGTCAGACGCTCAACCAACTGAGCCACCCAGGTGCCCCAAAATGTTGCTTCCTAACTCGAATTTAGTACTTCCCATTGGAAATATGTTTTTTAGTTTCCAAAACTGTTCAGCCTTTTTTTTGTTTGGTGAATATTACCACCATCTATCTACATATTCAAGGTAGAAACACGGGCACCAGTTCACTTCTCACCATGATTTACTCTGTTTCTAATCAAGTACCGTGTACTGTTGACTCTACCTTGGGAACACTCACCACCATGCTGGCTTTGGTCATCCACCATTGCTACTCTCTTGGTCCAGGTCTTCAATATTATGCCTTAAAATGGGATTTTATCTGGGGTTGCGGAAATATTTTCTAAGGATAAAGGAATAGATTAATATGTTTGAGTATATGAAAGCACTAAAATGCCATTAAATTATGTTTTAAGTGGAAAATGTTTAAATGGACAAAGAATATTTGTTAAGTATTTTTCAGAGAAAGTATTAATATTCTTGCTAAGGAAAGGGTTTTGCCAATGAACTATAAAACTGAATACTTCAATGGAAAAACAAAGATACAATAGCAGGCAATTGATTAAAGAAGAAATTCCAATAACTAATATTGTAAAACAATTTAATACCTCTCATAATTTAAATAAGTTCATATTTAAAACTGCATTAGTTTTCACCCAGAATATTCTCAAGTATGAAAACGTACAAAATTCTAAATTAAAAACATTTTTAATGTTTATTAAAGATGGAAGACTGAGCTGTCAGTACAGAGTTGGACGCGGGGTTTGAACTCACAAATGGCTAGATCATGACCTAAGCTGAAGTCAGACACTTAACTGACTGAGCCACCCAGGCCCCCTGAAAATGTACAAAATTTAAGAAAAAAGTGACAGCTATCCAATAGATCTTTACAACTTAATTTAAATAAGTAACTTAAATAAGTTCCCCTCTCTTTAGAAAGATAGATACATAAATAAATAGATATGGATATAGATCCAGACATAAAGACAATAGGGCTTGGTGAGCAGGAAGGAAAGTTTGAGAAATCTTAAAGGAAAATAAACTACTAAAAATTCTCTCTTGAAGTGTTCCAAGAAAATTTCAAGACATTATCATAACTCAAAAATGTAGAAAGTTATAACCCTTAAATGTTAGGGAAAGAAGTAATTGAGACATCAGGCTTATAGAGTTAGATACAGGAGGATGTTTTTAAAGGTAAACTAGTAAACTAAGCAAGGATTAGTAGAAATTTTTTAAAAATTAGTAAAACTCACATCGGGTACAGAAAAGAGTATAATTAATGCTGTAGGATTGTTGAATCAGTAGCGTAGAGGATATTTTGAGAAAACATCTGAAAATAAAAAAGGAACAATAAGATAGAAATTGCAAGAGGGAAAATTATAGAGTGGACAGAGAATGGAAAAACCACAATAGAAATAAGTTCCCTTTAGGAAAGAGACTGGAAAAGATCAGGAAAATGAAAAAAAGAGACAGCAATCATATTTTTAATAAAAGAAAATCCTATAATGGGAGGAAAAACTACATTTGAGAATTGAAGAGTTTTACTGAGAACCAAGTAAACATCTAGAATGAGAGACACAGGTGCATTCTTGGCCCTTTTTTTAACCATGAGAATTTTTAAATGCTAAAATCTTTTGGATAAAAATAATTAAAACAAGCAGTAATATAAATATAAATATGTTAATACCTAGGAAGGAACAAAAATCCACCAAATGCAAGACTTTATATCTAAAACATGAAATATTAGAAGAAAAATGGGACATGTCTATAGAGTTTTGATGGGATTGGCTGTGTACTTCTGTGTGTGTGTGTGTGTGTGTGTGTGTGTGTGTGTGTGAGAGAGAGAGAGAGAGAGAGAGAGAGAGAGTTATTTTATAAATATGCAGCCAAGTTGTTGCACTCAAGAAAAAACATGTTCGTTGGGAACTTCAGAAATATAGAGTATTATGCCATTTATGGCTTCCTTTTGGGCATGGAGCAGACATGAAGGAGGGAAAAATAAAGAAATCTTGAAAATGTGCTCATGTAGGTTGACACAAGAGACAAAATTTCACAGCATGTAATGGTGACTAAAAATGATTTTAAAGATCTCAATAAAGGTTCAAAAACAGTTTCAAAAAAAAAAATCCAGACCTACCTGCTTTCTGTCTGTTTAAAATAAAGGTATTTCAGCCTTTTGGAAGGAAGATACATGAGGTAAAATTAACTTTATAATAACACAGATCTGGTTCTAAACCTCTAATTTTCTTTTTCTTAAAAGTTTTTGTTTAAATTCCAGTTAGTTCACATACAGCATAATATGAGTTTCCGGTGTACAATGGAGTAATTCGGCACTTCCGTCCATCACCCAGTGCCCGTCAAGGAAGTGCACTCCTTAATCCCCATCACCTAGTTAACCCACTTAATTCTATTTTAATTATAACCCATTGCCCCTCTGGTAACCATCACCTTGATCTCTATAGTTAAGAGTCTGTTTCTTGGTTGATCTCTCTCTTTTCCCCCCTTTAAATAAACAAATACTTAATTTTCAAAACCTAGAAGTGTGTGTGCATGTGTGTGTGTGTGCAGAAAGAAAAATAAAAGTGAACTGCCTACTTTGTATCGGCAGGGCACCAATAGGTGCTACTTCTGCTGAAATCGCATTTAAGGGGAGAGAGGTTAAATGATCCCATTGGAATGTCTAAGGCCTTTTAACGAGTATTAAAAGCAAGACAATGTTGGAAAAGTATGCAGTTTTTAAAGAACAAGAAACAAAATAGAAAAATGAATCTAGGGGGGGTTATGCATATAAGTGTGCATGTGAGTGTGTGCATATGTGTACATATGTGTTATAACAAAACATTTAACACAGCAAAAACTCAGACAAACTATGCTGCTATCACCATGATAATTCTCAGGGAGATTATAACAACGACAATCAGAAAATATTGGAAAAGAGGAGAAGAACAGCATTGTCATTTGAGAGCAACAATATCACCTCCATAGGAAGCCCTGCTCTACTGAGATGCTTGTCGCCACCAGGACTTTCTCTTTCTCCTGCTGATTAGAAATCTCATTCTGCCGTGTCCTAGTGAACTGGTGGTCTAACCGGTGGTCTTCTAAACATGCTCCTTGCCTTTATAAAAGGGCTTGTTTCACCACACGTCCTTCTGGAAGTCTTTGCAAGCCCTGTGTCACTCAGTGCCCTTCAGACTCGCCTCCCCTTCGACTACAAGCCCCTTGAAGAATGGAAGCTACTGTATCCATCTCTGTAATCCCAGCTCCTGAGGAATGCGTGGTGCCTTGTCAGCCCCTTGTAATTGGGAGGAGAATAAATGAGTAAATGAATGAATTCATGAATAACTTGAGTGTTTCTGATACCATCAGGTTCCTAATCAGCTTGAAAAATTTTGCTGAGCAAATTCCTTAAGCATATACTCCACTCAGATTAAGTCCTGTTCCAGACCGTTATCCCTATTATGGTAGGCTGGTGTTTTTTCTACCCACTGAAATGGCCCCCTCAGAAGTCACCAAGAATATCAGACATGTGCTCCTAATCTTTGGAAGGTTATTTGGTGGCAAGAGTTGAAACAGGAGGATAAGCAGTGTGTTCCAAGGTATGTATGTATGCATGTGTGTGTACAAATGTGTGTGTGCTCATGCACATGCATGTGTGTATCTATCCCTTTTGAAGGGAGGAGGGCAGAAAGTAGAAGCAGAGGTAAAAAGGACATTGCAGGTAGAAGGGAGAGTATTTGAAAGTCTGGGGAGACAGGGAAGTTCCTGCATAGAATGTGAAGGATCCTATACAGAGGACCAGCCTACAGCTTGGATAGAGACTAGGGTCCTATGACAAGAAAAAGGTTTGATGGGAAAAAGAAGGGGTGCCCATCCATATCCCACTCTGAGGACTGGAGTGAGGATTTAACAAGGCCATGGGTAGGTAAACAGCGAGCACAATACCCAAACCCAAGTATAGACTCAATATCTGTACAATCAAAATGATCATTTGCCACCCAGGTCTTGGTTTCTAAATATCATTCTCCAATAAAAAGAACCAGAACCCCCTGGAGAAGTGGCTGATTCTAGGACTGGCGAGAGGAAACTAGAAGAGAAGCCTGGAGTGTTGTGTAATGCCAAAAAGTAAGGAAGTGCTTAAAGAGCAAAAGGACAGAATTATATCAAAGAGATGCAGGGGGCAACCTGAAAGACCTCCTGAAAGCTAGTGCTGGAACATTCTGAGCAACAAAATAAGTGATGATAGCATGAAATAATAACCCTCAAAATAAAGTAAAAAAAAAGAAACCCCATGAATTTATATGGATATAAATCAATGATTGAACAGTTAATGAAATGGAAAAGAAACAAGTTTTCCTTACAAAATAATTCTAATTAATAAATGTAGAAGGGAAATAAAAATCACCATTGGAACACCACAGTGATAATTTCTCTAGGCACAATCCATTGACAAATGCTAAAATCAGCATGTATAACTTTAAGGAAGAACAGGATATCTGCATTGCCTCAGAATATCTCCCCCCAAGTTTGCTAATTCATATGGTGGTTTTAACACAGGACCACAAATTCTTTGATACTGTCCCTTCCAAGAAGTGGAGCTTAATTCCTCTCCCTTTGAATGTGGATGGACTGAGTTATTTGCATCTAAGGAATGGAAAAGGGAAGATAACTTTAGAGTGGAGAGACTCCGAGACATCATATTATCCAAGTAATCAAAGTTAACATCAGTAGTAATAAGAAATATTGATATCACATATCCCTGATATGATGTGATGAGGAGAAAGTATATTACCTTTGGGATATTCTCCCCAAATATCAATAACCCCAGCCCATTCATGAGAAAACATCACACAAATTCAAGTTGAGGAACAGTATACAAAAAAGCAGACAAGCACTCTTTGAAAGTATCAAGGTCATGAAAGACCAGGAAAGACAGAAACTCGTATAGATCAGAGATGACTAAGGAGATATGAGGGCTAAATGCAACATGGTGACCTGGACTCCAAGAATAGAAAAACAAAAAGGAGAGGAATTCAAAGAAAGCTTGTATTTTAGTTAACAGTATATGTGAATGTTGATTTCTTATTTTGGATAATGTATCATGATTACATAAGATATTGCCATTAGAAAGAGTCAGATGATGGTCACTGTGCCAATTTTGCAACTCTTCTGTACATCTAAAATTATGACAAAAACAAATTTAAAACTTTCGTGTGTGTGAAGGTGTAACCGTTCTTTAACCTCTCAGACCTCCTGCCATCCTTCCCAATGCCAGGGAGAAGGCAACCCCTTGGTTAAATTAATAGACTTTTTAGTCTCCTTTCTTGGAGAGTCTAGAAGGATCAGGAAAAGCATAAGATTTGTGACCTGCCTTTTTATAACTTTTCTCATTGTGCTCCTTATTGTAAGTATGTATGTGTATATATTTTCCTTGTCTTTTATTTTATTTAGGCGCTTTCTAGAGTTCAACTGTCGCTCAGGGCATCAAACTAATTTTCTCTTCAGCACTGATTGCAGAGCTGCATGCATAATGAACCCCTTTATTGCTCTTGCTATTAGACTGTTGGGGACATGAATGGGAGGAGGGCCACCATCCACAGGCAAGGGCTTTTCCTAACACTGCCAGTCCCCCCTCATCCACTGAGACCAACTCTACAACAACAACAACATAAAGCACGTGGGGAAAGGGATGCAGACCAAACAACCCTTGAGTGAGGAAATGTCAGAGGTCGGGATTGACTTTGAGGCACTGACTTTTGTAATTTACTTAATGCAAAATAAAGTCATTGTTTCTGGATGCTTGAAAGAACTGCATATATTGAGAACCAACAACCATGGCAGGTACTGTCCTCAGTGGTTTGTGAATGGTCTCTCATTGAACACTCACAGTAAATGTGTAAAGAGGATTTAATCATCCTCTGCTTCCAGAAGGGAACTTGAGAGATAGTAAATGATCTTTCTAAAGTTTTTCAAAGTTGTTAGCAAGGGGTAGAGATCCAGGTATAGCCTAGGTCAGATCCTGTGCTCTCTCAGTGAAACTACCTGGCATCCCGCACGGTCCAGACTTTCCCAGGATACACTTCCATACCTTTCTCGGTACCAGAAGCAGGAAATGGGTTTCCTGTGGGGTCAAATGCAGCAGGTTTTTAACGTGGATGCAGATTACCTAAGACCCAGCTGAAATGAGGATCCTGAGGCAGTAGGTCTGGGGTAGGTCCTCAGAATCTTCATTTTTAAAATATAGTTTATTGTCAAATTGGTTTCTATATAACACCCAGTGCTCTTCCCCACAAGTTCCCTCCTCCATGACCATCGCCCCTCTACCCCCGTCCCCCTCTCCCTTAAGCCCTCTGTTAGTTTTCAGTATTCAAGAGTCCCTCATGATTTGTGTCCCTCTCCCTCCCTAACTCTCTTTCGCCTTACCATCCCTGTGGTCCTCTGTTAGTTTTCTCCTGTTAGACTTATGAGTGAAAACACATGGTATCTGTCCTTCTCTGCCTGACTTATTTCACTTAGCATGGCACCCTCAAGGTCCATCCACTTTGCTACAAATGGCCAGATTTCATTCCTTCTCATTGCCATATAGTATTCCATTGTATATATATACCACGTCTTCTTGATCCATTCTTCAGGTGATGGACATTTAGACTCCATGATTTGGCTATTGTAGAAAGTGCTGCTATGAACACTGAGGTACATGTGCTCCTATGCATCAGCACTTCTGTATCCCTTGGTTAAAATGTCATTATTACCCAAAGCAATCTACATATTGAATGCAATCCCCATCAAAATTGTGCCAGCGTTTTTCTAAAGCTAGAATCTTCATTTTTAACACGTTACCAGGTGATGTTGGCATTACTGGTTCCTTGGATGACACTTTGAGTAGCAAGTGTAAAAGACAAGACTGAAATCCCAGTATTATGGAGTCCCATCTCAAACTTAAAATGGAAATACAGAAATATTTTGCACTCCTAAATCTACCTATGTCAGATATGTGTATCACGGGTTTTTTGTTTGTTTGTTTGTTTGTCTTCAGTCTGAAGCTTTGCCTTTTTATGGTGTTTTTATGGCATTTGTTTTTGAAAAGAAGTCTTTTATTTTTTGGAAATCTAGTTTCTTTTCTTTTCTGTTAGGGTCAGTGTGTATCATTTTCCAAGAAATGTTTGCCAAATTTAAGTGCGTAAATATTTTCTCTATATTTTCTTCTAGAACTTTTGTTGTTTTAGATTCTACTGAGATCTACAATCCCTTTTGCATGAGTATTTATGCATATAGTAAGAGGTTTGAAATTTTTTCCATGTCGATTTTATTTCAGTGCTATTATTTCAATGACCATGACTTCCCCATTAAATCACCTTGATATCATTGCCAAAAGTCAATTGACCACAGATGGGTGGGTACTACTTTTAGGCTCTTTATTGATCTATATATCTATACTTATACCAATGCACCTGTATTATAACTTTATAATAAATCTTGAAATCAAGTAGTGCATGAAGTAGCTCTCTAGCTTGTTTGTTCTTTTATAAAATTGCTTTTGCCATTCTTTGAATTTCCATATAAATTTTAAAATTAATTTATAAAACTGCATTTTTAAATAAATTTAAAAACTGTTTAATGTTTTTTTAATTTATTTTGAGAGACAAAGAGAGACAACATGAGCTGGGGAGGGTCAGAGAGAGAGGGAGACACAGAATCTGAAACAGGCTTCAGGCTCTGAGCTGGCCACCCGCACAGGACCCTACATTGGAGCCGAACACACGAACTGTGAGATCATGACCTGAGCAGAAGCCGATGCTTAACTGACTGAGCCACCCAGGCGCCCTAAATAATTTTTTTAATGTTTTTATTTATTATTGAGACAGAGAGAAACAAAGCATGAGTGGGGGAGGGGCAGAGAGAGAGGGAGACACAGAATCTGAAGCAGGCTCCAGGCTCTGAGCTGTCAGCACAAAGCCCGATGTGGGGCTCAAACCCACAAACCACGAGATCATGACCTGAGCCAAAGTTGGACACTTAACTAAGCCATCCAGGCTCCCCTAAAATTGTATTTTGTCAAAAGGCATCCAGAGACTTTCAATGGTATTTTGTAGCTCTATTGATCAATTTGAGGAAAATTAACATTGTAAAAAATATTAGCCTTGAAATACATAAAAATTTATATGGTATATAGTATTTCTCCATTTGTTTAGTGGCTTTCAGTTTGTAAGGCTTGCATATGTTTTGTTAATTTTTCTCTGTTACAGTTTTTAATGGTATTCTGAATACCATTGTTTTGATTCACTACCATTATTTCCAGTCTAGCATACGCCTGTGTACGTAATCAGCTTCCGTTAAGTGTACGGAGTTGGTTGAATGGATGGAAGGATGGCTGGAAGGAGGAGCAAAGAGATGGCGACAGTATTCTTCATGTCCGGTGTCTAGCATCATATCTAATGTATTATGGACAATCAAATGTTTGTGCTAACTCTCTTGTATTCAGAGAAAGGAAACATCAATAACATATGGAAACAGGACTGCAGAGTCCTTTGCCCAACCAGGCTGATGTAGGTTAGAATGGGGCCCTATTAACCTCAATGTCCTGTTGCTCAGCATGGCCGGGCACAGGTCTTTATTCAGTATGTGTTTGCAGTAATGGCAGTGAGCTGAACTCAAACTCCTCCTCATAGATGTGCCTGAAGTTTAACTTTGGCAATATCATGTCTTTTGCTAGTTTTCTCATGTGTGCAAAAATATAAATGTTTAATTGAGAGTCTCACCTCATGTTGAGGACCAGCCTGTAAGCTAAGGCTGTTTGTCCTACTTACCACTATATTCCCAGTATTTGGACAATAAACATTAGTTAACTAAATTAATAAATGAAAGAATAAATGAACAAAGATTTCTTACTTTAGTAATGAGAGATTAAAGTATATCTAAAAAATAAATAAGAATCAATAAATCAATAAGGGCCTGTACTCAAAGTACCTAAAAAAATCAAGAAATTAAAAGGTATATACGCTTGCAAAAAAGAAAAAAGAAAAGAATGTGATTATGGATTCAGTCTCGAGGGAGCTTTGATTATTCAGCCTTTAAGACTCTATTTACTTTAAAATATAACCTATATAGAATACAGTCATTTCCCTTATTTGTAATAGTATATATAACAGTGGCTGTTGATGTTGGCAAGAGTCTGCTATTGTAAGTATTTTGCATCTAAGATGATACATACCTATCATAGGTGATCAGTTTATCTGTTTCCCTTTCCTCTCTTCCAAATAATCTTTATTGCTACCAGGACATGCATTTCTATTTTCTTTCATTGCTAGGAGCATAGTAGGTCTTTAGTGAATATATATGACATTCCTAACACTCTTTTACCTTCATAGATACACCGCTTATGACTTTCATTTCTCAAGTTTGTACCCTATTTCCCCTACACTTTACTTGACATTCTTTAGTGAAAGGTATTATCATTGCCCAGACTTTTTTCCTTTTTCATCAACCACATTTATGTTCAAGTCAGATTATAGGATGCATAATGTCTAGTAGTTACTTCAGTGATCTGAAAATTACCGATTCCACCCAGTGCTACTTTTGCCATCTCCACACATGAAAGCATCAAAGGAGCTTCCCTCTTTGGGTTCTGACCTTGAAAACACAACCCACAGTTTTTGTCATCTCCCAAAGCCTTTCCTGCTGTGAACAGCCCATCAGAGTCCCCCAGACAGCTGTTAGAGCTCAGAATCAATTTACTGTGGGGTGAGGACTTGAGGGACACAGATGGGTGAATTACAGGTGTTCAGCTTAGTGGCAGACCCTACTTGGCACAGCTTAATATGGGTTCCAGCCTGTTTCAGCTGCAGGGCAGCAAAGCTGTCACTCTGCCCTGGAGAGGCTGGTGGGTTTTGGCTGGGTGCCATATGCAATCCCAGTTCCAAGGTCAATTGCATGTTTCTGGTTTTTGGAAGCTGTTGCAACTTGAGCTAGTCACTGACTACACCTTTATCCTGGGTCAGGTTTCACTCTTTAGATTTTCGCTAAGACTCTGAAGTGACTGTTGGTCAGCTGCTCTGTACTGCTATAGTTCCCCCTTGCTGTGTTGCCTATGCTTGCTGGCCTTGTTGCTTTTTCTTTTTCTACTTATTTGTCATTTCTCGTTTTTTACATTGCATAATGTTCTTTAGTTCCTCCCTGCCATCAGTTCTGAGACTTACAGCCACGCCCTGGACTCATATTTAAAAACTGATAAAACCTCTGAAGATGAGAAATTCAGTGTTATGGAAACCAATGACAGGAGAAGTTAATCCAAAGAGGGAGAGAGCGAGGCTGAGTTTCCAATAGGTTAAATAAACACTTTTCTAAATCAAAATTTACAAAGAAGTGAACAGTGGCAATGGTAAAATGAAATGTGCCAACATCTTAGTCATTCTGGACCTGAGTGGCTTTCCTTAGCATGCAGAGATTGGGTTCCAGGTATAGCATTCTGAAAACCAGAATTGCCTTGGGAATGGAGAAACCATTTCTAAGGCAGTGAGGATCTGGGCCCTGGAACATGATTCATTACACTAGATTCGCGTGCATTTATGGTTTGAAATCATGCCAGGCATGCCCTGTCCAGACCGTAGCATGACCTCTGCAGAATCATATCTATCATTGGAAAGGCCTGGCTTTCCGTAACTCCTTCTGATATGCTGCCAAAAACTCAAACAGCCATTCCGAGTACACTTTAATTGGTGCTTTATATTCAACACATAGGAAAACTCACCATAAACAAAATCTGTTCTTTCCTGAACTCTGTGAAGTTAAAGTATCTGGATCATGTGTTAACTATACAGTATTTATGGAGTTCAGCATGTGGGTGAAGTTAGCCAAGGCCCATTTCTTCTCCTTACAGACTTATTATATACTAAGGAATGCTTATATATGATGATTTTTGAAATGGCTTTGAAATCCCCACCCCTATGAAATTCTTGCAATAGTAAAGAATAGAAGGAATAATAGTCAGTTCAGCTGATTTTTTTTATTCTTTGAGAAATCAATACTAATGTAGTTGGCATTTATTTAATCAACCTTATTCCAAGAGTCTCAAAACATATATAAACTCTGCTAGTTAGTTATATTAAAGTAATCACTTGCCCTGAAACCACTTACTAGGTCACATATGGAACTTGTTGTAAGAGTCAAATGCAAAGACTTAAAATTTCTACCAGTGGTTTATGCCAATCTGTTACTGTGTCCCATTCACCTACACCCATGCATGTAGGTGAGGACTATTAAGGATTTTGGGACGAAGAGAGGAATCTAAGATGTGCATATTTAATGAACCAAATCAGTGAACATATCCATTGTGCTAGAGACAGTGCTGTGCCTAAGGGACACGGTGATAAATAAGTGACTTTGCTGTCTAGAAATTTGGTCTGTAGTGAATAACACAATAACAACTGACACATAGTGAGTACATAAAGAACATATTCTATTCTCTAAGAATAAGCCCTTTATGTGTATTAACTCACTCAATCTTCACATTTACTCTGTGAAGTAGGATCAGATAATACATCTAATAGACACCTTCTACCCAGACATTAAAATGCTTATATTGAATCTTAGTTGCTTTAAGTGATTTTTAAAGATATATTTTCAGACAGACATCAGGTGCCCATTTTACTCCCTCTTGATCTTGATTTCTACTCTCCATCCAAGAAGGCAGATGTACTTTCAAGTCATTGTGTATTTTTCCTATCTTTTTTCTTTCCAAAATAAATAGGCTCTGGATAGCTCCATATATATGGACAGTGTGTCATATTGCTTTGCATGTTTTCAAAATTTATAACAATGGTATAATTATCTTTCATCTTGGTTTATCCACTTAATACTGCACTTTTGAAATTTATGAATGTTGAATCACATAGAAATTATACATTGATTTTAACAGTTATGTAGTTTTTTATTGCATTGATACACACAATGTGTTAATTCATTCCACTGTTACTGAGTATTTACGTTGTTTTTAGTTGTTCTGTATTACAGCAATAGTTCAATGAACACATCTTGATGTGAATTTTCTATGTCATATACCTACAGGTAAGTCTGCTGATTCACTTGATAGGTGCATCTTCAACTTTACTAGATACTGCCAAATAGTTCCCCCAAATTGTTGTACTAATGACACTCCAAATGCCAATATATGAATGTTCCAGGTCTCCTATAACTTCATGGCATGTAGTGGTGCTAGAAATTTAATGTATGTGAGTTTGAAGGATGTGAAAAAACTTACTGATTTAGAATCATGTCAATGATGTTTCTGCATGATACTGACTGATTAATACACACATATATTCTTTCTTATTGCTTTCTTTTTTTGAATTTATTTTATATAAAGGAAGGTCATACTATTCATTAGAAAACTTGTTATTCTCTGGAATAGTTTTAGAAAATAAGGATATTTCTTCCTTAAAATTTAATTTTTTAAATGTTTATTTATTCTTGAGAGATAGAGAGACAGATTGTGAGAAGAGGAGGGTCAGGGAGAGAGGGAGACACAGAATCCAAAGCTCTGAGCTGTCAGCCCTAGCCTGCTGAGGGGCTTGAACCCACAAATGGTGATCGTGACCTGAGCCAAACTTGGATGCTCAACCGAGTGTGCCACCCAGGCATCCCTGTTCCTTAAAATTTTAGTTAGCCACATATAAAACTGTTTTGGTAGGGTAAACAAAGTTAATTAATTTTTGGTATTTTATTTTTTAATTTTATTTTTTAATAGTTTATTGTCAAATTAATTCCATATAACACCCAGTGCTTCTCCCCACAGGTGCCCCCCCAACCATGACCATTACCCCCTTCCCTCCCTCCCCCTCCCCCTTCAGTCCATGGTTCCTTTTCAGTATTCAGTAGTCCCCCTTGATCTGTGTCCCTCACTCTCCCCC
>NC_043711.1:87269430-87355295 GCF_006229205.1 Suricata suricatta | reverse complement strand
CCTATGCATCAGCACTTCTGTATCCCTTGGGTAAATCCCTAGCAATGCTATTGCTGGGTCATAGGGGAGTTCTATCGATAGTTTTTTGAGGAGTCTCCACACTGTTTTCCAGAGCGGCTGCACCAGTTTAATTGCCACCAACAGTGCAGGAGGGTGCCCGTCTCTCCACACCCTCGCCAGCATCTATAGTCTTTTGATTTGTTCATTTTAGCGACTCTGACCGGTGTGAGGTGGTATCTCAGTGTGGTTTTGATTTGAATTTCCCTGATGATGAGTGATGCTGAGCATTGTTTCATGTGCCTGTTGGCCATCTGGATGTCCTCTTTGGAGAAGTGTCTATTCAGGTCTTCTGCCCATTTCTTCACTGGATCATTCATTTTTCATGTATGTAGGTTAGTGAGCTCCTTGTATATTTTAGATACTAGTCCTTTATCTGATATGCCATTTGCCAAACTGTACAGAAGCCACTAATAAAAAAAAAAAGCAGAAAATTGGGAAATAAGAAGTAACAAAGAAGGGAAAGAAGCACCAAAACCAAAGCTCATTCTTCAGAATTAACTAATAAAACAGACAATGAGTGGAAGACTATGCAAGTGAAAAGAGAGAGAGAACACAAATAAGAAACATAAGAAATTTGCACAAACACAAAATACTTGAAAATCTATTTAAATATGACATAACCACATGAATATAATACACTGACAATATATAAGCTATATAGCTTTTACATTATGTTTATATTATGTTTCTTATTTGTGTTCTCTGTCAAAGGTAGATGAAAATCTTCACATCTGGAATTATTAATAAAAGTCAGTTTTCAAAAACAATGCCCAGCACACAATCAGAGATAATTAGACACATAAAGAATGACATCCATAAGAGAAAGGAACAGTAAAGATAATACAGCTTAGAAATAGATACCATGGAGTCTAAATCATAGAATTACTGGACGACTAGATAGACTATAAACAACATTTCTGCTTACTATGTTCAGTGAGATAAAACTCAAGCTTCAAAATGTTAGCAGAAAACTAGAAACAACAAAAACTGATACCATATATGCATTCTAGAACTAAAATAGAAAAAAAAATCCTGAATAAATAAGTTTAATGGCAGCTTAGACAGAGTTGAAGAGAGAATTGTTAAATAAGAAGATAGGTTAGATGGTCATGGTGGGGGGCACTTGTGGGGAGAAGCACTGGGTGTTACATGGAAACCAATTTGAAAATAAACTATTAAAAAAAAAGAATGTGACAGAAATGTATACTGAGGTAGCCCCTTCCCTAAAAAGAAGATAGGTCAGAAGTCTGAAAAATGAGGCATAGAAAGAAAGCAAAACATACAAATATAGAATAACAGACAATAGATATAGAGTTGTGGTGTCCATCAGAAACATCTTCAATGATAAATTCTTCTATATTTGTCCAATATAGTAACCACTAGATGCACCAGGCTCTTGAGTACTTGAAATGTGGCTATTGAGAGATGAATTGACTTTTAGTTAAATTTAAATTTATATAGCCCCTTAAGCTAGAGGCTAATGTATTGAACAGTGATGATCTAGAGGATGCATATAGAAAGTCTAAAATATATGTAATATGAGTACCAGAAGCAAAGGAGAGAGAAAATGAAGGAGAGGCAATATTTGAAGAGGTAGTGGTTCAAAAGTTTTCAAAACTGATGAGACATGAATCCAAAAATTCAAGAAATTCATAAAATCTCAAGGAAGAATTACAAAAAACTTCTTTTAGGCATGCTAAGTAAATTTTGAAGTAAACCAAATACAAAGTGAAAAAAATAAGAGGAGGCAGAGAAAAAATGATTTCTTTCAAACAAAGAGCATTTAGACTAAGTTGATATCTCAACAGCTCCATGGAAGCCAGACAAAAGTAAAATGATATATTCAATGTTCCTATCCTAGAACTCCATACCCAGAGAAAGTATCTTTCAAGAAATAAAGGTAAAACAAAAGCATTTTGAGACCTAGAAAAACACAGTTTAACACTAGCAGATGCTGCCAATGGAAATTATGAAATGATCCCCTATGGGAGGTGAAACATGAAAGAAGCAACAAGAACAAAAAAAACGTAATAAATATGTGGGTAAATTATAAGAAAAAAATGTGATATGAAACAAACAATAACTTATTGTGGGCTTCCCCCCCCCTTCTCTCCAGCTTTCTGTCTCTTCTCTCTCAATAATTTAACATTGCACTTCACATTTTATGGTCCAATTATTTGCCAGGACTACTGGATTCTTACTGTTTTCGGTCAGAGACCTTTATTAAAGTGTTTAATGAGGCTGCACAGCATTGATGTTTGTTGTGAAGACAAATGGATGAATGAACAGAGCAAAGGAAGTTATTTTCTTGTTCCCTGGTAATGTGTCAAGAATATTAAAAAGCAGTGCACTTCACAGAGAGTGACAACTGAGAAACTGAGTTTCAAAATCATCACTGATGGCACTTGTACATTTCCAAGTACTATCATAGACTTGATATTTCTGAAATATGAGTCTTAACAATAAAGGTTTCTGGAGTCAGTTCCGGAGAGCCCCATTCCAGCTTTTGGCTTTAATCAAGTTACCTAAACTCTCTAATCGTTATTTTCTTTATCTTTGACCCATTTTGCATCGTGGTTAGTGTGCATGAAACCACATTTGGATCCTTTTCATTAACTTCCCTGAAATGTTATGCACTCCTTGGCAATGTACTCAGAGATATTTTCTTTGACTTCGTTTTTATTGTTGTTTCCTTTCCAATGGTTTGGGTACTTCCTCAGGAATACATTTAAGTCTACAAGTTGTATCCTGTTTCCTTCTCTCTCCTTTTGCCCTTTCCATCTTCATTCTTAGAAAACTTCTCAAATTGTACTTCCTGTCCACATCTTAAGTTCAAGCTGTTTTGATTCTGCTCTTTGCTGCCTTGAATGAAGACTTCATTGTAATTTTCTTTGAAATCTTTCCTTATCTCATCTTTCTGGGTTCACCATTTAATTTTGTTATACCTTTCCTGACAGATTACTTTGTAGACATATCCTTATATCTGATTAAATGCTTTTAAAATGTTTTTCAGTTTACTCATTTCTAAATGAGAGGGGATTTATCAAGATCTGGTCATTGTCAACAAACTGGGTATAGAAGTCCCATTTGTAGAAAAATGTATTTTTGGATGTGCTGATAGATCAGCTCCTTGTTTAGTCCCCCACCCACCCTCTTTCATGAGAAGAGTATACTTCCCTACTCCAGAGGGCAAGTTCATTGCACATCTAGACCCTTTTTCAATATCTAATCAGCATTCAAATAATTGGGGACTACCACACAGGAGGTGGCTTCTTCAACTCCAGCGGATACTGTCGGGATACATGTGCGACCAACCACCATCTGCATTATGTCTGGCTGCCAGGAGTCTTCCTGTCGACTTCCTGCCAAAGCAGCGTGCTTCTGCAGCGCACCTCAGCAATGCGCACTAATCGTTCTCCTTTTTCCCAATTTTCCAAGTGTTTCCAGGAAGGCAAAGTCTTCAAATGTCGTGTTAAGAAAATTAAAGTACTCTGCTTCAAAAACAGTAGGTGTCATAGAGAGGAATTTCCTAATTTTCTTCTTGATGCAGGTTTTTCTGGGTGAATCTTCTGTTTCTAAGATTAAGCTAAGGGTCCATCACTGGTGGTGTTTCTCACCCCAAGCCTGTTAGAATTAGAGACCCTTGAATTCTGTGAGTTTTGGTCCCGTTGTGAAGCTGGCTGTTCTGCACATGCACCTGTGTTTCTTGTGAAGGGCTAGGAGAACTGAGACCAGACCTTCCAGTCAGATACCACTTTAAGTTCAGGGTGGTGCCTCTACATATGAGTAGGAAAATGTGCCTGTCTCCTAGAATATTTTATATTTTAGACTTCTCCCTGGGTCGATGTTCCTTTTTTCCTTGTTATTGTAATTGTTGAAATCTAACTCTGTTTGGTAAGTATACAGACTTTTACAAATGAAATTTGGATAAAAGACAGGGTTTTGGAAGCTGTAGCCCTCTTGTGCCCCCAACGATTTGGCCCAGGTCCCCACGGGAGCATCTTTTCCAACACGTTCTTACGCAAAATTTCAACCATGCAGCAAACTTGAAAGAACTGCACAGTGAACAGCCTTATGCCCACCATCTATCATGTCATTAACACTTTACTCGCCTCATCATGTTATCTATCCCTCTGTCCACCAATTAATTCATCACAGTTTTGGATGCATATCAAAGTAAATTGTGGACACTAATACACTCCCTCCTAAATACTTCAGCATGTGTATTATCGAGAAGAGTTCATTATTTATTTACAATTCTTTTTCCTTTTTATGTAAAATTTACATGTCACGGAACATGTAAACCAAGTGCAACGTACATTCACGGAGTTTTGCAAATGCATATGAGGAAGTAGCCTCTTGCGTTTTAACAAGGGCACATTTTTAGCATATAATAGCCCATTAGAAAGATCCCCCCAGAAAAATTCAGTCTTCCCATTACTTTTGTGTGCTGGTAGAAAGGGAAATCTTCCTTGCAATTTCATAGATTTTGTACTTTTGTCAGAGAATTTAGTATTCAGGAGCATGGAGGATAAAGAACCAAATAGAGACAGGAAAAAGAGCCATGTCATCATTAAAAATAAACAGAGACACAAATATGTCAGAGGGCAGAGGCAGGCACTTCATTGTACAAGTGATTTATGGGGAAAGCTAATTTTAAACAAGCTTAGGCTGCACAGTCCTTACAGCCAAGCAAACAGGCAAAGCACCCCTCCAACAGCAGCCCAGAGCCACGGATCTCCTCAAGAAGTAATCCCATTGTGGTGACAAAGGCAGCATGTGGCTGTTTACTGTCTGGGAAAACCCTGGCAGAGTCACTGAGAGCAGACCCCGTTAATGCCATGAAGTGATGAGGATTAAGGCTCTGAGACAATGGCCTACCTTCCAAGAGTAAAACCCACAAAACACAACACAGATGCATTAACAACAATTCAAGTAGAGGGCTTCCCTCTGTTTATTCTGTGTTGCGTTCTCCTTTTCCTTAAAATGGGACTTAGGCTGGAGATCTAAACAGACTGGCTACTGACGAAGTTTGTGTCCGGCGCTGTGGCCTGGTTCCCCGTGTCTAGCGTGTTGCAGGGGTCAGGGAGGGCCTGTGATGCCAGTGGGGCAGCGGCCAGGTAGCAGGGAAAGTGGGAACAGGAGAGGCAGGAAGGAGGGTAGTCCAGTGTGGAAGAATCAGTGCAGGGCCACGTGAGCCAGCCAGTCTTGGATTAGGGGGCACCATCTTGAGATCGGTGGCCTTTGGCGATTAGTTTTCCAGCCTTCACGTTTGTGGCTTCCCCAAATGCCAGTGTTGAAAAATCTGTAGTTCCACGCTCTACTCCTTTGGAAATTTCTAAGTACGCAAGGTAGGGGTACCTGTGTGGGTGTTAGTGGGGTGGTGGAGAGGCATGGGTTTTGACAGTAGGAGTTTCAGTAGATAAAAGTTTAATATGAACCCTCAATATATATGGTTCAAAAGCTAACTGAAAGCAACAAACGATAGAGATGGTAGATTCAAGAGAGAATGTTTTTGGGAAAATTTATAAGAGTTTTCCCTCCAGCCATTGCAAACAGAGGGAGGGGATGTGGCCCCCTTGCCTTCAGACTAGTGAGAGGCCAGAGGGGTTGGGGGTGTAGGGGTGACTCCATGGGTTGAGGTCTGACTGCAGCTCAGGTCACGATCTCATTGTTCATGACTTTGAGTCTCCCTTCAGACTCATGGCTGTCAATGCAGATCCGGCCTCAGATCCTCTCTCCCACTCTCTCTCTGCCTCTCCCCTACTCAAGCTCTCTCTCTGTCTCTCTCTCTCTCTCAAAAGTAAAAATAAACACTAAATAAAAGTCTAGTGAGAGATCAGGAAGACCCATTAAGGGAACTAGATTGTTTCCCCTGGACCCAGTGATCAGGATTGATATTCTACAGGGTCCCCACAGCCTGTGAGGGGTGCATACAGACAAACGAGAACTGACATCAGCCATGCAACAGGAGTTGGCTCCTGCAGGGTCCTGTTTGGCCCAGGATGGATGCTTACATCCCTGAATAGTGGGAGGTCTGGGGGCACATGAGGGCGCTGGAAGGTGAGGGCATTAGCAGAGAGGTTTGGGGTTGCTCAGAGCAGAAGCTCGCTATCAGCTGTCGCGGGAGCACCTCCGCAAGCCACAGCCAGTACACCCTACTGGTGCCTGCCTGCTCACTGGCGGACCTGGGCAGCAGGCGGAGAGGGGGCCGGGGTCATGAGGCACCTGCGTGGCTGCTGAGGGCTCATAAACGTGCAGTTTCCCTGTGGAGGATGTGGCAGTCACTTGTGTGGAGAACGAGAAGGGGCCTCCATCACCTTAAAGGAACTTTCCCCGTGAAGTTTGCTTAGAAGGGAGATAGGACCACAGCAGACAGAGTGCATGAGGGAGGAGACACAAAAAATCATAATGTTCTCGTGGTACAGACTTTTCAGCAGACTGTGTCTGTGGATGACCCTTCTTGGAACATTTACTGTTTTTAAGGGCATCAACGGAATTCACGGAATTGCTAAGGAACCAATGATATCTAAGTAGAGTTATCAAACTATTTTTTAAAAGATAATGCATTAAATAGCCAGTACTAGTCTCACTCCTAACAACTACCATAATGTTCCTGATTTTGAAACAGTGACAACCATAAACAACATTTTTGGTATCTTCACAATTGTAACACAATGCTATCTGTAATTTCCATGGTGACAGTCACATGTACTAATAAAACTGCATTTGAAATAGAAGGAAAGACTACATTTCCATTAGTATATCCACATTGATCATTGGTGGGCATGGCAAATTTCAGTTAGGGATTCGTGAAAATAAATACATAAATCTTGCTTATTCCATCCAAGGTGAAGGACCTCTTGGTAAGTAATTCTGGGTTAAAGGGCTGCCTTCCAGGGCCAGCTGGAGAATGTAATACCAGGATAAGGACCCACATGGGGAAAACACACAGGGGACAAGGTTCCTTTTAAGCACCTGCCACGGCCAGAGGAAACTGCCTATGAATGGATGCTTCTCTGCCCCAACCAGGACGTTCAGAAGTTGACACCAGAGAGTGGTAATGGATGAAGGAAGCTGGTAGAGTAAGGAATTAAGAAGTCTGTCTCTTCTCTGAGGAGGATTTCCAGGACCACTGAGAGGCTTTAATTTTGAGTGAAGTTTACAGATTCGGTTATTACACTGTGCTGGGCATATTCACCTCCGAACAGAGACTGTTCTGGAAGCCCTAGTGTCTGGCATTCCTTTCCTTTTCTCAGAGGGAATAGGGGAGCCATGTGGTCTAGCGGAGGTCCATCCAATGTCAGGGGGATAGCCTGGCCTCACCGGACAGGGTTGAAAGGACAATCATAGGGGAAAATGAAATTGCTTTGTGACTACACAGCTTGAGTCTAGCTAGTTACACTGAACTAGTGTCTAGAATTTAAAAAAAAAAGGTCTATAAAAATTCTGGAAGACTGCTTATTATATCACCTTGAGTAAGTTCCTTAACCAACGTATTTCCCCATCTGTAAAATGGGGCTAACATTGTCATATGGGAACGGCATTTGTAGCACCCAATAAAAAAGGAAAAAAGAAAAAGATTTAAAAAAAAAGATTCAATGTACTGATATCCACAAATATTTAGAGTAGTGCCTTGTGCCACCCAAATATTAGCTATTGTTATTATTAAATTACTCAGGCTTTGCCACTCTCCATTGCCTTTGGGGAATGTCCACTGATGCCTAGAGATCCAAAAACAAGACCTGGAAACCATAGTCTCAGAATCTCTATATCTGCCTCCCAAAGGTTGGGTATTCAAGCACATTCTCCTCTCTCTTCTCCAGTGAAAGAAAAATCTCAACCGTCTGGGTAGGTTGTGTACCTAGTACTTCCCCAGGGTCCATACCTGACCAGCGGTTCCCAGGCAGCCCTCCAGAAGATGGCCTGGGCATTTTTCCTGTTGTACCAACTCTGAGGAAAGCTTTCTTGGGCCCGCTACTGAGTAAGATGAAACCTTCGGAAGCTATTTACTTGGAAAGTAGTTGTTAAACATCATGGGTAGCTAAGGGCCTTTTTAGTTGCTAAGGGAAGTGTTATATTTAAATTCCAGCAACAACAAACAAAACAGCTGGTGGATATACCACATCTGACGTGTGCAAATGTTTCTGGCAGTCTTGGCAGAACTGAAAGAGTATTGGGCTGGGGTCAAGCAATTCCAGACTTAAATACTACTTATCACTCAACAGCGGTGTGAAATTCAGTACCTTTTGAATGTCTCTGAAAGTCTATTTCCTTTTAAATATAGCAAGGACAACCGGTAAGTTCGTTATGATGGTGAGAATCACATGAGATAAAGCTTAGATGTTCAATTCCTATTGATACATTCCCTTCCCATGAGGGGGATGGTATTTAGATGTCAGCTGCAGTTGTCTGTTGCACTAGAATGAAGGTAAACACGGCTGGACCTCCTTCCTCCTTACTGTACAATTCAGTAGTCCCTGGACGTCCTAACACTCTTTAGTATTTTTAGTGAATTCCACGTAAGAGGGCAGAAATGCAGAGTCGTTTCCTGCAGCTGCCTCAGCGTCCCTGGTTCTGACCTCCAAGCATGCAATCTTTATATCCCATCACTTTATCCGATAGAAATGCTCAACCCTGCTGTTTTTCACAAACAACCACAACAGGACCTCTCCCTACTCCTACACTGCATTAATGAGTTACATGCATCACTTTGAAAGTGTAGGCATCAAGACGGATTAGACGCTCCCTTCCTGGCAGTATGCAAACCCCCATCCTTAAATACCCTAGTCGCGCTGTCACCGCAGAGTGTCCCAGGCCCTCACACATACGGTCACATATACTCTCTTCGTTATACTGAACCTCCTCCCCTTTGCAGCCCTCCCCTCCTTTCTTCACACCATTTGTCCTCGGAGCTCACTCTCAGTGGTAGAAATAACATTATTTCCCTCCTGCCTCCGCGGGACAGCTTCCCACAGCCTTCAGTATCCTGATATTTGCTGATCATCCTGCTTGTGGATAGAGCTGTCAGCTAGTGCTGAATAATAAACCACATCAAAATTCAAGGACTTAAAAATAAACATTATTGTCCCCTAGTCTTTATCAGCGGGGTGGTTCTACGGATCTAGGCAAGGCTCCACTGATCTTGGCTGGCTTTGTTCATGCGTTGCAGTCAGCTGGTTGGTCGCTGAAGGGCTGCTTGATTTAGTGTGGCCTCGGCTGCATGACTGACCGAAGGGTGGCTATGGAAAGGAAGGGTTTGAGGCCATGGGTCTCACATCCTCCAGAATGCTAGTCTGGGCTAATTCACACAGCAGAGCAAGATTCCAAGAGCATGAGAACAAATGTGAACAATCTCTTGAGGTCTCGCCTCAGGACTGGTACAGGGTCACTTCTATCACATCCTAGTGGCCAGAGTGAATGGTAAGACCAGTTCAGATTTAATCAAAGACAGTTAGACTCCACCAGTTGGTGGGAGGAGTTTCAAAGTCCCACTGCACAGGGAGAGGACACTGGGAGGGGAAGTTTGGGCTATATTTGCGATCAATCTGTCACTATATCTCACATCCACTCTACACTGGCTCTTGAAGATATTTTCACAAGGACAACCTCAATGAGAGAAAGTTGTTCTGCTGTCAATATAATAAAAGCATTTTTTCCAACTGTATTAGAGGAAAAATTCTACTTCCTTAAGAAAGTCCACTGCACAAGTCACTTTGCTTGTTTTCTTGGGTCCTGTTTTCAGACAAGGGAAAGCAGGGACTGGACACCTACTCCTTCCCAAACCTTGAAGTTTATCTTCCTTTGAGTTAGGGCTAGATGGAGGAAAGCACAAGATATTAAGAATAAGAGATTTTGTGGAACTGAGAGCAGTATTTAAAGGCCCATATGGATGATCCATGAGGAGCAAAACCTATGGTTTATGAATTTAAAGGATGACCTAAGAGCACTTTGTGGAATTGTGAAGAGCCACTGATATCTTCTATCCCCTTTCCCCTTTGCCTCCTTGCTTGAAGCTTAACATAAAAGTAGATATTATAGGGGCACCTGAGTGGCTCAGTCAGGTAAGCATCTGAGTCTTGGTTTCTGCTTAGGTCATGATCTCATGGTTCTTGAGTTCGAGTCCCAAGTCAGGCTCTGTGCTGACAGTCCAGAGCCTGCTTGGAATTCTCTCTGCCTCCCCCTTGCTCGCTCCCTCTCTCTCAAAATAAATAAAATAAATTAAAACTTTGAAAAAGGTAGATATTAAAGATTCATAGACAGTAAGTTACCAATTAGTACATTGGGGCCTACTGCTTTAAAATTTTGCTGCTAATATTATATATTCTCTGTTTAATCATTGAATTCAAGTTTTATAAAAGTAATTTGAAGTATGATTACAAATTAGTACAACATTTTCATAACCCATAACAAATAGTCTTAGTGTATTTTATGTAAACTATTAAAAAAACTTATGTTGAGACAGAGATCTACCCTTTGGCCTAAGAAATAATTTAAAGCAAATGTAAGCTTGACCCTCTCATAGATTACAAAAAGAGCAAACTTATAGAGACACAATTTCACTATAAATTATTCAGCTAAAAACTGACACAGTAATTCAAATTCTGATTCTCTCTAGGAAATATATCTAAATATGTAAATAAGCTATATGCATACAGATACTATACCCTGAAAATTCATTAGTATGAAAAAGTGTACCATGACACACAATTTAAATCACATTTTGTGATAATTCTAATGTATACCTTTTAGTAGACAGAATAAATTGCCCAGAATTAAGGATATGCCATGAATTTTGAGACCTCTGTTCATGGCTGTAATGAACCTTCCATTTTTCCATGGTGACAAATGGTTTCCCAAAAAGAATTAAGAAACAAATCTAATTCTACATCATTTCTGTCTTGTTTCTATCATTCATTTACTCATCTATTTACTCATTCAAGTCTCGCTGAGCCCTTACTCTGTGCCAAGCACAGTACTATATTTATTTATTTATTTATTTATTTATTTATTTATATTTATACCATTTATATATAAACAGTGCTTTAGCTCATCATTTAAAAACTGAAATTTAGGTATTTCTCCACTTTAGAGAAAAAGAAAGACTTAGAAAGTTTAAATAATTTACCTAGTAACTAACCCACATAGGATGCTACTTTAGATATTGCTGTCTTTATAAATTGAGTTTTAATCGTAAGCTCATGGAAAGGAGCTTAAGTTTATCATTATGTACATATGTACTGTGTCATATCAAACGTGTTATGTGTAAAATTAAGAGAATACCCAGACTCCTCTATAGTCAGGAGCGTTTTCCAGTACTCAGTGAATATGCTCATATAAGAGGTATTTTGTTATCAATGAGTGGTAACAGAAAATTACCGAAAATTTGTAATTGGTGCCTGAGTCAAATCTACAGTAAAAGTTCCTTGGAAACGTACACTTCAGTTCAAATATCTTGGTCTGAGCTTTCGTTTTCCATTAAACACCAAACTTCAGTGGTCTACGTTCCAGCTCAGTTTATCAGTGTCAGTTCAAGAATCCTGTTCTCTATTCATGGCAGTCAGTAGACATTCCATAAATGCTTGCTGGAAGAATCCATGGAGGGTTTAATTAACTCGGGCTTTGTTAGGTTCCAATACTACTTTTTTTTTTTGTGGTCTAGGTTCTAATATCCAGTGTCTGTGCATTCAAACCATTACTATTATCACTTCTGACTTGTGTTGTATTTTATCGCCATTGCAGTAGTATTCCTCGAAGTTTGAAGTCCACTCAGTAATCTTCCCAGAAAATTTTTGATATTTGAGATTTCCATACTCTTAAAAAATGTTTTTGTCATGCTTATTTATTTATTTTGAGAGAGAAACAACATGAGCAGGGGAGGGGAAGGCAGAGAGGGAGACTGAGAATCCCAAGCTGGCTCCGCACCGTGCAAAGCCCAATGCAGGGCTTGAACCCACGAACTGTGAGATCATGAGCTGAGCCAAAAATCAACAGTCAGATGTTTAACTGACTGAGCCACCCAGGTGCCCCATTTATTTTTTCTTTTTAACTCCATTTTTCTCTGGATCCCTTATAGTTTTCTCTGTTTGGTAGTCCTCCATTTGATGTTAAAATACCCTCCTTGGTATTTGTCCCTTGGACAGAATTATTTGGTCAAATAATGAGATTGCCCACTCAGGTCCCCAGATACTATCGTATTAGCAAATCAATGTCTGGGGAATAAATTATTCAGTCTAATAAGAGATAAATATTTCTCAAAGGAGAGACCCAAACTCCCTAATACACCAGAAGACCCAGCGGAGAAGTGACAGAAGCCAAGGGGAAGTTGGAAAACCCTGAGGCTCCCACCATTCTTTTGCAGATGGCTCTGTTGTCTATAAGTCAAGTGGTGCCCGTCTATCTTCTTTCCTCTCTTCTGCAAACACAGACACTAAGGAGAGTTCTCCCCCACTCTGCTTTCATTATAATTTATTAGTATCTTTGAAGCGGGACTAATTATTCCAATTATTCACAGTACTGTCTCCTTCACCATGTGCATATTGAGGGTAAGAAGCATGTTTTCTCTCCTTCAGTATCTCACTCCTAGCCAGTGACCAGGCATTCAGTTTATTTTTTTAAAAAGTTTGTAGAAAGAGTACATGACTCGATGTCAGAAGTCCCACAAAATATCCCCATGAATTTCATCTCCTTGGGCATGATTTGATTATATGTCCATCACTGAGCCAATCAGGGATAAAGAAAGAGAAAAAAAAAAAGTAATGTTTAAGCCAGTCTAGGCCCATGTCTACAGTTGAGGATATGGTCCATCTCTATCTAATGACAAAGGTGAGAACGGAAAAGAGGCTAATTCCCCAAAGTAAAATCAAGACACTGTAGGTAGTGAGGAAGAACTACATGACTAGGAGGCAAATAGCAGCTCTGGAATACCAGAGAAGCATGATGCTAATAGACCCACTCAGATACGCTCACTCCTAGAACATCTGATTTTGCTCCCAGCTGAAATCTACATGCCCCACCCTGCTGTAATCTGACCCCCATATTCTCCTGTTTTGTAAAACTTAGTTTTATGTAGGTAAGCAGTTCCCAGAAATTACAGTTCCTAAACCAATTCACATTGGTTATTATAATGTGCTGGAAGGCTGTGCCTACCTAGCTTGTCTCTGGTCTGCATTCAGCCTGGTATTCATCTTGGAGCACTCTTTGCTGATGACTTCAGGCCCCTGTTCTGTATTATCTTTTTCTCCTCAGCCTATTTTTTACTCTGGTCCTATCCTGGCCCTTGTCTTCTTGCATGACCATTCCCTAAACACCAGTGACCCACTGTTAAAAGATTCACATCAAGACCTTGGAATGTACTCCCAAATTATCTGTAACTATCCATGCCTCTGCTGCCTCAATATAATAGGAAATTTTTCTATCAACCTCATTAGGGTCCCATAAGATATAGAAGTGGTATTTAAGATTCTAATCTGTTAATAATATTAAGTTAAACTGATCCATGTGGAATTTAAATATTAAGAATTCTTTTAAGTTTATTTGTTTATTTTGAGATGGGGGTTGGGAGAGAGGCAGAAAGAGAGAGAATCCCAAGCAGCCTTCATGCTGCCAGCACAGATCCTGATACGGGGCTCGATCTCACGAACCATGAAAGCATGATCTGAGCCAAAATCAGGAGTCAGGTGGTTAACCAAATGAGCCAGCCAGGTACCCCAAGAACTCTTTAAATGCAAATGTTAATGTTTATAATGTAGCATCAGTATGTCCCCGGAGACTGTGGTATCTATTAAGAGTATTGAAAGTAGAAAGGTTATATTAGCAATAGCACAATAGGAAGGCAGAATAAAAAGTGAAGAATCTGAAAGATTTCCTTAGAAGATGAAAAAGGAGCAATTTTTTTAAAAAATGCAGTCTTTCAGCTCAAAGTGATCAATCCTTTGAGACTATGTTATAAACACAAGGTGGTCATGGCATGGGGTGCATCTGCTGATGAGGATAGAGATTGTATTGGCGAAGATTCCTAAGATGCTTTGAAGAAGGATATGTGGTGGCCATATTTTCAGTCTTTGAGTCTGATTCTTTGGGCATGAAGCCTTGGTAAACATATGCTTCATGGGAACCTAGGGGGATCATTTGCCCTTTGGAATAAAGTGCCTGTGGACAAAACCCTGTGTCTCAGAATAAGATATGGTTTTGAACATCCTGGAAAAATACACCTACACCTGATTCATTGGAGCAACCCCAGCCAGGATAGGGTTTCAGTCTGGCTTGAGCTGGCAGCCCAGATGTTCCCTCAGAATGCGGCTTATCCCCATGGCTTTAGAGGAGTTGCTCACCATGCCCGTGGTCCCAACAAAACCTTCTTTGTGAAGTGGGAAGGGAGGGTCAGGTTGCGTTCCCAGCCCAGCTGCCAATCCTCCCCGCCCCCCAGTTTGGGACCTTTACTATTCTCCCCGGGGTTCCATCAAAAGTTTAGCAGAAACATTTGACTCTAGGCATCAACTGTGTCAGAAGCCTGACAGCTTGTTTATATATATATTTTGTTACACTTCAGCACGGGTACGGTTTTAAGGGAGAAAAAAGAAATAGAATGAAAAGTCTAGAAGTTGGGTTTGCTTTGTGATTCCTCCTGTATTTTTTTTCAGCCTTAGCCAATGCATAGCCATCAGGCAACTTTCTTATATTCTCCAAAGAGTGGCTTGTGTGAGTAGTCCATAGAGAGGATTAGAACATGGTGAAGGACCCTGGGACTCAGAGAAAGTTCTTCCTCCAAGCTCTTCCTCAGATCCTGACTCAAGTGTCAGAGGGAATATTTGACCTCTACCTGCAGCATCTTTACTTCCCTTCAATGGTTGATTAAAATAGAGAGAACCTGATGTGAACTGGACTGTAGTAATAAGCTACAAAGTCACAACAATAAAAGTGACAATATCTGTCCTTCTCTGCCTGATTTCTCTCTCTTGGGTTGCTTAAACCTCAGGGAGTGTATCAATTAGATATTACAGTGTAACAAACTATTCAGAAATTCAGTGGCTTAAAACAATCATGTTGTCATTCCCCAGTCTGTGGGTCACCAGCTGGTTCTGGTTTCTTCTGTGCTCACTTGATACATCAGTGGTCAGCTCTGAGTCAGGTAGGCAACTCCAGTCATCCTAGCTGGGTTACTGCATGTGTTTGGGAGTTCAGCTAGCTGAAGTTGGGCTGGAAGGATTTTGGATAGGGTCACTGGGCTTTTGGGGCGCTTACTTCTCCTCCAGGGGCATAGCTCAGGCTTCTTCACAAAGTGATAGCATATTTGAGAGCATGTAGATGAAGAGTGTAAGATTTCTAAAGGATGAGGCTCAGATCTAGCATACAGTCACTTATAGCATTGTCTTTTTTTTTCAAGTTTATTTATTTATTTAGAGAGAAAGAGAAAGCACAAGAGTGCATGAGTACGGGGAAGGGCATAGAGAGAGAGGTAGGGAGAGAAGGAATCCCAAGCAGCCTCCACACCTTCAGGACAGAGTCTGATGTGCTGCTTGATCTCAGGAACCGTGAGATCATGACCTGAACTGAAATCAAGAGCTGGATGCTTAACCGACTGAGCCATTCAGGTGCCTTATTTCCAATTGGTCAAAGATTAACATAAAACCAAGCCCGGATTCTTCTAGAAAACCACATCCAAAGGGCATGGATATAGGGAAACATGAAAAAGTATGGTCACAGTACTGCCTGACCCTGTAAAGTCAGCAGTAACTCTACTTTAGAAGAGTCTTAATTCTTGCTTCCTGCCTATTGTGGACTGAATGCTTGTATCTCCCCAAAATCTATGTAGTGAACCCTTAAATCCTGGAGTGGTGTGTCAGGAGGAGGTAATTACAATTAGAGGAGGTAAGGAAGGTGGAGCCCTCACGAATGGGACTGATGTCCTTCTACAAGTCACCAGAGAGCCTGATTCCCCTCTCTCTTCTCCGCCAAGTGAGGATATGACAAGCCGATGGCAGTGTACAACCAGAAGCAGGCCCTCACCAGAACTTGACATGCCAGCACCTCAATCTTGAATTTGCAGCCTCCACAAATGTGAGAAGTACATTTCCATTGTTAATGAGCCACCCAATCTATATGGTGCTTTGCTATTGCAGCCTGGACGGGATGAGCCACTGTCCTAGGACTGAGGAGATAAGTTCAAACTGGAAAGAGAGAGGAGGCCCAGCTTCACTAGCTCATAATAGATTTTGGTTCACATTTGGCCTTCTGTGCATTGATTAGTTGGTCAGAATCCATTAACAGAAGTGAGTGATTAGGCTCCTCGTAACCCCCACTACTTAGGAAGAAAAATGATCAAAACACCTCAGAGAAGATCAAAGGTTCCCCATGCTCACTGGTGCCCCTCTCTCACCAGGATGGTGTCTACACTCCTGCCTCCAGTCTTTCATGCCTTTGTTCTTGTGGTTGGCTTCCTCCATGGAGACTGTGCAATCCTGTCCTAGAGCTCCTTCCTAATCAAAGTTGCCATTTACTTATGAACTATCCCCATTAGACTATAAGCTCCACGCCAACCAGGGCTATGTTGATAGGTTTACCACTCTTTTCCCCAGCAACTAGAAGAATATCTATGTTGCATGCAGCAAGTTCTCCATAAAAATTTGGCAAATTCCAAATGAATGAATACAAGGATGAGTGAGTACTTCATTACAGGGGCTGTTGAGTTTGGTTATCTCACATTCTTCCAATGGGATTGGACACTAGATGCATGCAAGGTGGGCAGGATTGTCTGTATTGGGGAGTCAAAATTATAATAATTATGTTCTCTTCATGCCTCTAGCACAAAGCCTGCACAAATCAAGGAACTCAGAGATCTCTGGTGATACATATGCATGTTTATTTATTTTTGAAAGAGAGAGAGACACACAGAGTGTGAACAGGGGAGAGGCAGAGAGAAAGGGAGACACAGAATCCAAAGCAGGCTCCAGGTTCTGAGCTGTCAGCACAGAGCCCAATGTGGGGCTCAAACTCACAAACCGCAAGATCATGACCTGAGCCAAAGTCAGATGCTTAACCAACTGAGCCACCCAGGTGCTCCTCTGATGATATTTTTTAAATAAATCATCAGTACCTGGGACACAATAGGCCTGAGTACTATGAAGGTGGATGCATTGTAGAATGTTTATGATTAAGGAGGACTCATAAAAGTTTTATATCAAGTCTAACACTACTTCCCTGTGTGGAAGCGTAACTCCAGAAATCAAAAGGTACTTGTCGCCTTTACCTGAGAGTCAGACAGAGTTTTAAAATTCTATCTGATCTCCCCTCTGCCTTTCTGGGTCCCCCTCTAAGCAGTGGGTTACCTAGGACATCAGTGGCTATATGCTCATCATCCCTTCATTTTCATTCTGAAAGGAGGAGATCATGGTTTTTTCTAGATCATTCATACAAGCTTTATTCAGGGATCAGTTCAGACACTTAGGTCTCTTATGTTCCACTTCATCTATTCAATAGTCTCTTAACTTAAGTGAATTCTATGAGAAGTGTGGAAGGTAAGGAGACCCAGAGCGGGGCAGAAATCTGCCCAGTGTCTAGGAGGGCAAGCGATGTCAGGCCTTCTGTTTCCAGAGCTTTAGTCTGCACCTGGGTCATCAGAGTCTGGCTTTGTGAGGCAGATATGCTAGAGCACCAGTTCTCAAACTTGGGTGAGCAAGAGTAACCAAGGGACATTTAAAATCTGTAATTCCTGTGCCCTGATTCCAGAAATTCTGCATTAGGAGACCTTGAATAAAGCCAGTGATTGGCATTTAACCAACTACCCAGGCATTTCTGATGCCCTGACACTGTGTTGATAAATCCTTGTAAAAGGAAATTAACCAGAGTATGACCTAGGCAGTTGAAAAACAAAATCTTTTAAAGTATAATGTTATTTCCATGTAAATTTGATTAAGATAAGCAATCAGGGGGATCAATTTCTATTTTCCATAGGCTTTCTGATTTGTAACCCTGATGTTACCCATTTCTAAGTTCTCATTCATTTGGAAAGTGAACAAACTAAAAATGTAACATATTTGACATGTTTGATGTTTTCCTTTTTTTTTTTTCATTTAAAATAAGGTCTGATGGCTTTATTCACTACTTACCTTAGTTTGATAAATGTTTTTAATACTTCCTGAACACAAAGCATTGTTTCTCATACTCTTACGGCCAGGGGTTCTGGAAGAGCCAGAGAAATGTGTGTTGTAATGGTGTTGCTGTCACAGGAACTACACACATGTATGCACATTGGCAAAAGTGTGCCGTTTGGGCTGGCCCTCTGGCCTCGGCATCATTCAGTGATGATACCAGGTGTGAGGATCTCAGGAGGACGTCTCATGAGCATGTCCTTGGGAAGAAGTCGGATGTGGCCTAGTGGGTCACCAGAAGTTTTTCTTTTGCAAACGGATCTGGTGATTCTTCTGAAAGAGACTGAAAGCTTTACATTTTGGCTCCCATGTCTAATAACTTCCTATAAAGGAGGTCAAACCTACCAGAGAGTGAAGGACCATCCAGGTGGAGGGAGCCTCACTGGGAGAGGGGACGGATCTGAGATGTCCAGGATCAGTGCTAAATTCATGGTTCACTGACAAAGGGTGGGGGACACTTATAAGATATCCTTACCACCACCCCCAACTCCCAATGTGCTTGTTGGCTGACAGAAATTTGTAGAATTTTCTAGGGAAGGAAGGTTAAAATGGAAGAAATGTGAACAAGTTTTTTGAAAGGAGGCGACCTGCAGTACAGATGAGAAGAACAAAGTCTCTGGATTCAGATGGCCTGGGTTCGGGTCTACAAATGAGCTGTGTGGCCCTGAGCAAGTCTTTCGGGTCTGGCACGCCTCTGTTTCATAACCTGTCAAGTGAGGAGACAGTGTTGTTAGGACCAGACAAGATTATCTCTTCCACAGTGCTCAGCATAGCGTGAACATGCAATAAATACTAGCTATTTTTATTAGCAGCATTAATAGTGCTGTTATTAATAACCCACTGTTAATATTATGATAGTAAAATAGTAGAGCATTAATGATAGCACTAATGGTGATATGTACATAGGGTATCGTGGAGAGGAGTCTTTGAAACCGAAACATCACTGTCTTGCCAGACTCCTGGTCCACCTTTGAGAAAGCAGCCTGAGCAGCTAGAGGAGTGTTTCTCTGTTGGTTTGGGGGGACAAAGGGTGTCCATATTTAGAACACCAAACCTTGTCCCTTCTGACCAGGGGGGTTTAGTAGAGTTCTTCAGAACTGCCTACCTCCCATTCAACGACCACGGCAGGGTCTTTAACCAGCAGCAGTACCTGACCCTCTGGCAGAGAAGATGCGCTCCACCTCCGAGCATCTGGTCCAGAGTGGTCCAAAATACATTCTGGTTGGGATTCTTTGGAGTTTGTAGAATTAAGGTATTCACCCCCCACACACACAATTGTCCTTAAAATTATTATATAGGGAATCATAAAGGGAGATGATTTTAAATGTTTCTTTTTTTTTTTTAATCAGCAATTTCCAGCACTGGCAACATTTTTGTGAGGCTGACCATCCTTAGGGTGATGTTGTTTTGAAAATAAATGTAAATGTTTCTAGAAAAACACCCTGACAATATGTAGCAGAAGCCACAAAATATTAGTGTTTCTTTATTCAGTCGTTCTTAGGGGAATTTATCTGAAGGAGATAATCCACCACAACCAATGTGTGGCTTCACAAAGAACACATGTATCCTAGACACAACCTAAAAATGTGACAATAGAGATCAGTTAAGTCAATGGTGTAATATCCCCTCCTGGTATGTATTGATTAAAAAATAGTCACTCAGAAGTCTCCTGTAAGCACAAAAAATGCCAACTCTGAAGTTGAATGAAAGAAAAAGGTAATAAAAAAACAGAACACAAATTTATATTTATTTATTTAATTTAAAAAATTTTAATGTTTATTTATTTTTGAAAAAGAGAGAGAGAGAGAGCACAAGTGAGTGGGGGAGGGAAGAGAAAGAGAGCGCACAGACTCTGAATCAGACTCCAGGCTCGGATCTGAGCTGTCAGCACAGAGCCCAATGTGGGGCTCAAACTCAATGAACCGTGAGATCATGACCTGAGCCAAAGTCAGACCCTTAACCAACTGAGCCACCCAGGTTCCCCTACCAATTTTTATTTTTAATTCTACAAGTTAATGTGATAAAATTTCATAACTTTATATAATTATAAAAATTACAATTAAAAATTAAAATTTAAGTTTTTAATAATTTAAAATGTGTTCACCTATGTAACTAAATGGAAAACACGGATACCACCAAGTCAGTATTGTGCTAGGACAGTTATTATATATTTTTCTGTTTTTAAAATAGATAATAATTCCTCTTTTACACTGACTCAACCTTAATTTTTGACATTAAAGGTAGTAACAGGTTTTGGAAAATTAAGCTGGCCATTATTTGAGTTCACCATCACTTATGATGATGAATGCGTGTTCACCAAGATTATGTTCATGTACATGGCTTTCATGAAAGCAGAACACAATTCTGTGAAGAGATCTCGGTCTCTAACTTTGTTTGTCTTTCCTGCCCTCTCCCTAACACTTCCCCTCCCCCCCACCCCTGGGTAATCCAGTCCCACATCCCTTCTCTTTAACGACAGGGTCCCAGGCCAGCCCTGTGTCCTCTCCACTGAGGCCATGCAAAATTGTCAACTCACCAACAGCCAGAGGAGTAATTAGAAGCCCCACTGGAAGGAAATCACAGTGAAATGATGAAGGGACAACTGTGTTGGGATGTGTGTGTGTGGGGGGGTGCCCTTTCTTTTTTAAATAAAAAATGTTCTAGTCTCTCTACTCCATTTTTCTGAGCATCATATTAGGCACTGGCTTTGCTCAACTTGGAAGCTGCAAGTGGAGTCCGCTCCGACATCTGTAAGGTCTGGGGAGCCTGCCGTCTGGGAATGGGACAGGGGAGCCCTTCCGTATGTGCGGTGTCTGCTTTATTTATTTACGTCTGCGTCTGTGTGTTGTTTTGTTTTATGCTTGGCTTAAGAGCTTCTTGTCCTTGGGGATCCAGGCCCCACCCCAAATGGCTCATATGGGGTTGAGTCCTAGGGGTGGGAATCCAGAAGTCTCCATTCCATCCTGTTGGTGTAGGATCCATATCTGGAAGGAGGCATTCCCTTCTCTGCCTACCAGGGAGTGGGACTCTTGCTGTGTTTTCGCTCATGCTTTGTGGATTCCAAGAATGCTAAGCACCGCTAAGGGAGGAAAATGACATAATGAGGGACTTCCTCATCGTTATAGATTCCTCTGAATGGTAGGATCCACTGAACTTGCTCTAATGGAGGCTTTCTCTCTAGTATAACTTACTGGTCATGCGGCTGTGTGAATGGCTGTGGCCTGCCAGCCGAGAGGGACACAGGACTGGCACAGGAACAAAGCGAGGAAAGAATGCTCAGCAGAGAGAGTTCGAGACCAGTGTCTTCTTGGGAAGACAGACCAATAGAAAAACACCATGGAGAGAAAAGGGTGAGGATGAGCTGAGGTCACAGGCTAAGTGTGTACGGGCACCGTGGCCTTGGGGAAACCAGCTCCCACCCTGCAGCCGGGCCCACTGGTGCTGATGGAGTTAACACGGTTTGTGCTCCAATGGAAGTGGGAGGGCGGCAGCTGGGGGGTGCTGGGCTCGGCACGGGCATCGGCCCCGCCGTCCCCTCCTCTGGGGCTGCCGGATCCCTGCATCGCTGAGCAGCTGTTATGCTCCGGCTGCCAGACAGCCTTGGGAAAGGCACTTCCAGAAGTAGTGGGTTTCTGATCAGGCCTGTGAAAGGCAAGTTCAGGAAGACTTTGGAATTGGTCCTCCCATGGGAGATGCAAAAGCAGTGTTTCCAAAAACCTCGGTCCTGGGGTCCTCGGCCTCTTTGTCACAGAGCACTCAGGTTGCTGACCCCAGAAGGAGAGGTGAGTGAGGCATTTTCTAGGCTCCCGTTAGCACCCACTGCTTGCAATCAGCTTGGAACAGAATGGGTTTCCAGAAGCGGGAAACTTAGCAACAGGCTAATCTGCCCAGGCCGACCCAGCACAGAGGTTAGAGAGTGACCAATGGGATTCTCTGGACTTCCTTTCCGGTCCTTGATCAGGATCAGACCCACCAGTCCTGTGCCTGGGCCAGCGGAGAAGATACAAGGACAGATTCTGAGCCAGGCCACTTAATTTGAATTTTGGCTTTGCCATTTACTGGCTGCGTGACCTAAGAAAGTTCTTAAAAAAGCGGCGATCAAAATCATATCTATTGATTAAGCACATTATATACCTTAACTCGTTTAGACTGGAATTACCCTATACATGCTTATTAAAATAAAGTACAACTTAGGGGCGCTTAGGTGGCTCAGTCGGTTATGTGTCCAACCGTTATGATCAGGCTCATGTCCTGATCACACGGTTCATGGGTTTGAGTCCCACATCAAGCGCTGTGCTGACAGCTCAGAGCCTGGAGCCTGCTTTGGATTCTTTGTCTCCCTTTCTCTCTGCTCCTCCCCTGCTTGTACTCTGTCTGTCTGACTCTCAAAAAATAAATAAACATGAAAATAAAGAAAATAAAGAAAAATTGCCTTGTCTACACACACAGTACAGTTAAGTCTGTCTGTAGGGTAAAGAAGAGGCTGAGTCTGCCCCTCTTGGGCTGCCTGTACATTCTGAACTGGCAAAAGGAGGAGCCAGCATAGGGAACAAATTGCCACAGTGGTCTACACTGGGAGCTGGGTTGGTAAGAGCCAACCATAACCATGCACATTATCCTCCCAGCTCCTCATTCAGTGACACCACCTCGGGAACTTGAAATCAGCCACACTGGGAGGATCGACACCGCCGAAACGGGCAAATGTCCATTGTTGTGCAACTGTTGTGTTTGTTTGTCCTAAAGAGACAACTGTTTAACATTTACCAGCACACCACTGTCTTCACAGCACATCTTTCGAAAGGCCCAGGCACTTATCTGTCTCCGATTTCAGTTCTCTTGGGCCCAGACCTCCCCAAACATCTTTAACAGAAGAAAAGGAAGTCTAAGTTCATACCAGAATAAAGGTAACTTTTCTTGAGCACCTTTTATAAACCAGGCAGTGTGTAAGTGCTTTGTATGCTTTAGATTAATGATTATAACAGCTGTAGTGACAATTTCCATTTCACAAGGGAGGAAAATGAGATCCAGTCTGGGTACATAGCTTACTGAAGGGAGTGGCAGAGTGCGCCACATGGCAGAATGGCTCCTCGCTATGGGTCGATGGGTCAGCAAATGTAAACTCATTGCCCACCTGGAATTTCATGAACCCATGGCATACGAGGACTCCATATTGTACATACTCCTTCGTGGCTTATAGTGGAATTAACATTACCTTCCAAGGAAATGTTTGGTGTTTCTAAGATCTATTTTAACTTGGCTAAAAGTTGTTCTTAACATAAGGGAATCATTCAAAATAAATCCTAGACTTTTTCTATGTGCAGGGTACTGTCCTGGGAATGGGTCAAAAAAGAGAAGCACATGACTTAGTTTCTGGTCTTAAGGAGCTGTCAGACTTCTCAGTGAGAAATTTCTTGAAAGGCCATGGCTATCCCAAGGCAGGTAGTATAGGAAATCTGTAAATGGGGGAGTTCCCTGGGAGCCAGGGTGAAAAAAGAAACTCTCTAAGATTCAGGTTCTCATCTGCACAACAGGATCAGAACTGTACCATTTCCTTTTGGCTTTGATGTGGGGGCGGGGGGCGGTCAAGTAAGAGTATAGTTTATCAACTTAGTTCAGTGCCGGGCAAATAGGAAGAATCTTTACATCATCAATACTAACCGGTATTCTGATGGCAGCTCAGTAAGGAAAGAGGTCTGCAGAGGCTTCTTCCATCAGAGCAAAGACAGAAGACGCTAGACCATTGCGAGGGGTAAATAATTTGAAACAGCCCTTTTTTGCTTTAGAACTTTTATAATTAAAGAGGAAGTAGAGTATAGTGCTTAGGAGTGAAATATGCTTGAATTCTGGCTTTGCCACTTGTATGACCTTACAGGTTAGAGTCTTGACTCCTACAATAGTGGCCAGAGTACTCCTTTTGAGAAGTAAGTGCAGTGAAGTCGTTTATGTGATCCAAACTCTCTGATAGGTCATCATTTCACTCAGATTAAAAAGTCCTTGGGGCACCTGGGTGGCTTAGCTGGTTAAGCATCTGACTTTGGCTCAGGTCATGATCTCACAGTTCGTGAGTTTGAGAAGAGTTTGCATAGGGCTCTGTGCTGACAGCACGGAGCCTACTTGGGATTCTCTCTCTCTCTCTCTCTCTCTCTCTCTCTCTCTCTCTCTTTCTCTCTCTCTCCCCTCTCCCTCTCTCTACCCCAGCTCCCCCTTGTTCTCCCTCTCTCTCTATCTCTCTCCAAATAAATTAAAAAACAAATCTTAATAAAAAAAAAAGTCCTTGTGACAGCTGCACGGTCCAATGACCTGGCCTCCTTCCTTTTCCTGTCACTCATTCCACCCACATTTGGCTTCAGAACCTCTACTCCTGCCTCAGGGCCTTTGCATTCATTGTTTCCACTGCCCAGAATGCTTTTCTCCCAGATATCCACCTGGTCCTTTCCTTCACCTCCTTTAAGTCTCTGGTCAGATATTGCCATCCAATGAAATATCCTCTGATCCCTCTACTTAAAATTACAACCTAGCACCCATCGCCACCCCGAGTCTCCAGGTAGATTCCCTGCCCATAGTACTTCTCACCGTCTAATATTCTAAGTTAACTTACTTGGTAGGGTCCTTGTTTTTTTATTTCCCCTCTAGAACATAATGTCCATGAGGGCAAAGGGATCTTTATTTCATTTGTTGCTCTACTCTAAGTCCCAGAAAAGGGACTGGCACATAGCAGACACCCAAATACTTGTGATATGAACGAATGAATTCGTTCACCTCTGTGAATCTCAAAATCTTCTTCTTTAAAAGTGTTAATAGTAATTTACCAGAATATCAGGAGACTTAGGTGAGATGATAGTGTTAGCACAGTTTTGTTTCATGACAAAACACTTCAATAAATTACTGATAATAATCTCATTTGGTCATAACAGTTTGGGTATAATCTCCATTTGTAGCGTAGCTCATCTCTTAGTCGAGGATTATTTTAATGTGTAAGTATTGTTTACATGATCAATGACATGACCCTCTATGAACAAGAAGCAAATTTCAGGCAGGCCACAGGGCTCTCAGACTAGGAATCGAGGAGTGAAGCGACTCCTTTTATCTCTCGGGTGCTGCAAGTTGCCTTTGGCCTCTGATCTGGCTGAGTGCCTGTCCTTTTGCTTTCTGGGGAAGGTTCACAGCTCCCTCTTCTCCAGGAATTTGGAGGTATACGTGGCTGTGTATAACCCGGTTGTCAACTTTTACCCTGACTCTACATCCCTGTTATTTGCCCACTGCATGAATCACTCTGAATTCCAGGGGAGAGCATATGGCTGACCTTGGTGGGCTGGTTGTCCACCACCATCTCATCTGGGCAGAGCTGCTCATATAGAAGCTTCCCTTCAAGGCGACAGGGCTTGGAATTGTGGAAGGCATGACTGTCCTGGCTCTCAGGATGGCAGTACAGCATAGCACTCAAGAGCCAGACTAGGTTTACATGTTGGCTTTGCCACCTATCTCAGGTCACTTGACTCTTTATACTTCAATTCCCTCGTTGGTAGCATTGGATAATGATTATAATAACCATAGCCTTATAGCTAGTTGTAAAGTGAAACGAGCTGATGTTTTATTAAGTGATTTAGAATATAGACAGATGTATAGAAGTATGTGATTTTTAGAAGCCCCGTCTAGGAAGCCAATGAATATTTCCAAAGCAGCTGAGCACATCCTGCAGGAAGTCAGCATCTGTAAGCATATGTAAAATCTACATGTCTTCTCTCTTTCTGTGCTCTCTTCACATCACTTATGATGAGTTTACACCTGAGTATTTGCCTGGAGAATCCAGGGAGCAAGGCCCCTGATCCCTGCTGGTCTGAGAGATTAATAGGTCTCTCGATACCTTCCAATCTTATGGGAAAGTTCAGGCCTCTGAGTTGAACTGTGTGCATTTCTTGGGAACTGCATGCTGGAATATCTCTCCCATCAATATCCCTCACAGATTAAATACTTCTCCTTTTCTCCAGTCAGCTCGGACCCTTTATCTTTGAATCACTGCTCTGAATCCTAGACCTGTACCTCTCTTTCTGGCCTAAACTTAATCTCTGCCCATAAAAGCCATCAGTTGCTACAACAATGTGAACTCTGCCAGCTGTTCCTGGAACACTGGTGTCCCCAGGCCCCTGAGCACTGCTATCCAAGAATTCTAATCTGGGACAGAATCCGGGGAGGTCAGAGACCATGCATCCATCTCTCCATCCATCCATGTTGCCTTTTAGCAGATGGCAGCCAGCCCCCGAGGGTCTCTCTGCTGGCAGAGTCATGCCTGTGACATATGCACGAACTCACGAAGTATATTTCACGGCAGCCTCCATGTTCAACAGGTGGCTGTGGCATCCTTCATTGCTTCGCCAACAGAGGCCAAGCCTGGCTACTCTAGTGGCTGGGAAGGGACTCAGACCCCTGCCACTGAGTCCCAGGCTGCAATTAATCAGAGCCAAGGGCCAATTCAGGGTCTGGACGTTAAACTAGGCAGTTAAGCAAAGGGAGCAATTAGGATCCAAGATCAGGATCCTTGGACAGGGCTGGAGATATGGAGGTCAGGAGCTGGGGGAAGTATGGGCTAGAAATGGAATTCAAGGTCAAGAGTGTAAGAGAATGGAGGCTGAATGTCAATCAAAGTGAAGAGCATGGGGAAGCAGAGTGAACAAGGGCAATGGTGACAGTTGTCTTGTTCATGAGCTGGAAAGGAAGAAACCCAGAATGGCGGAGCCCCTGTGTGAAAGAGGGACCGATGCCCAGTTGCCTGGTGGTGTGGCCTCCTTTCCCGAGAGTTCTCATTTTCCTTTTTGTGTCTCCTCTTCAACTCTTCATCTGGTCCTGCCACCCTGGGTCTGCCTTACTCCCTCCACCATGGAGTGGTGATAAGCACAGCTCAGAACCCACACAGCCTGGGTGTGAATCCTGCCTCTGTACTAACTGATCAACTTTGGACACGTAACTAAAAAACAAACAAACAAACAAACAAAAAAAAAAAACCTCTCTGTGCCTCAGTTTCCTCATCTGTTCACTGGAAATAGCATGCCTAATTGTTGGGCCATTAAAGGAGATTGAATTTTTGTCAATATATGGAAAACAGAACAGAGCCTGGCACATTAATATGCATCATATACATGTTTTCTTCTTATTTTAAAATAAATACTTGAGTCCTTGGAGAAAGGGTCGTGCACAGGCCATCAGAGCTTGGAACTTTTCCAAATCTTTTGGAAGACAAACTGCCAAGATTGAAGGGAAAAAAGGTTTCAAATTTGGGATATTGTTATTATTGTACATACAGGGGGAGGGTTCATTTTTCCAAGATTTTGCCTGATTGCCCCAGAAAGAAAACATTTTCATTGTGTGGTCATGATTGGGAACACATGTGAACCACACCCCGTGTAGCTCAGCCCCTTTCCGTCCTTAGTATGTGTCCCTCACTCCCTCGCTCTGTTACTAATTAGAAAGAAACCAAGTAGAATTCAGTGTTTCCTTCCCAGTCGTGGTAGGGGAGCCTGTAGTGGATTAATTACCTCAAGCAGTTCTGGCTTCCCTCAGGAACAATCAGTGATGGGGCTTGGGGTCCGGTGGCTTACAGAGGCATGACAAATTTAAATCTCCACCCAAAGGGAACAGAAATTAATTTTAATAGGAGGCAGTGTGGTCTGAAGTTTAGTGGAGGAGGCTAAGCAATCAAAAGTTATGTTTTCTGTCTTAGCTCAACCGCTAACTTCTTGTGAGACTTGGCTCTGTTGTAGAATTTAGCTTGTGGGGAAAATAAATCTACCTTTCAGCTAAGAAGTGCTGATGGTGGGCAAGGACAGAGCTGACATTTAATGAGTTGTTACTGGTAAGTACCAGGCATGGTGCTTACTGTTTATGTATATTTTACGTATTTTACATATAAAACACATAGGGGTACACACCTTACATATGTGTACACACAGTACATGAACACTCTGTACATGTGATGCCTGCATGTACATGTGACACACATGTACATGGGATACACACGTGAATGTGGCATGTATAATGTACATGCATGCAAGTATGTACATATATGATGGATGCGTGCATAGTATATATAATAATATATCCATATAAAATAATATATCCATATAGATATTTAACCCTCACTGTAGGACTATGATTATCTCCATCGTATAGTTGAGGAAACAGGATCAGTAAATGATCTGTGATTTCCCAAGGACCCAGATCTGAAACGTGAGAACCCACCTGTCCTATTCAGTTCTGACATAACCTCAAGTCCAAGACCCTAACAGCCCCACCATACTGCTTCTTCATGCAGAAAGCTACACTTGTACATCTTAGAATTACCTCCAAAAAAGAAAAAAAAAAGAAAATCAAGAATTGTATCTGAAGGGTTAATAAAACGGTTCAGTTGGCTGAGCAACCCGTCCCTCAAATACACTCATTACTCTGTAGTACTCTACTAATTTGCTTTGGATATGATTTTTGGCTTTGAGGTTTTAATAAATAAAACTAATTTTTAGAAAGTTTCCAGAAAACAGCTAGTTCCCATCCCTATAAACAGAGTCCTTCCCCTGAAGGAATAAAGGAGCTCGGAGTTACAGCAGATTCTGAACAAGAGGCTTGGTCTGAAATCAGGGAGGCTGTGGAACGGGAGGGCTGTGGTGGGCACAGTGATGCTTCAGGGCCTTGCCGGGACTAAGGAAGAACCAGATGTCCCATGGCAAATGGGAGGCGGAAGTCAGCGAGGGATCAGGCTTGTCCTCAAGAAAGAGGAACCATATAAGGGTTGGTTTGGATGTTGTTTACAAGTGATTTCTTTGCTCCCAGAATCACTTCTAATGGGCTCAGGTCAACATGAAAGTCCACCACATGGCCTTGGCCATGAGCTGCTTTCGGTAGAACGTTGTAGGGTGTGTCTTTCAGTAGAACGTTGTAGGGCTGTGTGTCTTTGTGGTGTTACCATGGCTCCAGACTGGAGCCAATGGCTAGTGGCCAGATTCAGTGTCCCTAACCCCTTCTGTAAGAACAACTCCCAGTTCTCTCTTTTAAAAAAAAAAGTTTATTTATTTATTTAGAAGGAGGGTGGGTAGGGACAGAGTGGTGATGGGGTGGGGGGAGAGAGAGAGAGAGAGAGAGAATCCCAAGCAGGCTCCATGTTGTCAACACAGAGCCTGATGCAGGGCTGGATCCCAGACCCTGGCATTATGACCTGAGCTGATTAAAGAGTCAGACACTCAACTGACTGAGCCACCCAGAGCCCCCTCCCAGTTACCTGTTATTCTGGAAACTTGCAATACCAACATTACACAGAGCCTCCATTTTCCTCAACATACCCACTCATGCACTCAGAAGAATTCAAACAGAACATGATTAAGGGATAAGGAATTCCCTGGGGATGTGAGGGAAACGAGGTAATTTCTTTACTGGTGGATATTGCATGCCCCCATTAAAGAGCAGCAAGAACCCCAGAGAAGAACGTATACTTAACGGTCTAAAACACAGCTCAAAACGGGGAAGGCAGGCTTGTTTCAATCATCTGCCCCTTGTTCTGTAATAAAAATGTATTTTTTTCCCAGAGAACAATTTAGTGTGGCCAATAAAAGCCCAGCTAATTTCTAAATCAGCATAGAGCCAAGTCAGCCACCCAGGAGCTCTCTCCTAGGGCAATATTTCTGAGGCACACACAATCTATACTAAAGCGATCAGCTTCCCTCCATCCTGCCAAGGGGATACGTTAGCGAAGCCCAAAATATGACAAGAGGAAATTTATGTGCAACTTTTACACATAATATCTCATTATGACTCTTCCCAATCTTTCAATTTTAAAAATAAACAGCCTTTGTAATGATTTTACCAGGAGAACATCTAAACTAAGATTAAAAAGGAAAGGGAAGAGTTCAGCTGCTGTGATTTCTTTCTTTTCTCCTGGTCTTCCTGGAAATTCACTCCTTCACTCTTCCTTCTCTCTTTCCTCCCCTCCTCCTTTCCTCGTCTCCCTCCCCCTCCTTTCTCTCCTCCCTCTCTCTTTCTCCTTATCTAAGGAGAAGTAGAAATTTTGGGATCTGACATCTCACCTAAGGGAACAAGATCTCGCTCAGAAGCAAAAACGACTCTGACTCTTTGGTATTTGAGAAGTTTCTGCTTAGAATTCAGCATCATTTGCCGAAGGGTCTGGTGTTAATTTATGTCCTATCCCCAGATTCTACGATGTCAGTTTCCTCCTGTCTTATGACACGACGCAGACAGATACCCTCACAAGACGCAGGAGAGGCCATGAGCCTTCTGTGTGACATAGCCCTGTGCTGCCTGCTCTGCTCACGCTGGGCCCAGGACTCCTGGCTTGGCATCCCTTTGCTTTGTGGGGCAGCCAGCAGAGCAAGAAACAATGGATTGTGGTCACTGGGTGGGACCTAGCTCTGCAGAAAGACCCACGATTTCTTCCTCTGATATTGGCCTGCAGCTTTATGGCTTTGCTCATTTTTATTCAGTGGAGACATCCAGTGCCTGGGCTCTCTCTTCATGGCACATATGTATTTCTCCCTTCGGTCTGAGCCCTGGGGCCTGTATCCTTGGACACCGTCATCCCTGGGAGCAGCTCCCAAAAGTATGAGTTTATATTCAATAACTTATTTTCTCAGGCATTGGCTACAGAGAGGAGATTCTGTCCAGGCTTGGAATCCATAGGTCTATTAAACAGCATAGCTGCCCTTTAAGAATTTGCTTTAGCTGGGGACACACAGTCATAAACAAAAGCCATTACATCATGAAAGTGTCAGAATGGAGGGTGGACTGGGGTGGGGCAGGTGTGACCAGCTGTGCTTGGGAGTGTCAGGGCAGCCTTTATTCAGAAATGACTTGTCTTGAAGTCAAACCTGGGTGTGGGACTTTCTGAGGAGCACTGAAGAAATATTAATGGAACTTTTCAAACATCATGTTTCCTTAGCATCCATGGCTTTGAATTCTCAATCCGAGCTGGGCTTCTGTGAGACGGGATTCTACTTCAAGCTGGCAAAGCATGGATTCCTGTGTGTATAAGGAGGAAGGGCCCTTTGAAGGTCATCCCAGACATCAAACAGATCTGGTCAAATTAGAGGCAGAGATACTGAGGCAGAGATGCTGATTGTTTGATCCTTGACTTGGAGGCCTAAAGGCATTGACTGAGGGCATGAGAAATGTGAGCTGGACAGTGGATGTTATCCTGGGCTTCTGATGGAGTTCTAAAGCCCTATGGCATGTTGCCCATCTGCCTCACCTCCCATTTGTCTTGTTCCTTGCTGCCAATGAACATATTAGCCATGGGTAATTGAGCATGTTACATGTGGAGTATCATCAAGATGGTACTTGTGTCCATGACCTCATTTAACCTCCTTGGAAAGAGACCTTCTCACCTCTATGATACAGGTGAGAAGACTGGGGTTCATCGATATTCAGCAACTTGCCATGATGCCATAGTCATCAGTATCAAGGTGAGATTCAGCTCTGGGGCCTCTAAAAGCCAGGCAGTATTTCTTGGAGCTGCTTGCCACTCTCTTTTGCATCTGAGCTACTTGCTTCTGGTCCCACCCTTTAATTTTACCTGTGCTGTATCCCTGCCTCCACTCCTCAGCCCGATTTTCTGCCTCCCCACCCACCACCATACCCCCAAATCTTCCATAAGTGTCCCTCTGCACAACAGCCTTGCCCTTCTGTGAAGTTTCTTCTCAAACATTGAGTAACTACCACATGCTAGGCTCCGGGGTAGGTGTTTTCACATGTGGCTTGGCTTTAGACCCCATGTAAACTTGAGAGATGGACCAGAAGGCAAGCCCCCACCACCCATTAAAAAAAAGTGGAGGCTGAATTCACAGAGTCCAACTGACATGCCGAACATCATATCCATGTAAGTGATGAGAGCAAGCCTTGGATCCAGCTCTGTCTTCCTCTCCAAGACAAAATTCACTGCTGCGTCCTCTGTGATCCTCTCACAGCTTTGCTTTGTTTCAGAGAAACAAATGCCACCATGGGGTGTGGCATTCATAGATAATATATCTTTGAACAGTGAGTGAATAAATGAATGAGTGTATGTTAGAGAGGAGAAAGCACATGGATTCTGAAATTGGATGCTGGGGCTCAAACACAGACTCTGCCATTTGCTAGTCATGGGATCGTGGATAGGCGCGCTTACCCTCTGTCTCACTGGCTGGGATGGAGCCACCTGCAGATCTATGGCCAGTCACTAGCAAAGTTCTGAAAATGGTCCAAACTGCCTCTCATTTGAATATCTGCCATATCCTTTATGACAGAGATACACAGTGTAGCTCTATTATTATTACTGATTTATCATCATCATCATCATCATCATCATCATCATCATCATCAGCATCTCAATTGTCACTCAAAGGTAATAATGCTAACTTACATTTTTCCCAGAATAGGAAAATAAGAAAAACATGGAGGGGGGAAAGGAATGAAAGAAGATAGTACAAATTAATATTTAATAAGCACTTACTAAGTTTTGGGTTCCAGATTTGTCTATAGATGCCCATTCTCTAAACCTCCTAACCAACCAGCTTTCAAGTGGAGAAATAATGTAGATGCAGAAAAAGAACCACAGAGAATGTGCATAATCCAAGATCACAGAGCTATGGAGTATCTGGCCAAGATGGGTATGTCTTCCAATTCCAAATCCAGTCCTTTCTTAGTCCCAGAATTGGGGATTCTTGCTCTCTTAAGTTCAGTGCTAGGGATTGGAATCAGAATGGTCTGGGTGAGACTCAGCTGGCAATAAACTTTGACTCCTATGTAGGTCCTCCATGCCAGAAAGCAAACAGATTTTAGGACACATCACCTGGAAGTGCTCTCCTGAAATTTTACTTCCCTGTATTTCGACTCCATCAAGCCAAACAGCAAAGTCAAGACAGTCTTGCTCTTTAAAAAAAAGACTTGATTTGAAAAGCCCCAGAGAGAAGGAGTTAACTGTCTCTCTATTTTTTTTCCCTTAAGGCATAAACAGGCTCCCCCAACCTTAAGTGATAAATTTGAGTCTACAACACAAAGTGGAGCACATTATGTAGAAAGTGCTTATTTTCTTCTGATGTTTGATAGGAATTAGGATTGGTAAAACCCAAACTCTGTTTCCCCTTTCATGCAGCCTGTCATTTTTGTCAAACAAGAAGCTGATTAAGTTTCAATCAAAAGAACAAAAGGCTCCAGAAAGATTCTTCTTGGAAAAGCAGTGGCTTAGGCAATTACCCCATGAAAAGTAAATTCAGTGTTGAGCTTGTGACTTAACTCTAAAGCTGGTGAACCCTTTCTGTGCTGGAAACATGCTGACCAATCACATTTAATCCAGCCTCTAACAAATGAGAGAACCTTATTAACGAATAGCATCACCATCTCTGGATATTCAGAGATGTTGGAAAGATTCCTCTTTAGTAGTGAATGTAATTCAGGTCAGTCATTGTAAATAGAAGGAGGAGGTGATTCTGTCCAGAAGAAATAGGAGTGGAAGGGAGAAAACACTTGTGGTTGATTGTACACACAGTCACACATGATTTCCCTTCCTCTATCCATGGCCATGGTAGTGCCTTCCCACACTGTCTCTGGACTACCTCCATGACTTATGACCCAAGCAATGCTTGGAAAGTGAATTCACATTAGGTCCTCTCTGGCCACACTTGAGAACCTTGTAACCAAGGTCATGTAAATGAGCCTGAGCTAGCCTATTGGGTTATGAGAGATGTGTGGTCAAATCAACCCCATAGCCCCAGCTGACTTTGTGCCAAGCACTAGATGTGTCAGTGGGACCATCTTAGACCACCCAGCCTCTGCCAAGCCAACCCTGACCAGAAGTGCCCTTCCCCACCCCTACCAGAGAGTCATGAATCTCAGGAAATCATGAGAAATGAGAAATGTTTACAGTTACAGAGGTTTTGGGGTGGTCTGCTATGCAGCAAAAGCTAACCAATCCAATGATCTTCTCTTTCCTATCCAGATTCTAGTCTTAGTCTGTTTACTATGACAGAGTATAGTTGTAATCAGAATTCAGAATGCCCTGTTTTTGAGATCTACCATCAAAGACTTTTAAGCATAGAGCCTATACTTAGTAAATTCAAAACGTTGGCCCTCTTGTTTACATGGCTTGAAGTTTTTCCCTTTGAGAACTGGTACATTTTGCATCTGTCATATCATTTGACTATAACCCATCCCATTTTCTATGTAGATAGTGTAGCCCTGATGCTTCCAGGTAGGAGATTGTTTGCTGAGTGGAGCAGACTGATGAGACATCAGGTACTCAAGTTGCCTCTGTCTTGAATTTTCTCATAATCATTGTCTCCACCCCCACCTCCCCAATACTTTTTTTCCACTTCCAGGAGATACCCCTTTATGTTATGTTGAAATACGTTGGAAGGAGTGAAGATTCAAGAATTAGTAAATTCCCAAACTCTATGGCTTTCTCTATTGTGAGAGATTTAGACCTGTTCCATGAGACAGTAGTTTCTTTCTGGTCCTAGGAAATCTGAGTTCTGGCTTGCTTTGATGAGCTACCTTTTCTGGTACAGACTGGTATTAATAACCAGTTAAATTCAGGATGTCTCCTCATTCAGTCTTAATTTCATGAGGTCTAGTAGTCATCACAATCAAATGTGTACTCTTTGGCTCAAACCAGCTTTCATTTCAGGGTCAATTTCTGGCCCTGGAAAAAACAAAGCCCAGAGATTGTGAACTCAAGCAGGTTAGGAAAATCCCCAAACCCACACAGCATTGAGAGTTCATTAGGTACCAGAAACTTCCTACATTTTCTGCAAAATGAGGCGAGACTCCAAGCCCCAGTGCCAGGCCAGATGAGCCTATTTTCATACAAATACTGGGAGAAAAGCTATCACATGTGTTTTTCTGCTGGCAGCCAGCCCTGATCATCTCTGGTCTCACCACAGCTTGCTTCCCAGATCAGCCAGGAAGACATGCTTGTTCACAATCCCCCTTCATTTCTGGCTCTATTGATTTTTTTAAGAAAGTCAGATAAACCTAACCTGGGGTTCCTCAGGGATGTTTCATGCTCTTGTTGTTTAAAGCATAGCGTATGCCAGTAACAACATGGGAAGGACACCAGGGTCAGAGTAGAATGAATGGTATCTTCTTATGAGTCTAATGGAGAGAAAAGATGATGGTATGGGGGCATCTAAGACCTCTAGACTTCATTTCCACGGGAGGAAGCGAAAACCCCAGCTATGCATGCCAGAAGCCCGCTTCCGTTATGGGCTTGACACCGTGGTGTTTGTTGTCGATATCACTTCTGTTTTGGAGACGCCTGGACAAATGATGTATGGTGTCTGACCTCAGACATCAGCATCTCTATGACCAATTTGGGAAAGCTCAACACTGCCATAGTTCTTTTGATTCATTTAGCAGATAACCTCTCGAAAGTACATCATAGCCTAAGTCCTGAAACAAGGCCAGCTTTCGTGGACAAAGCCATCAAAAGGGGTCTGTGAGTCAGAGTTGCTTTGTCTCTTATGGGGGAAACTCTTAGCTACCTTCCTCTCTTTAGGTTTTGCTTTAGATGTAATTTTGTGTAATTTGGTAACTGAACTGGATGAGCATAGAACTGCAAAGGAGCTGCATTGGTATGTTATTGAAGTTAAGTTGGTATAAACTCAAATTTATAGGTGGTTAATGGTAACCACAAGGAAGTAGTTATAGAATACACAAAAAGAACTTATAATAGAATTAAAACATTTCACTATAAAAAATAAACTAAGTGCAAAATGAGACACTAATATCAGTAATTAGGGACAGAATGCTATAGGAGATATCAAAAACAAATTGCAGAATTATAGAAGTCCCTTCTTATCTGCTACTATTTTAAATGCAGATGGATTACACTCTCCAAAAGACAAAGATCCAAAGAATGAAAAAAAAAAATGATCCAACTGTATGCTGTCTATAAAAGACTCCCTGTAGATCCAAAGAAACACAAATGGTTGAACGGGAAAGGTTGGAAAAGACATTCTTTTTAAAGAGCAAATGAAAGAGAGAAGAGGTGGCTGTACCAAAATCAGACAAAATCAAGTGGAAAAAGTTAAAAAGACCAGGAAGGACATACTAGAAGATATATAAATTATAAACATTTGCACACCTAATAACTGTCCATCAAAACATATCCAGAAATTGAATGAATGGAAGGGAGAAATAGACGGTTCTATAATAATAGCAGGAGACTCCAATACCCATCTCTCAATAATGGATAGAACAACCAGACAGAAGAAAAATAGGTAAATGGAAGACCCAAACAATACAATAAACCAACCAGCTACCCAACAACAACACATTGCACATTTTTCTCAATTGTGCTTCTCGGGACATTATCCGTGATTGATGATATGTCACAAGTTCAGTTTTAGGACTTTTTTTGGATAATTATTTATTTATTTTAATAGTTTATTATCAAATTGGTTTCCATATAACACCCAGTGCTTCTCCCCACACGTGCCCCCACCATGACCATCACCCCGCTCCCTTCCTCCCGCCCCCTCCCCCTTCAGTCCTTGGTTCATTTTCAGTATTCAGTAGTCTCCCATGATGACCCAGCAATAGCACTACTAGGGATTTACCCAAAGGATACAGAAGTGCTGATGCATAGGAGCACATGTACCCCAATATTCATAGCTGCACTTTCTACAATAGCTAAATCATAGAAAGAGCCTAAATGTCCGTCAATTGATGAATGGATCAAGAAGATGTGGTTTATATATACCATGGAGTACTATATGGCAATGAGGAAGAATGAAATCTGGCCATTTGTAGCAAAGTGGATGGACCTCGAGGGTGTCATGCTAAGCAAAATAAGTCAGACAAAGAAGAATAGATATCATATGTTTAGGACATTTTAAAAACTAGGTATCATATGAAGTATCTTCTCTGACCACTGTGGGATGAAGTTAGAAACCAACAGCAGAAGGAAAACTGGAAGTTTTGCAAATTTGAGGAAACTAACACTCTTAAACAGCCAATGGATCAAAGAAGAAATCACAAGGGATGCTAGAAAATTCTTACAGATGACCAACAAGAAAATACACCAGGACTCATGGGAATGCTTACACCACATACAAAAATGAATTCAAAGTGATTCAAAGGTCTAAATGAAAGAGCTACAACTATAAACCTCTTCAGAGAAAAATATAGGGCAAAATCTTCACACCATTGGAGTTAACAGTGTATTATTGGATGTGACACCAAAGGCACAGCAAGCAAAAGAAAAAAAGATCGACAAATTGCGTTTCATGGAAATAAACTTTTGTTCACCAGAGGACATTATTAACAAAACCAAAAGGCAGCCTACATAATGAAGGAAAGTATCTATGAAGTTTATATCTGATAAGGGATTAATTACCATAATATATAAAGAACTCCAAAAATTCAACAAAATATGAATAACCCAATTAAATGACTAAAAAGATTTGAATAGATAGTTCTCCCCAAAACAACTATAAATGTCCAATAAGCACATGAAAATATGCTTAATGTCAATAGTCATTAGGGAAATATAAATCACAACTACAATGAGGTACCACCTCACACCCATTAGGATGGCTACCATCCAAACAAAACAGAAAATAAGTGTTGGTGAGGATGTGAAAAAATTGGAATCATTGTGTACATTCTGTAGGTATGTAAGATGAAAAACAGTATGGTGTTTCCCCCAGAAATTAAAAATAGAATTTCCATATGATCTAACAATTCTACTTCTGGGTATAGAGTCCAGGAATTTAAAGCAGGGTCTCAGAATTATTTTTACATCCATATTGATAGCAGCATTATTCATGGTAGCTTAAAAGTGGGAACTCAGGTGTCCTTTGATAGGTGAATGGATAAACAAAATGTAGTATGCACATAAACTATAAGATAAGCTTTAAAAAGGAAGGAATATTAACATTTGCTGCAGCTTAGAGGAACGTCAAGTACATTATGCTAAGTGAAATAAGACGGTTACAAAAAGACCAATACTGTAGGATTCCACTTACATGAGGTTTCTACAGTAGTCAGATTTATGCATAAAGTGGAGAGGGGTCCCTAGATGCATCTGATTCCTGATTTCTGCTCAGGTCATGATCTCTCATTTTATGGGATGGAGCCCCACGTTGGCTTCTGTGCTGACAGCATGGAGTCTGCTTGGGATTCTCTCTCCCTCTCTGCCTCTCCCCGACTCACACACTCTCTCTCTCTAAATAAATAAATTTTATACAGAAAGTGGAATGGTGGTTGTCAGAGACTGGGGAGAAGGGAAATTGGGAAGTTACTGTCTATTTGGTGTAGTGTGTCTGTGAGATTATAAGGGTTCTGGAGATGGATGTGGGTGATGGTTGCACAACGTAAGCATACTTAATACCACTGAACTGTGTACTTACACATGAGTTAAGATAATAAATACAGTATAACCTTGGATTGGGAGTAACTTGTTCTGTGAGTGTCCCCCAAAACGAGCAAACATTTCTAATAAATTTTAACTTGATAAATGAGTGATATCTTGCAATATGAGTAGTACATGATGCCGAATATCACATGATCACAACTGAGCCAATGGTTCTTGAAATCCGCTGTGTTATATGAATACTTTGGATTATAAGCATGTTTCTGGAATGAATTAAACTCAAACCAAGGTTTTACTGTGTTGCATTATATATATATTTATATATATATATGTGTGTATATATATATATTGTACCATAATTTAAAAAATTTTAATGACATAGCACATTATCCTGATCCTAGAAAAGAGCTCATAATAGGGAGTAAAAGAGTCAGAGATCAAGCTAAGGGATCTGCAGGTGAAGACCACTGAGTGCACAGCAGCTGACTTAGGGGAAAGCCTGATGCATTTGCTACACTTCTAAGAACACTGGGGATGATGACAGTTCAATGGGTATGCACCGGCCAGTTGTTCACCTTGGATAGGCTCAGGGGCCCAAGGCAACCAGACTTTGAGTTGAGCGCCTTCAGTTAAAGTGGTTTGGGAAGCAAGAGTTAACAGAAGCCTTCTCCAATAGAGGCTAGGACTCTAATCCCCAACATGCAGCTCCTATCTCTGTTTTCTGATGCTGTTGTAGAGCTGTGTTTTGTTTCAGGCGGGGACAAAAAAAATCCAGAGATGCATTAGCCTTGAGAGTTGGATACCCCAAGACTCTGTGAGTGCTTAAATTATAAAAACTGACTCTGAACGTCCTCAGCACCGAGGTGTGTGGAAGGACGAGGGTGGAGCCAGCTGAACCAACTCAGCAGGGAATTATTTTATGAAAATTCAGACTCCTACTAAGATTGCTTATATTTCAGACTTAATTCAAACAGCTGCACAGACATCATTCATGGGTGTGAATCGAAATACTACAATTTGCCATCTTTTCCCTTGAGGAAGACCCTGGCTTCTCCCAAACGCTCTTTGGAATTAGATTTCTTGAACTATCATGAGAAATTGCTACCTTGACCCCAATCATTATTTTTCTTTGTTTGCAGCAAACACAGTCTTTTTTATAGCAGTGGTTTTTTTCCTGTCCATTGACCCACTGTGTAGGACAAGGGTGTCCTGGAATCTGGGGGTGGTTGTGAGTCCCCAGATGTAGAACAGAGGGAAGTAGAAGTGGGTGGAACTTGTTTACTTCCTGCAGGGCTCTGTGTTGGATGTGTACCAGCTATGGATTTGGAGTGACTGCTAGAATTTCACTCCAGCTGCCAGTGGGTGAGGCAGAGTGTTCCCATCCCACCCGCACCCTGCCAGCTCCAGGCTCTGCGAAACAAACAAATGAACAAACAAACAAACAAACAAACAGGATAGGGAAGGTGTGGAGCCATCAATGAAGGAAATTGCATATTATAATTTCAGTAATGGACGCTCCAAAGCAGAGAGTAAGGTTGGTGTTATTTCATGGAAGAAAAAATTTTTTAAAAACCTGAATTCGATCACTAAATAATAATTACTTTTAGTACATACACCGGGTACCAAGCATATGCTATGTGTCAGTCACTGCAAAGAGCTTTGCATGCGTTCACTCATGGAATCCTAAGCTGGTACCAGCTTGAGGAAGAGTCTGGGGCACTGTGTGGATGAGGAAATTGAGACACAAAGCTGTCAAGCAGCTTGCCCAGTTTTAGCTGGTAAGGTTTGAACTCCGGCAATCTGATTCTAGAAACACCTTCTGAAAAACTGGTGTGTGGTCACTGCTCAGACTGACTTTGGCTGTGGAGAAGTTCTAATTTCAAAGTTGCCAAGGTACACTTGCTATTCATGTTAGAGACAGAGGTTTGGGTTTTTTCTTTTTCCTTTTGTCAACTGAATTGTTGAGAAAGAATTGCACAAAATAAAAATATGCCTGCTTTGATTTTTTTCAGTTACAACAAAACATCTAGAAATGATCTCTGGATAGGGCAGAGGAAAAGGGACCATAATAAATTCTGGAGGCCTCAGAAAAGCAAGTGTCTTCGGAAACCAGATGGCGTTGATCTGTCTGCTGTTGCTTCAGGCCAAGTCTAACCACAACTTTGGGTTGGCCAGGCAGGAGTGGTGAAGTCAAAGTCTTTAAGACCTTCTCTAGGATGACAAAGATACTAGGGCCTAGACAGGCTGGAAAGATGGGTGAACATTCGTCTCACAAGAATAAAGGAAAAATAGTTGCCCCCAGTTACCATCTAAGAGGGAATTAAGAATTGTATAGGTCAGGGGTAGCTGTAAGAACTATAAAGTATATAACATCCTGTATTTGTACCTACCATTTTTATTTTATTCAAAATTTTTAAGGATATTTATTTATTTTGAGAGAGAGTGAGTGAAAGATAGCACAGAGAGGGAGAAAGAGAGGATCCCAAGCAGGTTCTACACTGTTGGCACAGAGCCTGACTTGGGGCTTGAATGAACAAACCATGAGATTATGACTTGAGCCAGAACCAAGAGCCAGTTGCTTAACCAAGTGAGTAACCCAGGAGCCCCTGCCCCCACCATTTTTTAAAAGAACTTTTCTCCCCACCCTGCTGAAGGTTACGTCTGATTCCTTTCTCCTCCTTCCTGTTTATCAAATAATATACAGCAGATAGAGATAGGCATTACTGTGGTTGTCTGGCACACATTTCCGTCTGGTACAGGGTAGGGAAATCTTGTATGGATAATGATGATGTGGATGTCCCATTAGAAAGTAATGGAGGCTATGGTACCCCAGTGAAAGATGACATCCATTCATGAATCTATCTGTCTATCCATTCATCCACCCCCCAACAATTGTTCATTAAACATTTATTATTGGCATGAGTGCTATACAGAGAAATTAAGCTGGGTCACATGATCAAAAGCGAAGTTAGATTGTGTGGTTAGGAAAGACCTCTCAGAGGAGGAGTTACTGAAGCAAAGATCTGCACCATGAGAGGAACCAGTAATGCGAAAAGCAGCATAAAAATGAGAGGCCAGAGAGCTATCTGCTCAAAGGCTCTGAGAAATGTACCACCAGCCACATTTGCAGCACTGATGGAAAATTGATGGTCTGTGGCATATTGAGCAAAGATAGAGTGTTTAGACGTGACAACAGAGAGGTAGAAAGGAGCAAAACTTGTTAGGTGTTAAAAGCTCAACTAAGGAATCTGGCTTTTGTTCTAAGCCTGATTGGTGACCATTAGTGTCTATAAGCCTGGGACTGGTGAGCTCTAATTAGTGTTTCAGAAAGATCACTCCTGCTGGTACATGGATATAGGATGTAAGAGGGTCAGGAGTGGGCAGCAGGAAAGCTATGGCTGCAGGTATGAGAGGGAATGTGGAGGTTAGAGATGTATGGAAGGGGGTGAGTTACAGAGAAATAGAGGACAAGATGGCAGCTGGTAGTAGAAATTATGAGTTCTCTTTCATTCTTTCTTACTTTACTATGTATCTGCTATGCAAAAGGTAGTAAGCTGACTTAACATTGTGTGTCAATCGTGTGTCAATGAGTCAAAAATGTACTCAAATACATTTTTTAAATTAAAAAAATCAGTAAGTTAAAATCCCTGACCTGAAGGAACCCAAATTCCTAGTGGGGAAGACTGAGCGACAAACAAATAATTAAAATACATTTTGATAAATACAGCAATCAAGGTCTATACGTGGGGACTGTGAGAGTCAAAAGGAAAGACTGATTAGCTATTTTAAAATTAAATATGTCAGTCTTTTGACAGACATTATTTTTATTGAACTCTATCCATTGGTCCATTGGGTTGGGTTAATGTGAAAAAGCTCAATAAAATTTATGTCAGTCAAATGTTTGCATTCATGTTCTTGACATAAAATTGTTTGACAACTCTGGACAACTCACTTCTGCTTCCTTCACATTTATAAAATAGTTTTAAGTCATTATACCTCAATTTTTGCACCCTGGGGTTCAAAAATTCCCTGGATTCACCACCTGCTCAGTGACCTCTGGTTAAAGTGGGAGCTTTGGAGTGCCTTAGTGGCTCAGTCAGTTAAGTGTCCAACTCTTGGTTTCAGCCCAGGTCATAATCTCTTCGTTTTGCGGGTTCAAACCCCATGTTGGTCTCTGGGCTTGTGGCCCGGAGCCTGCTTGGGATTCTCTCTCTTCCTTTCTCTCTTCCCTTCCCGCCACTTGTGCTGTCTCTGTCTCTCTCAAAATAAATAAAATTTTAAAAATAAATTTAAAATAGATCCAGGAGATCTGGAAGCCAGTTGGGTGCACTGGATGTTCACTCCCTCTTTATGGACCACTGGTGATGAGAGAGAGTTTGCACTATTTCCAAACTGTCCTTTCTTTACATTTTTTAAATTAAAGCCTAGTATTACATACGATAAAAATAGCTTTTTTTGTTATACAGTTCTTGGAGTTTTGAAAAATGAGTAATATCTAACTATCACCAAAATCAAGATATAGAACATTAACAACATTGTCAAATCTTCCACCCACTTCCAACTCCAGGGTCTGATCTGTATTCTGTTCCTATAGTATTTGTCTGTCCTAGAATATCACTTGTCTTGGTCCATTCAGGCTATTATAGCAAAAACACCATAGGCTGCATGGCTTATAAAAAATGAATTTGTTTCCCAAAATTTGGGGGCCTGGGGAGTCCAAAATGAAAGCGCTGGCAAATTCAGTGTCTGGTGAGCTCTCACTTTCTGGTTCACAGATGACCATCTCTCACTGTGTCTTCACCTGGAGGAAGGGGTACTAGGGCTCTCTGGGGTCTCTTGTAGAAAGGTGTTAATCCCATCTCTGAGGATTTCATCTTCACGGCCTGTTCACTTCCCAAAGGCCTTGCCTCCAAATACTACAACACTGGGGGTTAAGTTTCAGTATTTGCAACTGTGGACACATTCAATCCATAGCATCATCTACACAAAACCATATAGCATGAAACTGTTTTAGTGGTTGGCTTCTTTTTAAATACTGAATAGTATGCCAATATATGGATATACCATAGTTTATCTGTTCTACAGTTCAAAGACATTTGGGTTCTTTCTAGTTTCTGATGGTTATGAATAAAACCACTGTAATGTTCACCATAGCTTTTTGGGTTTTTTGTAAACATGAAGTTTCATGTCTCTTGGATAAATATCTATGAAAGGAATCTCTGTCATTTGGTAAGTATATACGTTTTTCACTTCATAACAAACTGTCGAACTATTTTCCAAAATGGATGTATTATTTTGTGTTTCTGCTAGCAATTCATCAAAGTTCCAGTTAACCTGTAAAATTGCCAGTGCTAGATAGTGTATTTTTTTTTCATTTTAGCTGTTCTAGTGGGTATCTCACTGTGGTTTTAATTTGTGTTTTCCTAATAAATTAATGTTGAGCCTCTATCTTTGTGTTCCTCCAATATATAATGCATTATATAAATATAAGTCTTGTTATTCAAGTAAACTATGTGTGTTTGGCCCTTGCAGTGCTAGAGATGCACAGATAATTAAGTCTTGGAGTTTCCCTTCAGGAACTTCCTGCCATGCAATGCAGATAAATATATCACACTCTCAAATGTAATGGGAGTGAGTCTACACAAATTCTGAGTAAAGTAAGATTATAACCTTTTAGGACAATAGGAAAAGTTTTCAGAAAGCATGTAGGCTTTGAGAGGGCTTCAGAATTTCCTTTTTTTTTATTTGCTCCATAATATTTTATTGTCAAATTGTTTTCCATACAACACCCAGTGCTCTTCCCCTTAAGTGCCCTCCACCAGCACCACCACCTCTTTTTCCCCCTCCCCCTTCCCCTTCAACCCTCAGTTCATTCTCAGCATTCAATAGTCTCTCAAGTTTTGCATCCCTCTCTCTCCCCAACTCTCTCTCCCTCCTCCGTTCCCCCTGGTTCTCCGTTAAATCTCTCTTGTTTTCCTGCTAGACCTATGAGTGCAAACATGGTTTCTGTCCTTCTCTGCCTGGCTTACTTCACTCAGCATGGACCCTCAAGGTCCATCCACTTTCCTACGAAGGGCCATATGTCATTCCCTCTCATTGCCATGTAGTACTCCATCGTGAATATATACCACATCTTCTTGATCCATTCGTCAGGTGATGGACATTTAGGCTCCTTCCATGTTTTGGCTATTGTTGACATTGCTGCTATGAACATTGGGGTACATGTGCTCCTATGCATCACCATTTCTGTCTCTCTTGGGTAAATCCCCAGCAATGTTATTGCTGGGTGAAGAAATGGGCAGAAGATATGAACAGACACTTCTCCAAAGAGGACATCCGGATGGCCTACAGACACATAAAACGATGCTCAACATCACTCATCATCAGGGGAACACAATTCAAAACCACACTGAGATACCACCTCACACCAGTCAGAGTGGCTAAAATGAACAAAGCAAGAGACTACAGATGTTGGAGAGGGTGTGGAGAGATTGGCACCCTCTTACACTGTTGGTGGGAATGTAAACTGGTGCAGTCGCTCTGGAAAACAGTGTGGAGGTTCCTCAAAAAACTATCCAGAATTTCCTTTTGAAAGGCATACTGGGACCGGGCCATTGGAGAGTGCATCCCCAGGAGAGGTAGGAATCTTGTTAATGATGGAGACAGAGAAGGAAGTGACTATACTGTAAGCCCAGGGCTAAGTGAAGGACAAAGACGGGGAAAAGGAGATTACACAGAACATGAGCACAGAGGTCTGAATTAATCAGGCCTCACAGATGAGAGGGAGTTAAGAGAAGATGGCGAAAATACAGCCTCAGAGGGAAGAACATCGAGAGGACTTGATTTAATGGAGTTTTCACATTATCTGCCAGTGTGAGGAGAGAAGAGGTGGGGCTCAGACTTGAGGAAAGGAGAAGTGTGTGGTGGCTCAGAGACTGTCCTGGCTACGCTTCCCCTCAATAGGGGTCTTCTGCCTCCACTGCCATAGCTCAGAGCACCGTGGTGGGCCACTCCCCTCAGGGGAGAGACGGAAGAGTTTCATCCACAGCTAGGATCCTTCTCCCCGCCCCCCTGCTCTGCCTCCATCCCCAGCCTCCAGTCTGGGTGGCAGCCACTTTGGCCTTTCGCATCTTCCTCCCACACACCGTAGACCTCACCATATTCGTCTTAAGCTGACTGCCAGGTCAGAGGCTCCCTGAAAATGGGAAACTAATGAGGCATCTCCCAACACCTTCTCCTCTGGAGCAATTGCCATTATGTCGGGGCCAGGGCAGGACCAGGGTAGGAATCTACTGTAGGTCCCAGTCATTTTTCTTGTTTCAACTTCATATATAGTTTATTGTCAAGTTGGTTTCCATATAACACCCAGTGCTCTTCCCACAAGTGCCCTCCTCCATGACCTTCACCTCCCTTCCCCTCTCCCCCTCCCCCTTCAGCCCGCAGTTCATTTTCAGTATTCAAGAATCTCTCACCATTTGCTTCCCTCCCTCTCCCTAACTCTTTTTTCCCCTTCCCCTCCCCACAGTCCTCTGTTAGGTTTCTCCTGTTAGACCTATGAGAACATATGTCATGGAAAGAGCCTAAATGTCCATTAACTGATGAATGGAGCAAGACGATGCGGTTTATATATACAACAGAATACTACACAGCAATGAGAAAGAATGAAATCTGGCTATTTGTAGTAAAGTGGATGGACCTCGAGGGTGTCATGCTAATCAAAATAAGTCAGGCAGAGAAGGACAGGTCCCAGTTTTTTGTCACAAAGTGGCTCTGTTCACATTATCTTATTTGCCATACTGCAACTATAGATGGGCAATGCCCCACGCACTGGTGGCCTGATCCTGGCAGTAGAGGGTCTTCTTTCACCCCAGAAGAAGACTAAGGCAGAAAGATGAGGCGTGCATGCTGCAGCCATAAGAGTCTTGAGCTGTGAGCTTGTGTCCATGGGACCACAAGTCTGCCCTCGTCATTGTAGACACCTTGCAGTTGCTTCTGGGGACCAGGTTCTATGACCACAATGAAGAACAAGACAATAACTTGCATCCTTGTCAAAAAGTGTGATTTGGTTTTGTAGCCAATTCAGAAATGTGAAGCTTTTACATTTTCCTTTGTATTGGCACCATGTAAGAGATACTAATATTACTAACTGATACTTGTCATGTCCTTGCTGTACGTCAGTCACTCCATTAAGCAATTTGTTTCCCTCAAATGGTGGGCAAGATTTATTTCTCCATTTTAAAGATGTACAAACCGAGCTTTAAAGAGGTCAACTAACTTGTTCAGGATCACCTTGACAAAGAGATGCCAATGGGATATAAATTCAAAAAATCTGAGTTTAAGAAATAAGAGGTGGTGGTGATGGTGGAGGGCACTTGGGGGGAAGAGCACTGGGTGTTGTATGGAAAACAATTTGACAATAAAATATTATGGAGGAAAAAAAATACATTCCTACCCTCTACACGAAATCACTTCCTTGTGATGTATGCCAATCCCATCTAAGGACCTATACAGACTTCTTTCTCACTTTGAAATAAGATTATAGTGAAATATCATGTCCAGTTTGAGATTTTTTTGAATGACAGTTGCCATGTTCATTATACCCTGGCTAACTGTGGCATTAATAAGAAGTAGGTATTTGGTCTTTGCCCCTGGGTGTTGAAGCACAGCTCTTATAACCCTGGTAACATCTGGCTGGAACAGCAGGGGTACTAGGAGCACCTTTTGTTCTAATATTTGGTTTTTGACCCTGGCTCCTGACAGAGCTCCCAAATCCCTTACAATTTCCTAGATGACAAGAGTGACTTTTGTTCTAACGAGGTGACTCGTGGTGGGCTTCCGGATGAGAGCCCAAGCCCAGAAAGACCAAGTATGATTAGAGACTTGGAATTTTCAGCCCCACTCTCTATCCTTTGTCAGGGAGACTGAACTTCTAATCAGTTAGGCCTGTGTAATGAGGCCTCCATACAAATCCCATAACTTTGGGTCTTGGAGAACTTCAGGGTTGGTGAACACATCCATGTGTCAAGAGAGTGGTGCACCCCAAGTTCCCTGGGACAGAAGCTCCTGTGCTCAGGAACCTTCCGGACCTCACCCTGTGTTCTTCTTCGTCAGGCTACTTATCTGTATTCTTGGCACTACCCTTTATAATAAACCAGTATATTAGATACTATATAGGCTATTTAATTGAGCTCATTGTTCAAGTCTATGGCTGTGTTCTCCAGTCTATGTCCATTTTAATACATCAAGGTTTTCATTGGGTGTTATTTAAGAAAATCTGCCATAATTGTCTTTCACATGCTTTTTTAAAGATATATTCTTTGACATCTTCTATTGTTTATTGCTATTGAAAATGAAGTCCTTAAAAACTAGTTATTGTAAATATCTCTTGCCGATTAGAGGGATGCCAGCTTTTATATTAAATGAATGGTCAGCTGTCTTGCTATATTCCTATTGCATCCACTGAGTTCAGCCAAGAATACATAGGCCACTTCAGGGTTTCAAGCAAAACTGATTTAGCAGAAAGGATTGATGGCTCATAAAACCCCTGGAAAAGCTGAAGGAGGTAAAGTCAGGATGAAGGACAACACTGACTCTCAGCTTTGGGTTCGGAAAAGTGAAGAAGGAATCGCCTTGCCAGATACTGAGATATACTATAAAGCGACTGTTAATAAAACCAGTTTGATGCTAACATAAGTCAAGAGGATCAGGGAAACAGAATAGAGTGCCCCAAACAATCCCAGCATATATGACCACTTAATAAATTAAAGTAGTATTTCAATCCAGTGGAAATATAATAAATGATGCCAGCACAACTGGTTTTCCATCATAAAAAAAGTTAGATATTCACTTCATGTTACATTAAAAAAATTTTAGTTGGGATAAAAACAAATATTTTAAATGTTATGAAAAGTTAGGAGACAATACGTTAAAACCTAAGGGTTTGAGAAACCTTTATAACTAAAACAAACCCCAAAAGCATTAAAGAAAAGGCAGACATTTGTCTGTATAAATATTAGATCTTTTAAAATATTTTTAAATCAATACCAAAGCAAATAAAAAATAATAAATTCTACATATGTGCTAGATTAAAGGTTAGAATATACTAAAAATTGACAATGAGTTGAAAATAAAAATATATACAAATCAGCTGGAAATAAAATGGACAAAATATATGAAATGACGGTTGCAAACAAATGGCCAGTGGGAATGAAAGCATGGCTACTCAATCTCTCTATTAGGACCATGCAAATAAAATTAACAAGGTGGTCCTTTATGTACCCATCAGATAAGAAACAAATGTCTATTGTGATTAGGGAGATAGACTATGTGGAGTTCATATATGGTTGGTGTCAGTGTGAATCGGGAGTACAGCTTTTTTAGGACAGCAATTTCCAAGCATCTTTAAAATTTAAAAATATACTTATCTGTTGACCCAAAAATCCCACTCCTGAGAATCGAATTTATAGAAGTAAAAATATCAACCTGTAAGGATCCACACATGGAAAATAAATACTTAGTGAAGGATGTTTAACCTTAACAAAAATGGGGGTGAGGGAGTAAATACTATTCAGGAAAAGATTATGGTACATTCACAGTAGGGTATATGATGTTATCCCTAAAATAATGCCTTTGATTCAGATCAAATGATTCAAAAGGATTACTGTAACCTATGTGAGGGAGAAAATCAAGATGTAGAGAAGCCTTATGTACTATGGTCATTTTTAAAACAGTACCAAAACATTTGCTATTTATAACCATATTAATACTTAACATCTATATCAACAGTTAAAGCTACAATGATAGGCACTGGATAGTGTGATCACCAAATAGGTTATGGGAAGTAGGATATGTAAGCGTCATTATTAGCTCTCTGGGACAGGATGGGGGGACAGGAAAAGAAAAGCAGGAGGTGCACATCAAAAACTGAAAAAAGCAACACGTGTTAAAATACCTAAAATAAGAAGCAAATTAGTATTTATATATACGTATCTACACATATATAAAGAGGCTCATGAAAAGATAATAACATTGACGTTCGTTATCTTGTTACAGCAGAAGTTCAAGAACCCACTAAACTTATTTTTATTTCACTTTATTTTTACAATAACATGTATTTACAGAATCATAAGAAACTGTGAAGCTAGTTTTGCTGTTGAAACACAAGGAAGTTACTCTGTTTCTTCCAGTTGTCTCTACGAGCCTTCTTGGACACCTCAACGTGAACGCCAGATCAGTAACCACTGGTACCTGGAGGAGATGTCCTTCTATCTAACTGGGTTCACATCAGTGGATCCTAATGAATCTTCACGTGATTTCCCTTCTATTTTTCTGAGTTTACTTTGCAGTGTTAGCTTATTAGACAGGACTTCCCTGATCACTTTATCCACTTGACCATCACAAATCATTCCCTAACTCTTTACATTGACTTTCAAAAACACTTAATGCAGTATCCCTTTGGTACTTTTTATACTGCATGCAGTTGAAATCAAAGTTTGTTTTACTTTCGGGCTCTCTGTTTTAATAATAATTTTAAAAGTTTAGTTCAGGCTATGTGTTTTCCTCTGGGAAGAAAAATCTAGCTTTAGCTGTGACCTATGGGTTTTATTTTAAGGGTATTTTTCTCCCATCCCTGTTCAATTTTGTAACAATAATTTGTGATTTACATTTCCACCCTCTTTAATCCATTGTAGTATGAGAAATGTTTTTTAAATAGAAATGAACTAGGTACATATTACAGGGGTAAACATCATTTGTGACCAATTTTCATTTTTTGAGGGACAGGGAGGGAGGTATCAGAAATCAGGTCCTATAAAATCTGTCCTTTGGAGATTTACTTATTAAGGCTTTTTTGTGACTAGGTGTATTAGTTCTTTTTCCTGCAGTATTCCAAGGGCATAAAAAGGACATTTTTTATATTTTGTTAAGATAACACATGCTATATAAATATATTAAATTGTACTTATTGATTATATTCCTCAGTCTATTTTTACCCACATGGATTTTTATATTCTAAACTAGCTACACAGAAATTTTCCAAATTTATTTTAACAAATTATGATTTTTTGAGAGTTCTAACCCAAGGTTGACATTTTGCTGCAATGTTTTTTTGTTATGTAAGGATGTGTGGGACATACATACACCTTTGTAGGTCCCTTTTATTGACTGTTACATTTTATTATTATCTGATATCCTTCTTTATCCTGCTGGATGCATATGACCTTGATTTTTTTGTGCTGACATCAGTGTTTTCTCTAACCCTTCAGTATATTCGTATTTGTCTCATAACACACAATAATTAAAATTTTCTCCATTCTCCCTTCGGAATTTAGAAGCTGTATTATATTTTGAGGTCTGCTAATGAGTCCCCCACTCTGATCACTGCAGTGAGGACTGTATTTCTCCCACTGATATGTCACATATCTACCCTCCCCGCTCCCATGGACAGGAGTGCTTTAGACAGTGTCACTTCTCACCTTGCTATGAAACCTTTGGAATTGCAGTGAACCCTGACGAAGATGAATCTGGAGACAAGCTATGAGGGAGTGGTGCCTGGCCTCTGTCCAGCTCCAGCTCTCCAACAGGGGTGGGCTGAAGTTCTTACCCTTTATCAGGGTGAGTTGTGGTTAGAACATAAGGACCTTGTGACCATCGGGGCCGTTCTCAATGCAGGCACCTTTCCGTTGGATACACTCGTACTTCTCACCATCTTTACTTTCACGATTTTTGACAACACAGACCTACAGCTATTATTGTATGATATGTTTCATCAGATGAATAATTCCAGTGATCTGCGTTTTACAACAGTTGAATGATTTGGCCCTCACTTCTCCCATGATGGTGGAATTTTATCATTTTTTATCATATTTTAATTATCTGCTCTTTGCTACCCCCTTCCTTCGCCTCCCCACTCTACTGGATTTGGCTGAGATTTGGGTTTTGGTTTTGGAGGTGCAGTCTATTAAAAGCTCTTCCCTTGCTGCTCATGTCCTCTTTTCCATGAATACTTACTTACTACCTAGGCTAGAAATTCACAGGAGAATCATCATCATGTCATCCACTCTATCATATGTATACAGACATATATATCAAGTCTATCTATCTCTTCACCTATCTTTCCCTGCTATATATTTAGTCATTACCCATCACTGCTTCTTTCCCTTTTGTATTTTTCAATATGTTGAATGAAACCTCTGATTTTCTTGTACTGACATTCAGAGGGCACAGATATCAATGGACATGGACCACACTCTCAGCGACCTTTCCCGATTCAGTTTTTCTGCCAATGCATGACGGTATTTTCCCACACGTATGATACAGACATTGCAGACATTCCCTTTAAGAGTCTGTAGTATGTAGGATAGTTTCCCATGTTAAAGGGAAGTCTGATGTTAGGCAGGTTTACTCTGCTTTGTAAAAATAATCAGCTATTTATAACTGGAAACATTAACAACTTATGGGGATTCGAAATTAGGAGATCTGAAGGATTAGATTTCTTTTCAATAATTTTTTTCTTGAGACCCAGTGAGAAAATGAAAACTGCAAATGGGTCTTCCTTTAACTCAAAGAAATTCACTTCTGTTTCTTTTGAATTATTACTTTTCCTCTGTTTCCTTTCTCCCTCCTGTTAATCTGCTGAGTCCAATTTGATATCCTGGTTCCGCCCTCAAAACTCTTCTTTTCTCTCTTGAATCTGTGGCTATGTGTTTGTGCCTTCATCAACTTCATCTCCAAATCATGACAAGGTTATACTGCTTTATAATTATTGATTTTTAAACCTGCGAAGTCATTAGCTGCTGAAATTTTTTCCCTAATTTTATCTCCTTATGAAATCTTCCATAGACTAAGCACCCCTTCCCTAAGCCTAGGATGAAAATTTACCCCTCATACAAAGAAAACCTTGAGCACTCACTCGCATAGTTGGACAGACAGACCCCAAAGTGTCTAAACTTCACAGAATCTGGCTAAGCATAAGCAGAAACTCAGACCCCTGCTATTCTTAGATTTCTTTTTCTTAAAGATAAAATATATTATTTAAAATGGATAGTTTTAACTCCTAAAACCTCCATGCTCAACTCCTGATGAGTGGTTTAACATCAGAGTAACAGAAGTAAACATTTTATATAATAATTCAGGAGAGGTTGGGAGACAGATTCTTCTAGAGCATCATGAAATACAGGAGATTTGCTACCAGAAGTTTTCATTTCCACTCTTAAAATGCTGTAGATCCCTCATTCTGAGACCAGACTCAAAAGAGGGATACTCTCCTCTCCCTTCCACAATCTCAGCATCCAATAAGCCCCCTCTCTACTTGCATCCCTCACTGAGCTTAGGAATGAGACACAGTAGTAACTGACGAGGCCTGCCAGTGGCCAGGACATGATGCAGTGGGGCCTGGAGTGCAGGAGAGGAGCCTGAAGATGAGTTCAGACCATCAGGAAGAGCAAAAAGCAAAACAGACCCAGTCCAGGTGAGTAGGATTACCCTGCTGCCCAAGGTGCACACAACAGGAGACAGTGCTCCAACCCTCTGCCTATGGAAGAAGCTCAGAGAAGAGCTCAGTGGATCAGCCTTTTAGCTCCAACTCTAACCTCCTTCAAGCTCTGCTAAGGTTGGATTATTTTGTTACAAGTCCATTACTGGTTAAACTTTCTCCAGGATTCCAGCAAGATCTTTCTGTCTCTGACTGAACCACTGTTCTTTCATTTCACAATAAAAAACCATTTCCTGACTTTCACACAAAGCTTTGAAAAATGGAATTATAATAAATCACAAATATAATTCCTCCCATAAAAGGGAAAAATAGTGATTTTTGTAGTGGAGACACCTGGCGTGACCTTAACTGAGTGATGAAGGTTAAAATTGCCAGTCATGTCATGTGGAGATCATGTGCCCCCTGTGGGATCCTTGCCAAAAATCCATAACCGTAAGGAGAATTAGACAAACTCAAATTGAGAGATATTCTACAAAATACCTTGATCCTTCAAAATATCCAAGATCATGAAAAACAAGGGAAGACTAAGAAGCTGTCATAGACTAGGGTAGACCAAGGATGAAAAAAGTGTAGTATGCTGCAGTCGGTCCCCAAACAAGAACAGAAACAAAGGACAGTAATCAGAAAAAAAATTGTGAAATCCAAATAAAGCGACAGTAAAGTACCAATGTTGGTTTCTCTGTTTTGATAAATACACCACAATAATATATGATGGTAACTTTAGGGAGAACTGAGTGAGTGAGAGGTGTATGGGAACTCTGTGCTATCTTTGGTGATTTTTTAATCTACAAGCAAAATTAATTTATTTTTAAAAGACCCTCTTCCCAAAATCTAAATACTGCAGTTTTACTGCTCTTTAACTCTAGGTTAGATGCACTTTACTTCTTCCTTAAATCCAGTTACCTACAAGAGCAGATGTACCAGGAATATGGTGTTGACCCTCACAGATAAGCATTGAGCACCTACTGTGTGCTAATATGATGGTTCAACTCTAGTGCAGAGACCTTACCCACCGGATGTAGCAAAACCATTGTCACTAGTAGGGAATAGTTTCCTAGAGCTTCTTTCTTGTTCTGCTGATTTTCTATTCCCCATGTCTATAGCCATCTGAATGTTTATTCATGATATTGAGAATTACTTTCTCACCCTCCCTCCCGAGATTTTCTTTTTAGTTGTTCTTTGAATACACTCAGTGACTCTCCTTTGGGTAGTGCACTGAGTGTGCTACCAGTATTCCAAGTAATGGGAGCAGTCTCTGAAATGGCATCTCTTTGCAAAGATAGAGTTGTTCAAAGGACATAGGGACACAACTGGATGCACACCTTCATTCCACCCTTAGTCAAGTCCAAACCGGATGGTAAGTAGAACAATGGGAGGCAGATAGCATCAATTTCTTCTCCAACAAAAAGTGCAAGAAACAGTATTTCCCCTTCCCCTGAAACCTGATGGGAATTAAAGAATCAAGAATGATCCTGGGGTGAGCAGAGAGGGTGTTTGGGAAAGGAAAGAGGAGAAAAGGCAGAAGCTGAGCCAAGGGTCCCGCTCTCTTTTGCCTTCTTCCTCTGCAGGGATGCATGTGGGGGAAGGAAATAGGCCATTAGCAAATGTGTGCTCATTCCTGACAAAATTGAGATAATTCCCGTCAGCCATGGTCTCATCATTGTTGGATGGGCCATTGGAAGTTGAGTGTGTCCTCTCTGCATTTAAAGTCAGAGGAGTGGATTTGGGTCACAGCCAGATCCCCTCAGGCTATCAATGTATCCCGCCTTGAACTGCACCAAGGGAGAAAGCAGAATTTTCTCTAGGACCCTACGCTTCCGAGAGCTAAGTAGGCATGTGTATGTTCTCCTTGTAACAGAGTCTTTAAAAATTATAGAAAGAAGCTTAGGTCAATTTAAAAATCTCTGACCAAATAATACCTGGTTTTCCAGAAACAGAAAACATGGTGATTCCTAACTTCTCCCTAAGCATGATTTACTGAACGCTTTCTTGGTTGGATGTCAGATCTAAATTCTCGAGCATTGCACAATGTAGGTACTCAGAAAGCAAGGGGTCCTGATGGCTATAAAAATGCATTTGAAAATATAATGCAGGCTGTTGACTGTGAGATTAATGTTCAGCATATGTTGAGTGGAGCATGACAAGAGATATAACAGAGGTGGATGATCAAAACTTTGAGGTGAAGGACAGTGTGCATAAATTTCCCAACTATTCAAACAAAATGAAGAGGCATCTTGGAGCCATTACCTACATAAAAAGAAGGAGGCAAAAACCACTGTAAGTGATACAGTTATTAAAACTACATTCTAAGCTGGCAGCACAATTCATTTATACAGCATGTGGTTCAGCGTCAGACAAGACTGAGACACATCAACAAATGTGTGATCATCTCATTAGATTCTACACCAACACCCACAGGTGCCCAGACTAGGGGTGGAGCTCAGTAGAAGGGTTTTGGTTTTTGTTGTTGTTGTTTTGTTTCGTTTTGTTTTTTAATGAGGCAGGCTTATGCCTGTAATGCCAAGTAGACACACTCAGAGTCTTGAATGGCTTGCTACTTAGTGTTTTATTATAGAAAACATCTCTTCTCTGAAAGATTATTTCTGAGGTTCATACCCTGAAACACAGGGCTTCTTCTTGTTAGTAAATATCTTTAAAGGGAATCCAAGATTATATTTCCAACTAGAAAATAAAACAAAACAAAACCTTAGAGGGATGATTGGAGTATGCCTTTTCTATTCTAATGACATTTTATTGGTTATATAAAAACTCAGAAATTGTACAAGTATCAAGAAAGAGCCCAGGGGAGACGATACCAGAGAGAGGGACACAGAACAGAGGTGTGGTCTCTCTTCCAGTCCCTGTGAAGGCAAATTAAAGCTTCAGGTGGAGGGAAGGTCTCTCCAGATGGGCTCAAGAAGAAACCTCCACATCTTACTGGTCCCCAAGAATCAGATAAAAACTCTCCAAAATAGAAATTTTAGACTTTTTCTGTTTAATGTTCTATAAGTTGTGAAATCAAAATGAGCATACGTTAAGTAAAATGATCAAAAGACAGAAAAGATAGTTAAGGGGGAAGATTAAAAGATGCATTATTTGCTTGATCTTTGCATTAAGAACCCATGATAAAAGTGGTAAATAACAGATTTTATGATAAAAAGTTACCTATACCAGAAGAGACAAAAGGGAAAAGGGACTTTGAAATTTTGATGCAAAGGGACAATAAGAAGCCTAGAGCAATATAGGGTATATATACACATAAGAAAATCTGTGTGTGTGTGTGTGTGTGTGTGTGTGTGTGTGTGTGTGTGTGTGAGAGAGAGAGAGAGAGAGAGAGAGAGAGATGTGAATATAAACAAAGTATGCATGTAAGACACATCAGAAGTAATTTTTAAAGGAATATTGGAAGACATTTTTGAGTAAAAAAAGGTTGCTGACTACATTAATTCATTAATCCTACTTAAAAAAAATTAACGACAGAATAAAGCTCAGGTAATACACTGGCAATTCAAATATAAAGCACACATCCTACATGGAAATGGAAATAAAAGGTAGCTTGATTTAAACAGAGCCCAAGTCCTGGTACCTTCAGAGTTGGATACCCGCCACACAAGTGTCTGAATAAACCAACGACAGACTTTTGAGGGGAAACGATAATGGCCCCAATATCCCATACCCAATTACTATGTGAGGGCAGATGAAAAGCATTCTCAGGCAGGCGTGGGCTCAGAACAGAGGCAATCCGTGTTCTCTTGCTGAGAAAATTACTCTAAGTCATTCTACCTGAGCAAAAGATAAATCAATATAAACAACTCAAGAATGAGGAAGTTGTGGTAATAAGGGATTGATGGTGTCCCTTCGGGCATTGTACTTCTTAGCCCTTATTGAGTTCTTTCCACGGCTTGACTAATGGTGTGGCAGATGGCATGTGGCAATCTCTTCCTTTTAAGAGGGAACGGCGCTACAGTTGTAAAACAGGACAAATGGATGTGCCTTCTCCTACCAGCCCCCGAGGGGGAACTAACAGAGAACTCCATCAGAACACGCTGGTCCTTTTCATCTGCTTCAACTGTGGTCAGCAAGGGCAAAACTCAGCCAGCCCCCAGGGTGAGCCCTGGGTACCTCTGCTGGCTTTGGCAACGCTCCTCACAGGTCTGGCTGCATCCCACTAAAATGGAAAAAGAACAAGCAGAGATGAATTATATGTCCGCAATTCTCTTGCTGTAGCTTTTGTTTTTTAATCAAAAATAATTCCTCTGGATTAAACTGATGCAGCCAGGACCTGACTTTCTCTCCTGTTCCTGCTTTCTCTACATGTCATGAACAAATAAATGATTTGGACAGTTAAACTCTGTATGAGAATTGCATTTTTATGTGTAATAAAAGGCTCATTTTCACATTGTCCAAAATTTTCCTGTGCAGAAAATCCTGTCTAATCACTGGGAGAGTTTTTGGGAGTGGAAAGATGTGTATTTTTTAAAAATCCAAATGACTAATACATTGTACCAAGTTAACTGATCAGTGTGAAACTTCCCTGCTATTTTCAGTGCCACTGGGATATACTGCATTTTAAATGACAACAATGCATTTACAAGTGTTTCTTCCTAAAGAACACAGGTCGCCGCCCGTCAAGAACTGTATGATGATCAGGAGATAAATGGTCCACACAGCAGGAATATGAAGAAAACCCATAGGTAGGAAGTCTCCTGCAAATAAGAGAGAGCACCAAGGCTGCCTCTAACCCGTTGGGGAGGTGCGCAGACTTCTTTCCACTTTATGATTCTTCCCTCAGCACTTATTCTATAATCATCACACAATCATGAAAATTAGCCATGGTAATTTCATCCCTCGAGGAAATATGTGGATGCTGGCACCGTGACAAGTGGAACAGTATAAAAGGACAATTACCTTAGGCCTACACTCCTTTTCTCCCAAGATTTCCAAGAAAGAACAAAGTTTTTGAGATTCATAGCAGAGAATTTTGCCTTGACTTCATCACCATGGTCTTCCACTACATTAAGAGCTTAAAAAATCTATATGTTCCAAACTCAGTTTCTTGTCTGGAAGGCTGACCATCCATCCTTCATTTCCAAACATCCCGCAGATATATTCTGAGTACCTCCTATATACCAGGCATGCCGTAGCCTTTGGGGAGCATTACAGTATAGGAGTGAAGAGCAGGCACTCCAGGGACACATAGTCTGGGCTCAAACCCAGCTGTCATTTGCCATCTTGTATGGCCTTGCCTGTCTTCCTTAACTTCTCTTATTTCTTCACTTATGAGGAAAATACTAAAGCCAACTTAACGGGTCAGTGTGAGGACTACAGGAGAGTATACGTGTAAGATGTTTAACTTATTATTATTAGCAGTAGTCGTAGTATTGGTAGACGTAGTGGTCTACGCAGGCTGACATTATAAGACACTTCAGTTGGGTGGATTAAACAACAGAAATTTATTTTCTCCCAGTTTTGGAGGCTGGAAAGTCCAAGATCAAAGGCTGCAAGGTTAAGTAAGTTTTCTGGCGAGTTCTGTTCTTTGTTTCTAGATAGTCACCTTCTCCTGTGGTAGAGACAGAGTGAGCAAGCTCTCTGGTGTCTCTCCTTATAAGGACACTAAGTCCTATCAGATCACATGTCCACCCCATGACCACATCTAACCCTAATTACCTCCCAAATGTCCCACATTCAAATACCATCCTATTGGGGGTAAGACGTCAACATATAATCTTGAAGGGACACAGTTCAGTCCATATGTATTATTATTATTATTTCCACTTTCCAGCAGCTATGATTTATCATTTATATCTTTAAGAGGAAAAACACACATTTTTTTAAAAAGATGTCAGAACCTACGTGGAAGAATAACTCAAAAGAAACCACCATTAGGCCTTCAAGAAATGATTCAGCTTCTCTTTTTATGGACTCTCTATATCCAAGTATCTTGTTGTCAGCCCACCCATGCTCTTCAGATATGGCTCCAGTAAACATTGTCCCATAAGGATTGTAGACATTTCTGAGGTAATATTTAGATTGGCCACAAGCCATCCCTCTAATCTGACTAAGATTTGTCCACAGCATCAGGATTTACCAGTTGGCTTATGACATGTGTACACGGGAGACTCCAACAACAGGGCTTCCAGCTGACCTAAGGAAAAAAATTCTTAACCCATCCCTGAAAAGGCCAGCCTCTCACTCACCTCTGGATGGGCTTCTCAGGGTTTCTGGAACACCCATCTCACTTTATGGAAGGATGCTGAAGATTCTTGATATCTGGGAAGAATGACACTGAGCAGGAATGGCCTAGTGTCATAAGCAGAGCCATGTCCTCTCAATCCCCTTCGTCAAGGGGAGGTAAGGGACCCTACAACCGTATGCTGGACCTGGGCCAGATGCTTGTTATACACTTGAGTCTTTTGCAGTCTGATTGTTGAATCTCAGCTTGAAATTGGTCATGATGAAAATATCTATACCATGAGAATCAGAAAATACTGCAAGTCAGGACCTTTTTCTTCCCCAGAAGTTTCGGATTACCAGCATACCACTGGACTTCAGTATCTCCATATTCAAAAAGTCCTACACTGGGATATATAACCATAGATTCTTGGTATCCACACAAAATTTAATGCATTGTACTCTCTACTCCTTACTTGGCATGTGTATTTTGGGAGGAAAACAAAAGTTGCCACAAACCTAGAAAACACATTTTTAAGGAATTTATAAAACCCAAATATATAGGTGAATATCGTATCATGATAGTGAGGAATGGGAATAAAACCGAATAACGAAAGTGAGGGATCTTGAATATATGACAAGCACATGCCAAGATCTATGATATCTAAGTCATTCTACCATCTGCACCTAAGGTGTAAAGGGTTTGGGTCAGAAGCAAATTGAAGATACTTCAGTGCTACATGTGATACACACACATGCCCTTGTAACCCTGCAAACCAGTGATGGACAGAGTCACATCTTACTAGTTTCATTGCCCGTAGTATTTACCACAATGCTCAGCATGGAGAAAGCATTCAGAGCATGTTTCGAGGATATATGAGTGAGTGGGTGAAAGCAAATAATGATAATAATAGCAATAGCCCCCCAAATAATAAAACTTTAATTTTTGAGTAATATTTGTTCCAAGTATACATTAGATGCCACCACTGACTTATTTAGGGGCCACCAATGGCTTCCCAGGTAACCCACACTCAGCAGCCCTGGCCCCCAGCCCCTTCCTGACCAGCTGCCTACCTGATTCTCATCCTCTACCCCTCTGCCTCTCATTCACTTGACTCTGGCTGTGGGTAATCTTCTCTCTTCTCCTTGAATGTCCCTGATTTTAGACTTTGACTTGGCTTGCTCTTTGACTCATGCAGGCCTTTGCTCAAATGACATCTCCTCATGGAAAATTTCCCCGGCCAATCTACCTAAAATAGAATTACCATCGCCTCAACAATGTTTGATCTCCTTAGCCTATTTTATTTTTCCATAGAGCCCTTATACTTTCTGATATTTGCTGACTCAGTGATTGGTTATCTGTCTTCATCTCTCTGAAGACTGAATCTCTATGGGCCTAAGGACTTGGTCCACCTTGACTTGGTGCTGGAATGGTGCCCATTATAACAGGTGCTCATTAAAAATCTGATAGCTGATAAATGAATGAGTAAATCACTTTATCAACAAAATGGAAAAGAATGACTGGTCAATGCAGCGTAGGCTAGAGGTGAGTCCTGATTTGCAGAGGTAAAAAACAACCCTGCTCCCTGCTCCCTGAGGCAAGCTCCTGTTTCCACATTGCTCAGTCATAGGGTATCATACTGGATTTTCTGATTTTCCACACTGCCACTCTCAGGGTTAATATTCAGAAATGAGAGTGATCATACTATGTCCTTGGCAAAAATGTGTTGGTACTTATAGGTTAAAACCCAGATCTCTGAGGAACGCATCAGGCCATACTACTACTCTGTCTCAGACCTACCTTTCCATTTATTTTCTCCAGATTTGTATCCTCTTTTCTTGCCATTAGTTAGATTCTTTATCCAAGCATGCTGAATCTGGTTTTTGGTTTCTTGGGTCCTCCATGCTCATGCATGCCGCCATCTTTATACCTTCTATACCACTGACTAGATTGCCTCATCTCTCCCCAGCCTGGCACATGGACCATCCCTCCCCCAGTCCCAAAGCTCCCTCCAATACGAAGCCCTTCCTGACTACCGCCAAGCTCACTTCATTGACTTCTGATTCGTTCTTCAGAAATACTAAATGGGCTCCTGGTTCTAACACACTTCCCCTCTTGAAATAGCTCCAATAAGAGTGCTAATCTCCCGGGTACACATATTTAACCCCCATCACTGAACCAGCTAAGTATACAAAGAAATTCTCTACAAATGCTGAGGAGAGAGAGCCAAAGGCCTAATTAATTTTTCAACACTGAAGTCTGAGTTTTACAATTTGTCTCTTTTTTATGGTAATAAATTTTTCTAAAACAAGCAGGGCCTAGTGATTGGGCAGGAGGCCAGCAATTCCCATTTGGCAAGGAGTTTTCTTGATTCCGACTGTGTATACTGGGAGAACAATGCCACAGGTCAAGTGTCAATGTTAGCCCAGTTCCCTTCTAATGAGAAAGGAGCTCTTTCATGTGTGCTATCTGCCAAAAGATAGCCATGGACGTCCCCCTGTCTCTCACTCCAGTCTCTACAAGCACTCTGGGCCCAGCATATGCCAGTATTTTCAAATTTATTTTGCAGACTTGAAGAATGGGTGATCTGGAAGTGACCTTAGGAGTTAGTTAGTTATGAAGTTAATCATTTATTTACTTATTCTATATGTAAGAAGTATGCATGCTTCCAACGTTAGCTTTCAATTCATTCTTGCCATTTACCCAATCCTACCTGTCCACAAAGATCATCTAAATGTCTGCCATCCCTCTTTCTCTCTATTCCAGGGTCAAGTCCCATTATTTCAAGAAGTCAGATTTTTAGCTGCAAGTTGCAACCGAGGGCCAAAATAATCCCTGCCCTTTTCCTAAGGGTGTAGGTGATGTGTGCCCACTCAAGGCTGTAGGGGGTTGTCTGGATTAAAAAGTCTTCACAGGGAGGCTTTGGTAAATTATTAGGAATATCCTCACTGAAGTCCAACATAGCCAGGCCTTTTGAAAGCCGAATTTTCTTTTTGTGTCAACTGTTAGTTTTGTAATCCTGTGTAGCAGCTTGAAATGACATAAATGTAGAATCTCATAGTTTCTGTAGGGCACATGTGGTGTAGCATGACTGGATTCTCAGTTCAGGATTTCACTGAGCTGATGTCAAAGGGTCAGCAGGGCTGCTCTTCTTACTTGATGCTCTGAGTCCTCTTCCAAGCTTACCAGTGGTTGGTAGAATTTATTTCCTCGTGGTTGTTGGACTGAAATTCCTGTTTCCTTGCTGGCTGTGAGCCAGGGGCCACTCTTGGCTGCCCACATTCCCTGCTGCATGGAATCCCTCCACCTTAGCTAGCAAGGTTGCACTGAATACTTCTTATGTTTCAAAACTCCAACTTCCTCTTCTGTGATGCTGGAGGAAACATTCTGTTTTCAAAGGGCTTGTGTGGCTCAGCTCATAGGATAATTTCTCAGTCAGTTGATATGAGACCTCGATTATACCATCTGCAAAATCTCTTCACAGCAACACCTAAATTAGTGTTTGACAGAATAACTTGGAGTAGTGTGTATAAAGCAGGGGCCAGATATCTTGAGGGGCCATCCCAGAATTCTGTCTACTGCTCCTTCCCAGAGCATTCAAAAATGTGGATTTCAGAGAGAATATGTATACTGCTCTCCTACACCCACCTTGAGTTTTTTCTTATATACAGCGTTTTTCTACACCTTTGCCAAGGTTTTCTACAGGCATCTTGATGTCAGTGTGTTGTCATTTCAGATGGCTTGAGTAGAATGAGATGAATTTGGAAAGATAAAGCAGACATAGCAGCTCATCGCTGGTCATATCATATCTTGATGGCACCTATGTTGTAGTGAGATGTTATTAAAGGGTTTCCGGTAGACATGTAATATAGGATGCAATCATATCATAAATCAGGCGTGCTGGAAAGAAGAATGAGTGCATGTGAAGAGACCAGGGTGGAGCTGTCATGGTGCCCAGGAAAGAAATGACAGTGGCCTAAACTAGGGTGGTGTCGATGGGGTAGGAAGGAGTCCTTTGCCGCTGTTACAGCCTGACTAGACATTCACTTCGCATTCTCTACACTTCCCTTTCATGTTACTCATTACAATATGTGGAACTGTTGCTTAGCTTGTCTCCCTCCCTCTCCCGATGGCCCCCTGATGTGGCACTAGGCACATGTAGGCCATCGGTATATGATCATGAATCATCTAATGTGTGCTCCATACCATAGCAAATCCCAGCACAGAATTCAGCTGTCTCTGTTTGAAAACCTGTGCTGGCCTTGCTCCTGCTTCTTGTGCCTCAGTTCCACTGGCGTGCTCTGCTGGACCTGGTAGCATCTGGGTTCCTGTCGTCTTCCATCTGTGCCCCTAAGGTCAGAGGGCTAGCCCACTTGACCCAAACTGGTGTTCTCTCCTCCCAGCTAACCATGGCTGTTGTTTACCAGCCAAGACTGCACAGCTCCATCACGTGTCTGGCAAGCCTGAATATTTTCTTGCCTCCCCCAACCCTAGAGGCTAGAACAGAGGCTGCTTTTGTTTCATGTCCCCGATAGCCATAGCCACCTTTCTCCCAGTATGCCATACATCCTTGGCCACAATGCCTCTCTTGGCCTTCTGAACCAGCTCACCAATGAATAGGGACAGGAATTTCCAAAGCCCCAGAAGCACATGGACAGAACATTTACATTTAATAGACCATTGCTATCCTATCCCACAACGCCCTTGTGAGTTTCATGAGTCCAGTTGGAAATGCTTCCGGTTTCCCCTGTTCGATCTTCGCTATGGCTGCTCCTCTCTGCTGGGTAAGGCCTGCGAAAATTACTTTGCTTGTAGATTTAATTGACTTCACTTGAATTTTGCTTTCAGTCCTATTAGAAGACAAGCCATTTGCTCCCACACCCCACCCTCCCCCTTCAAATGAGCATCAAGGGACCTGTTTGTGTTTTGTTACTAAGGCTGTTGTTGGTCTTGAGGCTCCAGTAAGAGCAAGACCCTCTTGAGTCTTGGCAAGCAAATCCCACACAGCCTCACTCTGTTGGTTTTGTCCTCTCAGCCCTGTTCCCTTGCGGACAATTTGTAAAATTAGGAAATTAAGAAAACAGAGACTGGAAAAAAAAACCTGGGAAATGCTTAGTAAGGAAAATCCCTTCCTAAAGATGAGAAACCTCAACAGCAAATTTGCCAAGGGAATTTGCACTGTAGACTCTCATCTAGGTGCCGTAAATAATGAACATTCTCTCTTTCTCTCCCTCTCTCCACCCCCCTTCCTGCAAAACACAGTAGATGCTAATTGGACATTAATTTATTTTCTCTAGACAGCTGGGAAAGAAAGAATACCTTTGGATTCAAAATGGCGATGTATGCATAAATGTCTTCCATAAACATTGGGACTCAGTTGGAGACTCGATCTAAGCTCTTTCTTGCTATAATTTTTCTTAGAACCCTGCATCATACTCAATCCTTCCCTTTTCTGAGTTCATGGATTTCATATCCACCGATCACAGAAGTATGAGGGCTGTCACTTGAATGAGCTGACAGGTACCTCTTTTCTTGCCATTAACATGGTCCTTTTCTTCATGTGTGAAATATCACACTTGTAAACATTTTACCCGCAGGTTTATTTGAAAGGAGAAGCTGTTTTCAGAAGGAGAGACGAGGCCCTGGTTCTGATTTTCTTCATGAATGTTCTGAGTCAGCCAAAAGGATACCTATACTCAATGGGCATCAAGAATGGGAAAGAAAGGAATTCCACATAAACTTTTCTAAGGCAAAAAACAAAGAAGGTTTGTATCTTCAGTGTGACCACAACTTTCACTTTAAATAAGTTTTACTTAAATCAGATTGTTTGAAATTTACATCCAGGGTCTGCCAGGCATTAAGGCTCTCTGTTTTTATAGGGAGATAGTTTCCCCTTAACTGGCTCACAGGGTACAAAGGGAGGCATCTGGGTACCATGTGAGGCATTGCTTTAATGCCACCTCTCCTGGGCTGGGAAGTCAGCTCTGCACTCCGGCATGGGACTTGATTCCACCTCCTTGGCTCCAAGCTAAAGAAACAGTGATCACAAACTGCTCTCAGTCTGTGTCCTCAAAGAGACTGTGAGCTCTTTGAGGTAGAGGGTTGTATCTTATTCAGTTGTATTCATTGGTCTTGTCCCCCTTGTCTGCTAGAACTGGGGCACAGGACCAAAAACGAAAGAGAGAGAGAGAAGGGAAAGGAAGGGGGTACCAGGAAGGAGCAGGAAGGATAGAAGAAACAGGAGGAGGAGGAGATGATAAGGAAGAATGGGAGACAGAGACAATCCCTACAGAACATTGTTGTGGGGTGCCTGGGTGGCTCAGTCGGTTAAGCATCTGACTTCAGCTCAGGTCATAATCTCATGGTTTGTGGGTTTGAACTTCATGTCAAGCTCTGTGCTAACAACTCGGAGCCTGGAGCCTGCTTCAGATTCTGTGTCCCCCTCTCTGTCTGCTCCTCCCCTGCTCTCTCTGTCTCTCTCTCTCTCTCTCAAAACTAAATAATCATTTAAAAAAATTAAGAACATGCTTCTATAGAGGATGTGGAAGTAAGAAAAGAATAAAAACAACTTCAACTATAAAATTTCCTAAAGCTCCAGCAATGTGCTATTCCCTTCTTTAAGCAAATCAGCTACAGAGGGACACTAACAAGGAAAGCCAGGAGACCCGCCCTGCTGTCCTTGTCACTAGACACATCCTGAGGTCAGAGAAGGCTCAAAGATCATCATCACCTTCTCCACCTCAGGAACAGGGGCAGTGAGAGCTGTGAGCCTGTTACTTCAGGGAGAAAGTGGCAGGGAGAAGTGATAATGATGTATGAAGTGTAACTGTTCATTTGTGTTCATTTAGTGAACAAATTAGACACTTCACATATCTTGTTAATTTTTGCAACTTATTCTGAGAGTTGAGATTGAGATATTTTGTTGACATTTCACATAGCACAACCATAAACAACTCCCGTCATACAGAGAAACAGTATTCTGAATTGCAGAGGGTCATGACGTTCCCAGAAAGACTTCAGGTACCTATTCTCCATTCCCATGAAGGCTCTTCATGAAGGAAGAGTGGATTTGAACTATCAGATCTACATGGAATACAAGAACTATTTTCAGAGTGCATTTTATGGGCTGGGCAGTAGGCCAAAGGCACATTTTTTTTCCTACTCTAGATCATTTGACTTGTCCCCAAACCCTATTCTCACACCCAAGTACCCAGATCCAATTTAGAGATGAGAAAATGGAGACTAAGTAATTTGTCCAAGATCATGCATTCTGGTGAAGCTGATATTTGAAATGAGGTCTATCTGCTCTCCAAGCTCATTCTCTTTCCATCGCACCATGCAACTAAAAATAAAGAACCAATTGGAACTTAATTGAGATGTGCTTCTTTATGACCCAGTAGAGACAAAGACTGTTCTGGAGACAGGGACTTAGAAATTCTGAAAGTCCCCAAAATGTTGATCATCCTAGAGGATTGAACTTATTCTTAATATGCACATGACTTCACCATTGACATAGCCAACGCATACTATGAGAACAAATATTCTCCCATGTAACATGATGGAAACTCTACGTGGAAACCTGGTGGAGAGCTGATCTTGACACAAAGTGGCCCTGAGACAAAAATAGCTATCGCCCCTCCTTCTCCATTTTCCTTTTCCTTCCTCCACTTTTCTCTTTTGCCTTTCCCTCTCCCCACCCCCTTCATTGGTCCCTCCTTCGTTGTCTCTCTATATCCTTTGCTTTTCCCTATATTGGTTGCATTCCCTCCTCCACCTAACTTCCTCCATTTATTTGGACAAATGAGAAACAGAAATGGCTATAGAATGCTCCAGACTTATATCACACCAGCCTTGCAATGACAGAAGAAGGGGATATTTTCATTCTTCTGTTATCAATACATGAAATCCTCTGGAATTCACTTGATAGATCCTTTTGGATCATAGGCTCACCCTCTGTACTAATTTCTGTGAACAAGGCCTGTCGTTGGCAGCCCACTCCGTGGTCTAGCGCAGTGGGAAAATGCCATGTGTCATCCCCATCAGAGCCATATGGAATAGAAGGATGGTTATTTCTCAGGAGGGAGGGTGGGTTCTTACCACAAAAAGGGATGAAGAGATTAAAGCAGAAAGTAATTGACAGAGGTCCACAAAGATTCATTTTGACCTAACCTCACTTAAATTCCCAGAAGCACACATCCTTCTCTCCTTTCTTGATTGCCAAATTTTTAGTTCTTTCCCAGGTTTGGAGTTACTCCTAATACTTTATTTTAATATCATCTGACACTAAAGTATTGATGTGCACACTCTCTGGCAAGGCACAGAGACCCCTCACAGTGTGGCTGGAGGTCATGATGATCTGAGGAACATGACCACCACCATCTTTACCATATGAGATGGTTATGAATCTGGACTCTGAACTCCTAGAGAGATGCAGGTGGTGTCAACCAAGTCATCACGAGCAAACTGTGGGATCTTGTCCCTGAGGTGGTTTCCTCATTGGCAATATGGTGGAAGGGTGATGTCTGTCTCAGAGCCCTCCAGTGAAGGTTAATTAGAAATGTACTTATAAGACTGTTGGGCATGATGCTTGGCACCTGGGAAATATATCAACAAAATATAGCTACTCTCTGTAGGTCCCAGTCACAGCTCTGGACATTTTATGTGATCCTAAACAGTTGAGTCAAGGGGGAAAGTATTTCCTAATTTATTTCACAGGTGAGAAACCAGAAATTCAGGAAGAGCTGGATACTTTGCTCCCACGCTTGTAGCTCATGAGTGGCAGCCTGGGATTTTAAGCTATCAAAGCCCTACTCATTTGATCACCAAAGGATCTCCATCACTTTGGGATAAAAATTTAGGTCATGACCTGGTAAGGGACAGAATATTGAAAGTCGGGTTGTGCACCTGAATATCCAGGGTGCCCAGAGGCCGGGACAGATGGCAGGCGTCCCCGGGGGTCTGTGCGTAGCTCCATGACTGCTGTCTCAACGCTCCTTCCTTAATGTTCCATTTATCATCTCGCAGACAGTCTACAGGGTGGTTTTGGAACCGCCGCCAGGGCGTTGCTGCCGAGAGGCTCCTGGGAAGCAATGGAGCTGCTGTCTGGTGTTGTTATTTCTTTCACATGCTGTGAGCATTCTGCGGGATGGGTGGGTTGAGACAAGGGCCCGTGCCAGAGGCCTGCGCCTTCCTGTCAGAGAGTAGCTCCGTGGGGCTCTCTGGCTGCGGGTGATGGTGCTGTTGAAAACAATTTCTGTTGAGCAGAACCCTGAGCGAGGGCCAGGCTGTCTCTATGCTCCTTCTCCTGCCGCTCCAATTTACGTCCGATCCCAGGGTAAGTGTTCCCATCTGTGTTATTCTATTAACTGAAAAGGAAGGAATTAGCGCATGAACTTGTCACATCTTGTGACCTGTGGCACGCTGAGATGGGAGGTGGTGGCAGAACACATAGCATTCTTTCTCTCAGCACCTCCCAGACTTGCTGAAGGAAAATCGGAAGAGCCATTCAGACTCCATGCAACACACCGGCCCCGGCCCTAAAGTCAGATGAGGCCTCTCTGAGCTGCACCTTATGGAGAGATGAAGGGAAAGGGTGGCAGGACCTCAAAGGAAATTTCCCCTCGCTGCCAAGCTCCAGATGGAGGGCCTTCCCATGGAAATGCTTGCTGGAGACACACTTTGCTGACACAGGGCGCTGCCAGGGGGAAGGGCCTCTGGTGGGGCTGCTCGTGTCCTTTCTCACGGGGGATCGCAGGGCCGGGGAGGTGGCACACGTCCTCCTTGGTGCAAGGGCCCCACAGGAGGGCCCTGTGGGAAGGGTGCTGGGGACTGGCTTCTCACGCAGAGACTTTCGATGCGACATGACAACACTTTGAAGGTGCCTTTGATCCATGTTTTCCTTTCACAAGGCTTTTACAGGAATCCATGCTTGACTAAGTGTTGGATACAGGTTTAGGGAAAAAACACACTCGGGTATGAAGTGTTCGGGGGAACTGGGCTCCGTCTCGAGATTTCCTGATGGCATCGGTCTGTACCAGTTTGCCTTGGCAGAAACTCAGTTAGGAAACGAGAGGAAGAGGGGGGAAAACAGAAAATAGAAGTTCTTCTTTTCGAATTCAACTACACTGCACCCCGGTAAATGGCGGAGACCAAAGGTCAGAGCAATCATAGGCTCTCTTTTCAGAGACAGTGAGAGATAGGGCCTCTCTCATGGGTGAGTTGGTCAAGGCGGAGAGAAGGCTCTGTAGCCCCCAGAGAAGTTTTGCCCAGAAGGAGGGGCTCCCTGCCAACTCGGATCGCCACCAAGAGGCATTGTGTGCTTCCTCCTTCCCATGTCCTTCCAGAAAAGAAACACACCGCTCCATGAAGACAAACATTGATTCCAGGATCTCACAGACCCAGCCTGTGTCATGACCTCTAGAAATAATTTCCATCAGCAAGAATATAAATATGCCTTTCTCTCTCTCTTTGATTTCCTCTGTTTTTAGAGTTTCATGGCACATACTGGGAGTCACTGTTGAGGCGGTTCCAGGCAGGCTACTCTCTGCCTCACCCCTCACCAATAAATTGTGAATTGGTAAGTCAGGGCTGAGGTCAAGGAATTTCGAGAAGCATGTGACCCACAGGACCACGATACAGCTGGTACACGCGCATGCTTGGAAGCACTTTGCACAGGGGCCTCCACCTATCCGTAAACCCATGGATAACACCTGATTCCGCCATTCCTCCAAACCTCAACTTGAACCCTCCTGTTGAAAGGGTATATTGGATCCCCCGCAGCACCAATGTTACGAAACAAGACAGAAGAACATGCCATGCACACTTCCACGCCCATTTGGTACATAATGTCCTCAATGGTTAAGGGCTTCCCTAGGTTTTAAACAAACAGTGATTCACCCAGTAACATTTTATCGGGTACAATTTTTTAACTATGGGGGGTTGCCTTTGGTAATCTACAGGTGATCACAATGAATGGTGGTCTAGAAGGAGTTGCAGACTTGTCATAAGTATTTTCAATTGAACATAATAAAGATATTAGAGAGTATCTATTAAGCCTTTAATATGACTCAGGGGCTGTAAATATATTAAAGCATTTCATCAACTGTATGGAATAGGTGCTATGATTATCCACATTTTACTGATGAGGAAACTGAAGCTCCAAGAATTTGGATGATTTGCTTGCGAGTCTTCTACTGGCAATGCCACTCTGGTGCCCAACCAGGCAGGCAACTCCAGACACATATTCTTTAAATGCTAGGACAGTTCTCTGGGGAAACTGGGAAGGTGTAATGTATCTTACGACAACAGAGAGGGCAGATTATGACAATTATTTCACACCCTGCATTTTCCTCCATGTATTATTTGGTATCCACAAAACCATGACCCCCTCTCCACCTCTCTTGAGCATCACTTACCATGTCCAACGTCCATTGCTCATCTGCACCCACAGGGCCAAAGGCACCAAGAAGCCAACACGTCCCAACATCAACTAATTACCCTTTCCACTAAATCTCTCTTTCTTCTTACACTTTCTGGTAAAGTAGAAGACTTGGCTTTCTCTTTGAAAAGGAAAAAAAAGAGACTACCAGCTATAGCTGTCTCCAGCCTGAAAATCAGGAGATCATAGGCTAGAACCTCAAGAAAGGACATTCCCTTTCTTCCAATAAAGATACATTTCCAACTCACAGTTGAGATAAAATGACCACACATGTGTTTATTCATTTCAGGTCTGTTTGGCCTTGAGGGTAGAACTAGGCCTCATTTATTTTTTTTTACTATATCCATATACCTAGTACAGTACCTTTAAATACTTAATGAATATTCTGAGATCAGTAAATGAATCCCTACATTGGATTCTGTACAGGTTTGTTGATTCTTCGTTGTAAGGGCTGATGTAACACCTACTAGGTGCCAAGTGTTCTCTTGGTCTTGTGAATGTAGAGCCAAACAAGACAACCATTTAATGCTTAAGAAGCTGACAGTTTCGGAAAGTCATAGTGGTCTTTTAAAATCATAGATCAAGTTTCTTTTCTGGTTGAAACTCTCCAATGGCTTCCCATCTTAAGGGAGAGTAACATCTGAACTGTTGCACGGCCTCCAAGGTGCTCCTTGACCTGGCCTGTGCTTCCCGCCTCATGCCACCTTCTTTGTTGGTGAAAATGGACAAGCGACATTGGCCTGTTGATCTTTCTCTGCCTTGAACCTGCTGAGGTCATTTCCCTCTTTGAACCTTGGCATCAGCTGCTTCCCTGAATTCCCCTTTCCTGATCTTCAGCTGCCTCCCTTCTCTGGCCCTTCATCTATCAGCCTTAATCACTGCTGCTTGGAGAAGCCTTCCTAGATGACCCAACTAAAGTCGATGATGCTCCTTTGTACCATCCTGGGTGAATCCCCCGTGCAGGGCTCCCGGAGAACTAACACGTTGTTTCTCTATAAGTCTATCTCCCTGGCTAGCTTGTAGGAGTTAATAAAAGTGACATTCTCTGACTTGTTCTCTGTCGTATCCCATTATTAGAATAGGACCAGACATACTGTGGATGCCCAATAAATAAGAGATTCAGAACTGAATTCCTGAATAAAATAAACCACCAGCCAAAGTGCTGGACGTGGCATTCCCTTCTCATTCTGTTTGTTTTAATTTTCAAGAACCTACTGTTTTCCAATCTCTCCATTGTTTTATGGTTTTGTTGCTTGAACTGTTTGTTGAAGCACAGTTTGTAATGTTCAGAAATTAGAGAATCTTTGTCATGAATAAGGACTGGGTAAATAAACTGCATAAAATAGAAAACTCTGCCATCATTAAAATGCTCATGTATGCCTTTATTTATTGACAAGAAAATCTTGTCATATAGATTATTGATTAAAATATTTATAAATGTTATTAATTAGTTCATTGAAGTTGTGTTCTTTCAGAAAGTTCTTCAGTAAAATGTTAGTGGTTGTTTCCTCAAGGTTGTGGGACCTTAAGTAATTTATTACTGATTTAGGTAAATATTATTTATAGGGGCCCCTGGGTGACTCAGTCAGTTAACTGCCCAACTTCAGTTCAGGTCATGATCTCATGGTTTGTGAGTTTGAGCCTCGCGTCGGGCTCTGTGCTGACAACTCGGAGACTGGCACCTGCTTCAGATTCTGTGTCTCCCTCTCTCTCTGCACCTTCTCCACTGGGTGATCTCTCTCTTTATCTCTCTCTCTCTCCTTCAAAACTAAATAAACATAAAAAATACAATTTATAATTTTTCTGTAGATTAGTATGCTTACAATAATTATATAAATTTGCCTTGTTGGAAGGACATTTTAAAAAGGTTTTTTTCCATTAAAAAATAGAGTAAGAAAACAATATATGGAACAAAAAAAACAGAGACAAACAAAAATATGATTTATTGTTCTTCAGGGTTTCTCATGGACCCCTATTTCCCACAGAGCAAAGTCTGAGCAACTTAGTGTGGCCTGAAGATCTCTTCCATGGTACCGTCTTCTCCAGGCTCCCTTTCCAGCAAGGCCCCCACTAGGATTCTAAACCCAGGCAGACCTCTCCTTTTGCAGTTCCCTAAGATGGCCATGCTTGGCCATGCTCTCATTTCCGTGGCTGCTCTCTGTGACCACAGTGCCCTTCTTCACCTTGCTGTCAGAACACAGCTGTGCGTATTTGTACCTGTGAACCCATGCCATACTTCCTCCCCTCTGAGACCTTTCTTTTCTTTCTTTTTTTAAATGCTTATTATTTATTTTTGAGAGAGAGAGAGTGTGTGAGCGTGAGTGGAGGAGAAGCAGAGAGAGAGAGAGACACAGAATCTGAAGCAGGCTCCAGGCTCAGAGCTGTCCGCGCAGAGCCCCACTCAGGGCTTGAACCCACAAACGGCGAGATCATGACCTGAGCCGAAGTCAGACTTTCAACTGACTGAGCCACCCAGGACCGCGGAGACCTTTCTTTAAACCTTGCATGTGTCTGTGTCAAAGCCCTCCTTCTCTCTTACACCTACCTCTTGGTATCTGCTGTTCACATCCATGTCCTGTCTAATACTTGCACTGTGTTCTGGTAATTAACACATGCCTAACAATTGTGGAAAACAGTCTTGCTCTTAGTCCATCACCACCCTGAAAATGCTGGCATTACATCCACTTGACAGTATGGAACATTGAAGAGAGTTTCCTGATGTCACAGTCAGTTATTTGGTAGGAGTTCCAGGATTCTGATCCAGCTGGTTCTGTCCCAGATGGCATGAGCGTAACGATTACAGCCTGCTGCCACCCATGTGTCACAGCACAAGGCACCTTACGGGCCTTTCTTTAGACTTAAGGAGTGGCCAATGCCACAGAGGTACCAATTTTCTCACTGGGATGAATCTCCATCTTAAATACAAGAAATAAACCTCAACACTCACATGCCCTTTGCCTTTTTGTGATTCAAGTTATTCATCTTTTACTACAATGCTTTTTTTTTCTTTTTTTAATGTTAATTTAACATTATCCCCATGAGGTAGGAGGGCAGAGAGAAAGGAGACATAGACTCTAAGGTAGGCTCTGACGCAGGGCTCAAACTCACCAACCACAAGATCATGACCTGAGTCGAAGTCAGACGCTCAACCAACTGAGCCACGCAGGTGCTCCATGATACTTTAAGTTGTTTCTGAAGTAAAACCTTTTGAGGATGCACCTTCAAGAATATGTCTCGTGATAGGAGGTCCCACTCCTGATGCCTTGTTTCTGTTTGACATTTTAGTCCCTTAGAAGTACGCAGAGGTACAGTATAGTCTGTTATTAGAAATTTAAAAATAAAACTCAGTAACCAAGAATACAGAATGATGTTTACTCCATTGAATGCAGTACTTAAGGGCACAGAGCTCAGGATTTCCAAATTTTCCTTTCACCTCTTACTGTGGTCCCTTGGGTAACTTGCTTTTTTTTCTATTCTCTTCTGCCCTATGACATGAACATGGTAATACTACCTTTTCCACAGTGTTATTTTTAGAGTGCAATGAAATAATGCAGGGGGAATGATTGGTATGGTCTGGAACATAAGTGCTCAATCAAGCATCACATCCAAAAATGAGCTATGGTTGTCACTATTTTCCACTCCAGGGACCATATCACACTGGGAAGAATAGAGGCCAGGTAAGACTCTCAGAAGCTTGAAGTCCTGAAGGAAACGCATGTTCCTTACTAATCTGCAGACTTAGAAGACTAACAACTCCAGTAGCTGGTAACATTTACCTCTTTTCAGACTATATTCCCCTGTACTTTTTTCCTAAAGGTTTGCTGCCTCCCTTTTTCCTATTTTTTTCCAGTAACACTCTTCTCTAATTCTAGCTGGCATGGACCCTAGTCACTTAAGGTGAGGGGTGGACATGTAAGCACTCTGTCCCAGGGCAAGGGGAAGGAGATAGGAATGAAATCGTTATTCTGCCACTTCTGTAACTTACTCTCTGCCCCCCCCCCCACTCTTTTGGACCACAACACCAGCTAAGTGGAGCCTGGGACTGTTCCCAGTCTAGCAGGATCCCTGAGTGGGAACCTGAAGTATATACATCCTGAATATGCAGGCTCGTCCAGGAATGCCTGGAGGGTTAGCCAGACAAGAAGGATGTTCGCCAAGGAGTCTCCTGGGTGGGATTCCAACCTATGACTGTTTCCCTACCTGGCCACAGCTCTGTTAGAACAAATGTTCCCTTCTGTTGCAGCTCTTAGCCTGCCTATCAGTTCTTCCCTACATACTAAATTTACTGAGGCCTTTAAGGATGCCTGCTTTATTAATATTCATCCAGCATGCCAACAGAGAGCCTGACCCAGGGAACACACACACTAAACGTGTGGAATAGATGAGCGAGTGAATGAATGAATGACAAAGACCTAAAAGCTCCCAAGTTCGACCCAAGGAAAATAGTTTTCCTTGTATGTGAGAGGCCATTTTGAATTGAACCTAGAATGGTGAGTTATTCCAATGGAATTTGACTACCCCTGCCCCTAAGAAGTAGTAACAATACACTGTAAGCAAACAATTTTAACTGAAACAAATTCCCACCGATCTCCATAGCGAGGGTAACACCGAATGTCCCAGCATTAGGTCTGTTTCCCAGGAGCATGCAATGAGAGGGCCTGGGTAATTTCTCTCCCTAGTGCTCGACCACCTGAGGATTTTGAAGAACAGAAATAAGGAGAACCTACAAACATTACAAAAGCTGTCAAAGAGGGAGACATCCCTGAAATGACCTGGGAATCCCCGCAACTCAATAAGAATCCACAGGAAGGGTCACTGGAGGAGGGAGAGGTTTTTTGTGATGTTTTTGTGATGTGTTAACAGTACCAGCTGTGTTGTGCACTTTTTCTGTGGCTTTGGGCATGAAAGTCAGTTTATTCACTAATGTGGAAGTCTTAATGGTGTCCACCTCAGACATTATTGTTAAGATTGAGTTATATATTGAGTTATATATTGAGTTATATATTGAGTTCTGCATGATCGATAATTCCAATGTGTGATAGTTCTGTAAGCATGATGAGGAGGAAGGTGAGGAGGAGGAGGATAGTAACCGATGATGAAGTCATGTTGCAAAGCTTATCAGAAATGCTCCGTCCTGATCAGTGTAGGGAAGTCCTGAGTGGGCTTTCCCAATTCTGGCATAGAGCTAAGGAGCCAGAGAAGGGAGTTTTATAACCATTCTGACAATCCAAAGGTATTTTAAGACTATTGTGGTCAGTAGTAAAAAAAAAACAAGGATTGCAATTTTGAGGACTTGTCCAGAGGTATGGAGCAAGTGCCCATCTGGACCGCCAGCCAGTTTCTACTCCTGATATTAGAGGCAATTCATCCTTTGTGAGCAATGTACCAGATAGTTCACTGGCATGAAACCACTGTGTGTCCTCACATGTTCTTTTTTTTCCTAGTATGCGTGATGTGAATGAGTTCCTTTAAAAGTCTATGCAAGAGTTAAGTCTTAGAAAGATGTTCAATACAACAAGACATTAAAAGGCAATTTTCTGTGAAGGTAGAGCTTTCTGTGAAGCTAGATTAAGTGAATATTATGGAAAGTTTCCTTGTATAAAGTGAACCTAGGAGTCCACGAGTCTTAGAAGAGCTGGTCTTTCTTTATAGGAAAAGAGTTTAAGATCTTTCTAGAAAAGACTGGGTATTTGCATGTATGGGAACACATGTAGAGTGCTAAGTCCAGAATGTCAGCAGAGAAGTGTGACCATATGGTAGGACGACATGGAGAAATATTGCACATTCGTATGAAAACTGTACCCTAAGGAACATTAAACTGATCCTAGGAAGAGGTCCTTGAAATTCAGAAGGAGAAAAATCTGAAACATAGCTGATTAGATGACTTTTCATACTTTAGGGGTAATGTACAAGTTTGTGTGTTCTTATCACGTTAATAAAGCCTGCTCTATCTTTATTTATCTTGTCTATATGATGTGTCCAGTTGAGAGTAATATATATATTCCAAATAAACATTTCCTCTGAATTTCTGAAAGATTAATTTACATATTTATTTAATACTCAGCCATTGAGACTAGCAAAGAATATTAGTTATTTATTCATCACGGGATCTAACTCCAAGTAAATTAACTCTTGACCTCTGTATAGTTTTTTCCACTGAAGACTCTACTCTGTCAGATATTAAGACTGACATATCTATGTTGTTCTTATTTGCATTTTCCTGATACACATTTTCCAAAGACTGTGTTTAAACTTCTGAGACATGTTAAAAAAATTGTATCTTCCAAGAGGTGTGTTTGTGTTTCTCATCTGAACTGATAGTTTCCAAATATTGTGGATTTACAATCATTTACATTTATCATCATAAGAGATAAATTCCCGCTTCCTTCTATGATCTTATGTTTTCTGTATCTCATGCTTTCCTACCATTTTCCCGTATTTCCTGTCTTTTGCTAGTTGAACTCTGCTTTGATTTCTTTAATCTCCTGCAGTAATTTGGGAGGAATCATCCTGTTTTTGTTTCTACAAAATTTTGCAAAATAACACACTTGATCTGATATTCCCCTAATTATCAAGGTCAAGAAGAAACAATAGCCTTTGACTCAATCCTATTTTAGTCGAGAAATTTAGCACATTTTATTTTTTCGTTCCTTCTCCTGTTTCCCGGCATTTCAGAGTGTAATATGTGATTTTAGACAGCTGTTATTATTTCTAAAATATTTTATATTTTGAGTTAGAAAAATCCTCCTTCCTGTTTCTTTTAGAAACATTTTTTGCGCATGCGCACTCTCTCAAAAATAAATAAACATTTAAAAAATAAAATATAAATAAATAAAAAGGGGCTCAGTTGGTTAGGCATCTGACTTTGGCTCAGGTCTTGATCTCATGGCCCCACGTCGGGCTCCTTGCTGACCGCTCAGAGCCTGGAGCCTGCGTCCGATTCTGAGTCTCCCTCTCTCTCTGCCCCTCCTACTCATGTTCTGTCTCTCTCACAAAAATAAACATTAAAAATAAATAGAGACATTCTTGGCCTTGTTCTCATTAATTTCCACTTGAAATCTTGTTCCGTTTGCTTTTCCATGGTCTCTGCAGGGCGTTCCTTAGATGCATGGCCCTGGGTCTCTGTTCTGTGCCTTTTCCCAATCTCTATAGCCACTTAGGCGTTATGGTCTTATATGTACTTGGGCATCTGGTTATCACCTCTGTGCTTAGGACTCTTGAATGTCTGTCCTCAGAGCCTGTTTCTCTCCTGACATCAAGATGTGTGCACCCAACCAGGTTCCCCGATGTCTCCACCAGGTCTTGAAGGGGTGGCCTCATGTAGGCAATGAAACGTGTGGTTGGACCTTGCCCTAACTCTAGAAACTCTGTGATTGCCTGAGTGGCCGACTTTACTTTTAACAGCTTGCACTTGTTGATGGTACACCAAGACCTGTCAGTGTCCCCAAGGCCGAGGGGGGGGCGGGGGAATGAGGGATGGGGGGAATCTCCCTCTCCCTCAGTGCTTAGATTCAGGCTGATTGGAAGCCAGAGCCTCAGGCAGCAGCTTTTAAAGTATGCAAATATATACAGGCTGTCTACCAAGAAGATGAGGAGGCTGTAAAGCAACCAAAAGCATTTATTTGGGGTTTTAGGGATTGCAATCCAGGAGACACAGAGTCGACCAAAATCGAAAGTGTGCTCCGAATTCCAAGTGGGGAGTACAGGCGCCTAAAAGCAGAAACCACAGGGTTACATAACTTGTTTGGAAGGCATTGTAGTTGGGGCTGACAGAGTTAAACTGAGGATCTAAGGGGATGATTGACTATTTCGCTAACAGGTGTTACATTATCTCTGTTGAAGTCCGAAGTTGCAGAATGTGTTCTAGAGGGCGGGCCAGGTGCAATTGACAAATTGCAATCCACAAAAGTCAAAAGTCCGTGGTGTTCCAAAAATTGAAACAGGATTGAAATAGGAGACTTTCATAGGCTGTGCTTCCTCAATATCCTCTAGACCCTACTTTTTGTGATGCTGCTTTATTTTGAGAGGGGTGTGGAGAGTATGCACCCACGTGGGGGAGGGGCAGAGAGAGTGGGCGAGAGTGTGCTGTCAGTGCTGAGTACAACTCGGGGTTCCATCCCAGCACCTGAGATCATGGCCTGAGCGGAAACTGAGCCAGACGCTTAATTGAACCACCCAGCGCACCCAGACCCTATTTTTAGTGACTCTCTTAGCTCTGCTTCCCTTACTTTGGAATCTTGTCTCACCAGGTACACCTCATCTTATTATGCTTTGCAGATAATTGCGTTTGGTTTTTTTTTTTTTTCTTTGTTTCGCTGTTGTTATTTTACGAATCGAAGGTCTGTGGCAACCCTGTGTGGAGCAAGTCTATCAGTGCCATTTTTCCAGGAGTGCTTGCTTCCTTCATATCCCCGTGTCACATCCTGGTAGCTGTCACAATATTTCAAACTTATTCATTATTGTTAAATTTGTTATGGTGATCTGTGATTACAATTCACTGAAAGTTCAGATGATAGCATTTTTTAAAGCAATAATGTATTTTTTAATTAAGGTATGTATGTTGTTTTTGTTTGTAGATGTAATACTATTGCATATGTAGCAGACTACAGTATAGCGTAAACATAACTTCTATATGCACTGGAAAACCAAAAATTTTATTTGACTCACTTTATTGCAAGATATGCTTGATCACAGCAGCCAGGAACTGAACCCTCCATATCTCCGAGGTATGCCTATACTGTGCTGCGGGACCACAAGCCCAGGCCCTGCTGGCCACCAAACCAGGTGATCTGCAGGTGTCCCCTGGGCAACAGGCGCAAGGCCCAGGGCTCTGGACGAGAGAGGGGGTGCTCTTGGGCTCTTGTAAGGCAGAGGGAGGGCACCAAGATGGTACCCCACCAGTGGGAGGATAAAGATGGCACCCATGGAGAAAGACAGAAAAGAAAAGGAAAAAGAGAAAGAGGACAAAAGAAAAGCAAAAACAAAAAGCACCTGATGGCTTTAGCAACGGAGAGGGAGAGCATAGAACTGGTGCCCATCCTTGCCTTCCTTCCCAGAGATTCTCCCAACAGGCCCCACCCCTCCAGACAGCTTTAGATCAGAAAATAATTCACCTTCAAGTCTGGGCACTTTTTAAGTGGCTGCTTCTGCACTGGGCCCTGAAGTGAGTGAGCCCATGTGAGCCTTTGAGAGGTACTTCTCAGTTTGTTGGACCATTTGGGTCCCAGGAATGCGGGGTCCATTGGTTTTCAAGGTCAGATGTTTTGGGAATCAGGTGCAAGTTTTAAAAGTTGGTGCAGGGTATAAATCCTTCACTCCTGAGGGAGACCCTCCAGGTTTTCGAGCTCTTTCCCAGTGTGGGTCTCCGCAGGGTGAAGGCATATGGCAAGACCGAGTCACAGCCTCTCCTGCCTCACTCAGATGTGTCCCTTTCCACGTTTTCTCCATGGAAGGAACTGCTCTGCAAGCCATTAGGTGTTTTTTCAGGAGTAGTTGCTCCATATGTAGCCACATATCTCATGTGTCCTGGGAGGAGGAGAGTTCATGGTCTTCTCCTGCCGCCATCTTAGACTGCCCTTCCTGGATACCTTCTTTAATATCTCAGAAACACACAAAAATTTTCAATAGGAACAATCACAGAAATACAGACTTCTCACATTATTCTGCTATTCTCCTAAAGTCAAGGAAATGTGCAGAGACCTAACTAATAATGAAGACCTACTATATGCCTGTCACAGCATGAAGCATTTTTATACTCAATCCCCACTTGAACACTCTGGTCTGAGGACTCAAGTGTCTAATTCTAAAAGTGGGAAAACTGAGTCCCAGGAAGGTTAAGAAACTTACCCAAGACTCAGTTTTTAGGTTCTAAATGCTTGAATTTCCTATTTCATCCACATCAAAGCTTTGCTCTGTTGTTTCTTTGGATACCCTTTATCTTCATGGCTTGATTTCCTTTCCCTAAGGAAATAAATCTTGGGGCACCTGGATGGCTCAGTAGACTAAGCATCTGACTTTGGCTCAGGTCATGATCTCACTGTTCTTGGGTTCAAGCCCTGCATGGGGCTCTGCGCTAATAGCTCAGAGCCGGGAGCCTGCTTCTGATTCTGTGTCTCCATTTCTTTCTGTCCCTCCCCTGCTCATTTAAAAATTTTTTTTAAATAAATAAAGAGACAAATCTTACTTTTCCATTAGGATTCATCCTTCTAGGCTGCCTATTCCTTTCTGAGGTTGTTTTCAAGTCTGGTTTAATCTAACGAGACATTGACAGGAAAGGCTTCATCCTACAGTTGGCCAGGAGACCAGCTAGCTCTACTCTTTGTGGAGATCCAGTCCTAGATCTCAGCTCCTGTGACTGTAGTGGAGCAATCTATTGGTTGCCAGGACCCAGACCTAGAGGCAATTGGGATGGTGTGAATGATATCCTGTGGGATCTGCCTAAGAGATTCACTGGCCTTCGGAACTACTTTCCTTCGACTTCTTCCTACTTTACTTAAGAAGATGTGTGGGACTAGAACAGCACACAGGGTTTTTTTGAGAATGGACTACTGTGTTTAAAGGGCCCTGTGGAAGGTTCTGGTTTAGTGCTAATCCTGGAGGACTCTTCTACTGGCCCTGTGTGTCCATAGCCAGGTTTCTTGTCTCTGGCTCTTCAGGTCAGCGTAAAACATGGCAGAGTATTCCAGAGATCAAGCTAGAGGAGCTCTCAAATTTCCCTGTGAACGGAACGGAAGAATGGAACTTTCCTATCTATACTTTGGGTGGTACAAAATGCCCACATTCCTCTAGTCCCGCTTCTGCAGACCAAGGCAAACAGAGTGTCCTTTGAATGTCTCAAAAGCTCTTTTTTTTTCTTGTAATGCCAAACGCAATATTTGTTTGAAAAGACTACACCAGAAGTTTCCCAGCTGAGAAAACAGGCTTGTGAAAAATGGTTTCAGAAAATGAAATAAACCATGCAAAAGTTGTTCAGGGTGTGTTTGAAACGAACATCTGGATATGAACTGCTAAATTACCTCCTTCCTCCTCCTCCTCTTTCTCACAGCTGTTTGAAAGAGTCCTGAGGGCAGGGAAACAGGTCAATGGACCACACTGCACCTTTCCCCCACTTCTAATCCCTTTCGCACCTATGCAGGGAATCTAGTTCACATGTGTGTTTAATAAGTGGGCACAAACACAAGACAAAAATTATCACAATTCCTGTTGACTCTCTACAGCAATACCAAAGGAAAATAAACTCTGGATTTTAAATTTTCTCAAAAGAAACTTATGGTTCTAATAAAATATCACGTTTCAGTTGACTTTTTTTATATCAAGACCTGAACAAACCACTCATTTCTCTTCATTTCTTCCAAAAGAAGGAATGATTATTATGTCACACTTTCCCCAAAGTCAAGAAAGTCCAGTTCCCAAAGCTCTGCCTTTTAACTCCTAATGGAGAAACATGAACAGGTCTGCATGTTCGTACTGAATTTCCCCTCACATCTGTTTGTCACACATACCCCCGCCCCCATAACCACCACTTCAACACACACGTCTAAAGAAGTACATTGGGAAAGAACAAGTTGACATTTGTAGATCTTCACGAAATTATCAGTGACCACAACTAATGCAGAAAATATGAAATAATTGCCTCATATTAGAAGAACGTGTAGGCAAGTCTTTGGGGAGACATGATAGATGTTTCCACATAAAAGGAGGCTGCCTGGTGAACTCTGTACTGTCAGAGGCCAAATTGGGTCTAATGAGAAAAGGAGACTCCATATTTAATCAGATTTTATCCTCAGTTTCAAGTGTCTGTTTCCCCTACAGCCTCTCCTCCTTTCTAGGATAGGAAAGGAGTCTTGCTCACCCTTGGAACCTGGTGCTTTTCCATCAAGTGTACACAGTGCATAACAGGTGCTCTTTTGATGGATGAACACCTAACCAACCAACTGACTGCCATTCCTGGTTTAGGTTTTCCAGAAGAAAACAAAGAAAACTCTCTTGTGAATAAATGGATGAACATTTGCAAGGAATGTTTAAGAAATGTTGGGAGGAGATTTCTTAGATTAAGTGGACTCCAAGCTCTCCCATTTTTTGGAGTCTGAAATTCTAAGTTCTCCTTATATCTTGTTTAGAAGGAGATGTCTGTCCACATGCCAGGGCTAAAGCTCAGTAATTCCCCCTTGCTCATATCCCCTAGGCTGTACTTGACACTGAGCTGGTTCTTGCTAGGACCACGGTAGAAAGAGGCCTTTAACTTGACTCAAAGCTTCATGCCTCTAATCTATGTCTCCCTTTCCAGCTGATTTTATTTTGTTTTGACCTCTTGTTCTGCACAAAGCAAACTGTGCATAGTAGTGGATACCCATCAGGAAGCTGTCAAACTACATGGCAAAGGGAAATTACCCAGGCCACGAGATAGAGATGGCTTCCCTGAAGAGTAATGTCTGAGGCAAACAAAAGCAAAGTAGATGAAGAAAGCATCCAGGAAAAGGATCTTGTAGTATGAAATATCAGGAATGGTATTGCACTGAATGAGGCAGAGGTACTAAAAACAGCTGTGGCTGGAGAATAGAACTCCAGGGAGAGAATGCGTGATGCGAAGCAGGGAGCAGAGGCCATGGTGGGGAGTCTATGTAAGTTATACAAGAATCTAGCCCAAATGGATTACATTTACTCCTCAGGTCAATGCCATTCATCAGGCTGTTCTTCTTGCATAGTACCTTCTGATTTCTATCTGTTTAACATTTTCTCTCTCCTCACAACCAACCCTAAGATTCCCTTCTCCAAGAGCCTTTGATGATTTCCTCAAGTGGGCACACTTCTTTCCATGGGTGCTTGTACCTCTCAGAGCACTTCCACATTCTGCCTCCTTGCTGGCTGGACTTGTGACATTCCATTCCAGACACCTTGAACTTCATGGCAGCAGGGGGTATCTCCTACCACTCTTCCTGCCCCATTCGAGTCGGTAAATATTTGTTGATGAACAGCATGCAACATTCTGCTCAAAATAGAGTGTTAGGAGCAGCACGGGTCAGACTTCTTAGGTTAGACTCTGGACGCTATGACCTATTCGATGTGGAATCTTGGGCAAGTGTCATCTCTTCCAGTGTCATTTTCTTCAACTGCAAAGTAGGGGTTGTGATAATACCTATCTGCCAGGAATTGCAGGAGCATTAAGAATAACATTTGTGAATAACTTAGCCAGATACTCAGAAATGTGAGTCATGATAAAATCCTGGGGAGGATTACAGAGACTGAATTGTCAAGCCTGAATCACACTCACTTTTTTCCAATTATGTCAAAATCTTCAGAGGATTTTGTACATCTTCTGTCTGTGTCCATGTCCTTAACCAGCCTATAAGAATGCAAGCTGGGAAAAAAATTAAAGAAAAAAGGATGGCCATAGTTTTTTAAAATTGAGATATAATTGACATAAGACATGATATTAGTTTCAGGTGTATAATATAATGGGTTGGTATTTGTATATATAGCAAAGTGATCATGACAGTAAGACTAGTTAACATTCATCAGAATAGTTACAGATTGTTTTTCTGTGATGAGAACATTTACGATCTGGCAACCTTCAAATATGCAATATAGTATGATTAACAGAGGTCACTATGCTGTGCATTATCTCCCCAGGACTTATTTATTTTCTAACTGGATGTTTATACCTTTTGATGATCTCAGTTAAATATGGAATCTGAAAAAGAAAATCAGAGCTCATACAGGGACCAGACAGATACAGAGAGCCTAGGCTGTGATTCCTCACAGGCATATACAAACAAACAAAAGTTGAGCTAATGGAACAAGCTGAGTGAAAACCATGAGTCACATGCGGGTAAGGGATGCTTGAGAAATGGTGAAAAAGCACTTCCTCCTTGAGCCCACATTCTGCCTCCTGGTCTGTCGCCATCTGAAACTGGGTTTTCCTCAAGTGACTGGTTTGCCCCCCAACAGATTGTACCCTACCCAACCTTTCATTGTGGTGTAACTAGGTGTGTAAATTACACAGTGACTATGTAATGTAGTGTCCAACCAGGATACTTTGGTGGGGGAGGGAGGAATGGGTTCTCTGTTAAACTCTACGCTGGGACCCCAGGTGTGAATTGGGACAGTCACCGGCAATTCAAACTCTGCAATCATCTAAGTGAGAACCAGCAATCGTGCTGACTTGGGTCACACAGCTTTCAGTGTCTTTCAAGTTCAAACCTTCAGCTCCCAGCCAAAGAAGAAGAGAAAAGCTTTTTTTTTTGGATCTACTTTATTTCTAATTGTATCAGAACATTTACAACTCAGTGCTGCACATAGGCTTCCTGGAAGGCTGTGTCAATATATTGTGAAACATCTGGATCCTTGCGTATTTGGATGTCAGAATATAATGAGCAGTTTTCATCCCAAATCTTTAGAGTCATGTAGATAAACCGATTGGTTTCGATTCAGGGAACTTAACTGCCAGCTTCAATTAGCCCGGGTTCTTTAATATATTCCTTTTTCTAACATAGGAGGCAACTTCAATAAATTATTATTTATAGAGTACTTATTAAAATGCTACAGGGAAATCGTTCCTGGAAACATCTCACTGTGTAACTGTAAATGATCAAGCCCTTCCTTGCTGATTGAGTGTTTGAGGACTGAAGTCAGATCACAGGATCACAGCTACTCATGCCTGAAGACCTCACACAGCACTCATGCCAACGCCACATCGAATCCCTGAACCCCTTTGACAACATCACTGCCAGATAGGTACCCAGGAAATATTTGGTGTCTTGGTGATGGAGGGACTCATTCTTGCTCAGAGTAGCCCTTTTCCTTTGCTGGTGCCAGATAAAAAAACCTTTCCTGGTTTTAAGTGGAAATCTGCTTCCCAAATTTCCATGCGCTGAGCCCCATTCTCTAATAGGAACTCCATTCTCTGACAAAGCGAGCCTCTTTCAGCCCCTTTCTGTTATCACATCGGAGAGGTAGTGCAGACCAGCATCATCAGATCCAGTAAGGAGCAAGCACAGACCATGAAGTGAAAGACAGTATGGCAAAGTGGTTTATCCCATACACTAGGGCCAACATGCGTGAGTCTGAATTCTGGTTCCACCTATAACAGGCAAGGCATTTAACCTCAAGGAATCTTAGTTTTCCTGTATGTACAATGGGAGATGTTCCTGGGTATCTACTTGAGGCATTCTTGAAAGATTATAGGAGACGGCGTATGTAAAGTCCTTAGAATAGTG
>NC_043711.1:87219058-87269330 GCF_006229205.1 Suricata suricatta | reverse complement strand
GTGCTCAGATACGTGGCATGCACCTGCACAGCTTTCTCTCCAGTCTGAACAGAAAGTTCAGAAATCGAAAGAACCATTTTGGGCTGTTTTTGCCCCCTGGTTTTAGGTGGCCTGTGGGCAGGTAAGTTACGTAAGATGAGTTTCACACGCATCCACGAGGCCACACACCCCATTAGCTTTTGATTTTTAGGGTCTCAGACATGCAGGAGGGCAGGGCAGCCCCACACTGGTCTCCTTTCTGTAGCATGCACCAAGCCTCTTATTTGCTGTAAGCAGCTTCTTGTGTTTACCTGTCTAGGCATTGTCGTGGGGACTCTAAGAATGACACTTCTCACGCTAGCTCCGAGAGGGAAGTAGACTCAGCACATTGGCCCAAGAAAGAACAGGAACACAGAATGATCTCTTCCAGCATGTTCTGCTTTTGCCCAGGCATTGAACATAAGCATGGAAGAATTTCACCGCTCCTGTTACCCAGAAGAGCTTGAGATTTAAACTGGGAACCCTTCCAGAGTTTACATGGAGAGCATGCAGATCAGTCCTGAAAACATAAATCACTCTTCAGCTCTTGTTTCTTATTATTTTAGCAACAATAGTCTAGTTGAAATTTAACACACTGTGCCTGTGTGTGTGTGTGTGTGTGTGTGTGTGTGTGTGTGTGTGTACAGAAAAAGAAATACATTTTCAATGATCTGCTTTGGATTTAACTAAACTTCAACTTGATCTATTGTCAGGTGTGTTTCTGCCATTCAAATAATATCAATCTCCCAAAAACAAAAACAAACACAAATCAAAACAGAAAACAACCTGGGGCCCCTGGGTGGCTCAGTCTGTTAAGTGTAAGACTTCAGCTGCGGTCATGATCTCATGGTCTGTGGGTTTGAGCCCCGTCTTGGGCTCTGTGCTGACAGCTGGGAGCCTGGAGCCCCCTTTGGATTCTGTGTTTCCCTCTCTCTCTGCCCTTTTTCTCTCTCTGTCTCTGTCTTGAAAATAAATAAAATGATTTTAAAATTAAGAAAAAACTATTTAGGATTAGTACAGTGATGCTCATTAGTAACAATTCATGAAATGAAAAATCCAAGCAATTGGGCCCATTACAGTGTTTTACTTTTATACACGTGATAAAACTTTTCTTTCTTGCATAGAGTCATGCTTTTCGTATTTTGTAATTTTCCTTAAATGCATAGCCCAGATCATAAAAGAAATGATACCTGCATTATCCCGTGTGAGACAATGAGAACAACACCGTATTTGAGCAGAGAGTCAAGAGTACCCCCAAGGACCGTCTGAGGTTATGGGCCTTTTGCAAACAACTGAGAACACATAAACCCGAGCCCAGAGGGAAGTGTTTCATTTGGAGCATATTTTTCCAGAAATATTATTATGATTTATTTTTACTCAGTAAAATATATTCATCAGAAGTCTTTTGACTATTAGGGGGAAACGGAAAACAGTCCTATTGGAAGGAGGCTGGGAATATAACTGTGAATCGTTACCTCCATGGTGTCTCGCGGCAGAGTTTAGGATAATTCACACACACACCCCTCCATCATATCATTGTCCGTGCGTTAGTATACAGTGATGGCAATGACATCAAACGCAGATTAAAAGCAATTCTAGGAAGTTCTGTACTTCTCCTTGAGGCAGTGCCTTCACCTATGCCCTGAATGACATAAATTTCTGCTTTTTCAATACCTTTGCACTCTCTAGACTTTGGATCTTTCCAGAAGATCATTTGTTCAACTCTCTTAGTGCTTAAAATAAAGTCTTCCTTGATTTTACTTTCCCATTAACTCTTTTGCCACGTGCCCTCTGTTAACAGTGACATTTCTCAAGAAGTTGTCTCCACAACTAGCATCCATTTCTTAAAACCGTATTCACTTCTCCAAATGTGCCAAATTTGGCTTTCATTCTTATCGGTCTAGGAAATAGTCTCTTTTCAATACCACAGGGGGCACTAAATAAAATGGACACCTTCAACCGCTTTTTCATGTGTTCACTTATCCATGTGTTTACTGAGTGCCTACTATGTACCCAAGTTCTGTTCCAGGTGTTGAGGACACAGCAAGGAATAAAACGGACAGGACTTCCTGTTCTTCTGGACTTCACCATTGTCGTGGAGGTTACAGGTGATCAACTTAAGGAGTGAAGTTGCATATTCTGTATCAGTGAGAGATCACTCACCAGACTTCAGCAGACTTGGCGATTTCCTGCTTGGGACAATCTTGGCTTCTCTGATCTAAACACCTGTGTCTCTTCTTCCCAGTCTGGTTGGTTATTTTTTCTTTAATCTTCATCAGCTTTTTTTTTTCTCCTTACTTGTTGGTTACTCCATCCTGGAGTACCCCTGGATTTTGCTTTAATTGACTTCTTTGTATTCTTTTCATTTATTTCTTTGGCCCTCACATGTGTACATTCAATTTTATTACTAGGTGATTAAAAAAAATTTCCCATTGTTTTAACCACCACCAGACCCTGGTGATGCTAAAACTGATGAATCAAAACCCAGAACTGGGTTTGTTGCAAGCTAAGGAGGTTGTACCTATGCCAGGCCTTTCTCTTCATGGGTCTCTGTGAGTGTTGTGAGTTTCCAGGGATTATATAATGTCTCAGGTGTGAAGGGAAATGGAAGTTACAACCAGGGAGCATTTCCTTGGAAGCATTTCTGGAAAACTGCCTAAAGAAATCTCAGGGAAAGAAATGGAATCTTCATGATTCTAGTAATTTGTTGTGACTTCTTTCCCCACTCTAAATAAATACTACCTTTTATACCTAAGCTTGTGCTTGTAATTCAGTTCATTTTATTTTCCTGTAAGATGGTCCCCCAAATTGAATAAACATTAGGCCCCATAAAAATTGGATCCTTCTCTGTCCAGAACTAGCCTCTCTTCTGAGGTCTGACTTTAGTGTCAAAGTCTTTTTAAGTTTGTACTAATTCCATCATTTGCCTCTAATCCACTCCAGAATTCCTTTTCTGCTTCCTAGATTATTATAATATCTGTCTGCTTGGTCTTTTCAATCACAGGGAGGCTCCTAACTATTCTCTCTATACTTTTTCAGCTAAATACAATCTTCATAGTAAAACTTATTTATTTTAAAAAGTTTTAATGTTTTTATTTATTTTTGAGAGAGAGAGAGAGAGAGAGAGAGAGAGAGACAGAGCATGAACAGGAGTGGGTCAGAGAGAGAGTGAGACCTATAATCTGAAGCAGGCTCCAGGCCCTGAGCTGTCAGCACAGAGCCAGATGTGAGGTTCAAACTCGTGAACCACGAGATCATGACCTGAGCCGAAGCTGGACACTTAACTGACTGAGCCACCCAGGTGCCCAATTTATTTATTTATTTTTAACGATTTTATTTTTTTTAAGTCATCTCCACACCCAACACAGGGCTCGAACTCACAACCCCAAGATCAAGAGTCGCATGCTCCACCAGCTAGGCCAGCCAGGCGCCCTGCCAGCATAAATCTTTATAAACAGAAATCCTCAATGCTACTTGCATCTCAGACCTCTTCAGAACTTATCCATTGTTCTTGGACTCCAAAGACTTATATTAAATCCAATATTTTTAACATTGCACCCACATGCTTTGGGGTCTCGCCCATGCTTACCTCTCCATTCTCATTCCTGTCTCCCACTCTATGAGCCAGGAGACCTTTTCTCATTTCCTCCCAAAGAGAGCATTCAATCCTCCACTGGCATTGTGCTACATGACCTTTTCACTTGTTGGGACTCTGTTATGCAAGATTTTCACCTGGCTAACTCTTAAGATCTTGGCTTAAACATCTTCTCTTTAGAGAATCCCTAAGGGCCTAGAGGCAAGGATAGAATTTGTTTCACTAAAAATATATGGGAGAAGGAAGAGGTCAGCGGCATCCAAATCAGGATCCGGTTGCTACTGCCACAATAAGGGGGATGAACCCTCAGTAGAAAAACTGAAATAAACTGGTGTAGACTGCTGTATTGATCATGCCCTGTTTCTTCTTCATCTAGGGTCCATAGCCCAGTGACGGAGGTCTCACTGATGGAATGGGAGTGGTTCAGATCTGGCCCCGTGTAGTCCCCCAAACCCATTCTCTTTTCCCTTGTCTTCTGGCAAGATGCAGGTGATCTAGTGAAAGACTTGGAGGTCCTAGAACTGCATGGAAGACCACCTTCCAAATATCCAACCAAACTTTTGATGATCAAGAAACAAACTTCAGCAGCACCTGGGTGGTTCAGTGAGTTGAGCATTCAGCTCTTGATTTCGGCTCAGGTCATGGTCTCATGATTACTGGGTTTGAGCCCCACATTAGGTTCTGTGCTGACAGTGTGGATGCTGCTTGAGATTAATTCTCTCTCTCTTTCTCTCTGCCCCTCCCCCACATGTGTACCCATGCTCTCTCTCTCTCTCTCTCTCTCTCTCAAAATAAATAAGTAAACTTAAAAAAAAAAGGGAGGGTAATCGGGTGGCTCAGTCAGTTGAGTGTCTGACTTTGGTCTGGCTTTGATCTGCATGTCATGATCTTGCTGTTCGTGAGTCTGAGCCCCATATCAGGCTGGCTGCTGTTCCTGCAGAACCAGCTTTCCAATCCTCTGTTCCCCTCTCTCTGCCTCTGCCCTGCTTACGTGCTCTCTCTCTCTCAAAAATAAATAAATAAACAAATAAAGGCACTAAAAAAAAAAGAAACAAACTTCACTAGATTAAGTCTCTGGAATGTGGGCTTGTTTATACTTTAGTTAGTATTACTTACTGTAATAACTGCAAACAACAAATTAAGAAAGAAGCACCCAGTGTATGTCCTCATCCCATTTCACTTTCTATTCAAGTAGAAATGTTCTTTTAACCTCCCATACCCCTACATGGATGTGGAGTGGCTCAAAGGACTCATCTGGAAAGCCCATTGGACTCTAGCCCTTGCAGAAATCCCAAGACTCAAAGGATTGTTCATTTTGATGGGCAATAGATGTAGTGGTTAAAAGCTAGGACTTTGGAATCTTTCACAAGTGGACTTATGCATCATGGCCCAACTGTATGCATGGTCTTTGTCCTTTACTTTGCCTTCCCTTCCCTTGTTGACTCTGGGTTCAACCATGTGATTTCCTTGGTTACTGAGTTGTTTGCAAACCTGATGCAAGCAACATCTTGAAAAGCATATTCATGTTCCTCCTTTCTCCTTTCTCTTGCCCAATGGGCTGTTTCATTCTCACACTTGTTCCTTGCCTTAAGAAGATGCCATTCTAAGCTCCTGGAGGAATGCGAGAGATACATGGAGAAAAGTCAAGGTTGTCTTAGATGACTTGACAGCTAGCTGACTCTCCTGCCTCCCAAAAAAGTGAAAAATACCAGCTGAGATTAGCAGAGTCACCTACCTAGCTCCCAGTTGACTTGAGAGACAGGAGTGAGCCAGGCAAGACCAGAAGACTGTAGCCTACTCAAACCAACTTAACAATAAATGGTTATTATTTTGAGCCATTGAGTTTGGGAGTGGCTTGTTGCAGAGTATTATGGAAGTGATAGATCAGTGTGAAATAGGTCCAAGTGAAAACCCCAGGGCTGACATTTGTTAGCTCTAGGACCTTTGACAAGTTACTTACCATCTCTGCCTCAAGTTTTGCATCCGATAAATGGGATCTAGCAGTGTTTATTTTAAAACATTACTGTGAATAGTGATCAAGTTGATAGATGAAAAATACAAAGCTTAGTTATTTGCGTGTTGAGTAAATCAGCGAATCTTAGGATGTATAGGAGAGGTGAAAGAAGAGGAGAAGGAAAAATAAAAGGGCAGTGAGATCTTTTGTCGGTCAAAAGTTTGAGTTCATATTGTCTGTTTAGCATTTTGGATATCTAGGAGAAAAAAAAACATTGAAGAAATATAAACCAATAGGCAGCCTATTCTCTCATCGCTGAGTAAACTAAGTTCTGTTTTATAAGATGTGTCACTGGGAGATTTGTATACTTAGTCCATGCCAGCTTACTCCCTTGGAAGATATTCTCCACCGAATCTTGCTTCAAGATGTTACCTTTGGTATATCAAAGCTGTTTTGTCAAATAACCTTTTAAAAACCACTCTTGTCTTGGTTTGAATATTGCATTAAGGGTATTTTCTTTCTTCTTTTACTAGTTTATTTTCAAATTGGATTCCATATAACACCCAGTGCTTCTCCCCACAAGTGCCCCCCACCATGACCATCACCCCCTTCCCTCCCTCCCCCTCCCCCTTCAGTCCACAGTTCGTTTTCATATTCAATAGTCTCTCATGATTTGTGTCCCTCTCTCTCCCTAGCTCTCTTTCTCCCTTCCTCTCCCTATGGTCCTCTGTTAGGTTTCTCCTGTTAGACCTAAGAGTGCAAACATATGGTATCTATCCTTCTCCGCCTGACTTATTTTGCTTAGCATGACACCCTCGAGGTCCATCCACTTTGCTACAAATGGCCATGTTTCATTCTTCCTCATTGCCAGGTAGTACTCCATTATGTATATATATATACACCACATCTTCATGATCCATTCATCAGGTGATGGACATTTAGGCTCTTTCCATGGTTTGGCTATTGTAGAAAGTGCTGCTATGAACATTGGGATACATGTGCTCCTATGCGTCAGCCCTTCTGTATCCCTTGGGTAAATCTCTAGCAGTGCTATTGCTGGGTCATAGGGGAGTTCTACTGATAGTTTTTTGAGGAGACTCCACAGTGTTTTCCAGAGTGGCTGCTAAGGGTATTTTCTATTTTGCCTATCAATACCCCCATTAGAAATTGTCATGTAACATATTTTTTTTCAGTATAGCAAAACACAGAGACTGAAATGGAGTCTATTATGTCTCCCTAGGAATCCACTTATGCCCTCCTTTTTGATAGACTTTTCTTTTAACCCTGACCCTGAGGAAGCTCAAATATATTACTCATTGTAACAACTACGTTACTCTTATGTTTAGCATACCCTTTAATTCTTTAAAGACTCTGGTTCCTTATGAATAGAGAGCATCTCTAATGCTCTTTCTTATATGTTGTATGTTTTAGCCACCTCAGGTTGTGCATAAGCAAATGGGTCTTTTCTAATGTGTGACAACAATCTAGAACCAAATGTTCACACACATTTGTAAAATCTAGATGAGAAGCTGTTTCCTAAAGGCCTCTGCGCAAGCTCTGAAACTGTTTTATCATCTCTCAGCCTTGGTTTTGGAAAAGTCATCAGGTTGCTAACTGCTTTGGCGATCATAAAACAAAGTTTTCTCCTAAACAGAGTAAAAGGTCCTACGAAGGAAAAACTTGTTCACAGAACACAGTGAGAAAAAGCCCCTCAGAAGCCTTGCTGGCATGAGTCCCAAGCTCATGTTACCAGGAATATTTACATTAAAAATATATCTCCAGCTTGACCAGCAGCTCTGAGGTCAAGCTCAAAACCCTGCCTGGGAGTTCTTTGGTTTTATTACCATTTGTCAGCTCAAGCTTTGGCTATGATTTCCCTGCCTTCTGAGGCATGAAGGCAAATAGAGCAGAGTGAGGGCTGGAAATAGCAGCCCTGATAGTGTGAGGTGGGGACGAGGGGCTTCTGAGGTTTTTCAGCAGGAAGTATCTGCATGAAGTCCTCTTGGCCAAGAACTTTCCTTTCACCGACTAGTCTTTTTACACACAAGGAAATGCCCACAAGGAGGTTAGTAGGACTGTATCTTGCCTTCTTTTCTCAGACCTATGCCTAGAGATAAATTGTTTGGTCCCCTTTCTCCACCCATCTGGAACCTCCTGAAAGACCTTGCCAGCTGGAGGAGTGAGAGGGAGAGATTTATGCAGTTTCCACTGTAATTATAGCTATAATTATATTATGATTTTCAGTAGGTTGTTACTCAGCCTGACTTTACCAAACACCTACTGGAGAAGCATGTAAAATATAATTTTATTATTCACATTTTTTGTTTTAAAATAGTTCAAGGATCTATGTTTAAAGAAAAATTGAGTGCATTACCCATTCTGATTTCAGTCCCTCTCAATAACAATGCCACCCAGAGTAATTCTGTGAGAGGCCACATAGTACAGAAAAAAAAGATTATTGTCACACAAAATTGAGGTCAAATAATGTCATCACATTGCAGTTACACATAAATATATTTCCAGCTGACACCCACATTCCCAGCCCTGGTTCTAAACATCTTATCCAAGTCATGCCTCATATTTTACTTGGTGAAGCTTTCAGGCTTCTTAGTGGATTGCTTTTTCACCAGTGTAAGTTGCTTTTTGTAGTTTGGACTTGACCTTAGGGCACTAATTACCTTTTGACTTTTCACTGCTGCATTCAAATCTAATTTCCTCTTCACGGATTCTCTCTTCAGCTGTGTCTATTCTGGTATTTAATTTGTTCATTAAGGCATTTAAAAAAATTGTTTTCTCTATTTTTTTCTAGAAGTATTATTTGGCTCTTTTACAAATATCCTGTTTTTATAGCATAGTTCCATTGTGTTTTTTTATTATGTCATTTCATCTTTAATCACATTTAACATTTTTTGATAGACTGTTGCAGATGATCATATTCCATTCAAATCTTAGCGTTACCTGTGTATGTGTGTATGTTGCTGACTCGTTGAATCTCTCTTATGAACTTTTAGGCTGACTCTTGGTTCTGGCCCTGCTCCAGGCAAACGCCATAGGAAGAACACATTCCCTCTGAGGGGTGACAAAGAGACAGAAAGTTTTTCATTGTATGACACCATAATCCCTTTGGTCGATCACGCTGATGAGCTGAACATGAAATAGAATGTGGATGTGCAGCTTCATGATTAATAGGTACATCCTCTTAATGGCAGGAGAAACAATAAATAAATGGCACCTAGAAGCTCTTTAGAGCATAGATCCTCAGGTTAGCTCTCATAACAGAATTATGATCGCCCCCTGTGTCGTGCACCAGAGACTTCCCCAGCACATCCTCCATGGGTGCTCACCGCACCACAAGTGCCTCTTTCTACCATCGTTCCCATGGCTCCATGATGGGAAACCTTCTCCCCTGTTTCCAAATATAAGGACGCTAAGGGTCAGAACAATGAAACAATTTTTCAAGGTCATATAAGTAAGCAGAAGAGTTGAAATTTGAACTTTCTTTCTGATTCCAGAATGTATATTTATTTTCCCAGGAGCAGAAATCAGAGACGAGTGGACAAATAAGCCTACTGAATCAGACTCTCTCCTAAAAATGCATCATAAAGGCAAGTTTGCTTTATTCTTTTTATTCTATGTTAAAAATTAATATGAGTCTTATATATTCATTCATAAAAGTTTGTGTTGGTTGTAAAGTGAAGATGAGAAGATACATTGAGTTGCCTAGTTTTTTACTTCAATCCCTTTACCTTTGTAGGTATTTTTTCTCCTATTGTTGAGGCCTTGGCTAGCTGTCCACTAAGAATCCAAGTTCCCTAACTATAATAGTGTTCTTGTCGGGCTGTGGCTATCTGATCAGGAATGAAACTTCTGGACCCGGTTTGGGTAACATGACCACATTACTTACATCCAATGGGATATGGGTAGAAATGATATGTGCCATTTATAACCATGACTTGTAAAAATGCCCCAACTGCAATTTTCCTTTCTCTCCATCTGATACCCCAATGTAGATGTCCCAGGCAACTGCAGAAATTATTCTCTAAGGATGCATGAGCCTGCATCAGCTCAGTCCTTCTCAAGGAGAGAGAAGGACCTGCCTCTTCCTTGCCTCTTCCAGTTTCCTTTGACTTCTAGCCTTCCTTGGCTTAGAACTCACACCTCTGCCTCCATCTTCATGTTGTTTTCTTGGTGTTTATCAAATCTCTACTGTCCTCTTATAATAACAGGTGATTCGATTTAGGACCCACTTATATAATACAATATACCCCCCCCACACACACACCACCACCACCACCACCACCACCACTAAGTCAAGAACCTTAACTTAATCACATCTGCAAAGACACTTTTCCTTCTAGGGTAACATTTACAGGTCCCAGGGATTAGAACCCGATCTCTTTGGGGGCTGCTAGTCAGCCTAGCACACCACCAAAAGGCTTGAGTGGACCCCGAACCAAAGATTAAGCAGGAGGAAGAGGCTCTTAAAATGGGGAGAATGTTGAATTAGGGGCAACTAAAATCTTTCATTGACTTCTCCAGTAAGGATCAGGAAATCCAATTTACACATGCACAGACACGCACACAGGGTGAGGAGAGAGGCTCACGGGCTGGCAGCAGTGGCCCACACGGCACAGGGACCCCTGGGGCTCCCCAGCCTGTGCACTGACTCCACAAGGAACATCGTGGTGAGGAGAGCTGCAGCCTCGTCTCCATTCCCCCTTTTCACTTACTCAGTCAACAAACATGATTCAGAACCTGCTGTGAATCAGACTGTGTCCTATGTGCTGGGAATACAACAAGGGAGCAGATGAAAGCAAGAGCCCCCGTCCTTGTGGCGGGTTTGACTGTGAACATGCACTTGGTTGATGACTAAGTTAATTGTAAATAAAAACATTCCAGTTTCCCGTCTTCTGGCATCCCTCCTGCTTTCCTTGACTCCCTGGGAATTTAAAGTAGAAACCAGTAAGTCATCACTGGGCATGCTCAGGTTACTTTTGGTTCTTCTTTCAGAAGCGTTTTCAATTCTTTTTTATTTGGGGTCTATTTTATTGCAGCACATAGTAGGTTGTTGCATAATGCCCTAGTGATTTGTAGGTTAGAATTACTTTCCAAGGACAAAAATGTACTCTGCGCCTGAACCTCTAGCTGCACAGCCTTGTGTCTTAGTGGTTACATATATGTTTTTTAATTTTTTTAATGTTTTATTTATTTTTGAGAGAGAGTGTGAGAGAGAGAAACAGAGTATGAGCATGAGCAGGGGAGGGGCAGAGAGAGTGGGAGACACAGAATCCGAAGCAGGCTCCAGGCTCTGAGCTGTCACCACATGGGGCTCGAACCCACGACCTGTGAGATCATGACCTGAGTCAAAGTCGGACACCCAACTGACTGAGCCACCCAGACGCCCATAGTGTTTATATTTTTGTTCATCTTTCCTTGGGATCAGTGCATTGTCTCTGCCCTCCCTCCTCCCCATTCTCCCAGCTCGCACTGGGCTGTACAGGCAGCCCAGGGACAGACAGACAGCTTATCACAGCCCCACTGACACCCCAGCCTCCCCCATCCGGCCCCGCTCTCAGCACAACCTGATGAAAAGATGTCACACGGCAGACAAGCGGTTCACCTCCTCACCTCTCCCCTTTGCCCTCCGCCTTGTCTGAGCAGCAGTAGGGGGAGCTGGGAGTGAGCAAGGAGATTAAATCAGGTAGTTGAAAGCTAACACCGTCTCTAAGCAACCCTCAAAATGAACCCAGGAATTTCAACTGTAATATTATCCCCCAGGAAAAGGAGCAAGAAAATGAGAAAGTCAGTGCCTTGCTGGGCTCAGCGTTGGGGTGCCCAGGCCTGGCTGGCGACAGGGAAGGGACAAGCAGCCTGGCCTTAGCTGGAGAGCATCTGGGGGCAGAAAGAAAAGTGGGGCTCACGCAGGCATCCATGCTGGAGCAATCAGGAACATGCCTGCCAAGGCTCCAGGGCTCTGGGAGACATTCGCAAGCTCCAAACAAGTGCATGGAAAAGATATATTTTGTTTCCTTCCCCTCCACCCCACCCCTCCCCGCCCTGCTGAGAAATGCTGTGCCCTTGTGTTTCCAGGGGAGGCCTTTGTGGCTAATTTTGAAAAATGAAGCGAGCAGGTAAACTGGAGCTAATGGCCCCAAGCCCGGGGCAGACATCTGGGGTGATGTTGACTTTGCTGCAGGAGAGCCAGCTGGCCCTTCCACCCCTCTCCCTCTAGCCCCTTCCCTGCTCGCCTCCGGTGTGTGTGGTGGGGGGGGGGGGCGCGAGGGTTCACCTTCTCAACAGCCACGTGCCCAGCCCCTCGCTGCAGCACCAAATATGTTTGTGTTATGAATGACCTTGGCCTGAGCACACCTGGATGGTGCCAGCTCCCTCATCCTGAGATGCAACAGCTTCCCACCATCCCTCCCCAGGCCAGGGGAGGAGAGTCTCAGCCTCAGGGAGAGCCAGACTTGGTAGAACTTGTGATATGAACTCGTCTTAACAACCAAGAGGGTGGGGAGAAAAGTGACCTATATTGCCAGACACAGTGCTCGGGACACTTTGTCCAGACAACAGAGGGCATATAATCCCCCCCCACCCCCATATTATCGATTTATGGATGAGAAAACTGGAATGTAATGCATGGAACAGAATGAAAGCCACAAAGTAACCAGTGCTCAGGTTAGATACAAACACAGGTCTAATTCAGTGCAAGGCTGAAGAGTGTTGAGGAAGCTGCTGGCCCCAATCCCAGTGCTGTCCCAGCTCTGCCCCCTGACTAGCTACTGGGAGCCTCAGGGAAGGTAAACTTTCCTCTCTGGGCCTTATTGCCCTATGTATGTAAAGGAGAGTTAGTTACTAGCTTCTGCTTCTTGGTCTGTCGTGATGGCTAAGTGAAATGATGAATGGAGAAGATGTGAAAGGTAAGTGACCGGTGCAAATAAATGCTCAAAAGGTATTTGCTATTGATACTAGAACATTAGCGACCTTTCCACTGAACTGTAGTTGGTTTCTGGAGAGTAGAAAAATGCTTAGCTTTTCAATACATACTGTAGGAGAGGCCTTAGGTATGTGCAGGCATCCCAGCTGGGCTGTGGTGGATCCGAATTAGGTGGTCCTTGTGGGGTGGGATGCAGTGGTCTTCCCCATCTCAAAGCAGGGCTGGCTTCACTATTTTATATCTATTTAAAATATTTTCATTTTAAAATAATACAAATATATAGAACAACATCCCATCATAAAAGTTGACGTTTTTACAATAATTCCGTCAGATTAGTTTTAAAGTTAAGAAATCATAGATTCACAGTTTTCAAGGAAATATCAATATCTAAATAAACATATGGAGGGCAGATGTTCAATACATAATGTTTATAAGAGGGGTCTTATGTAGTTGCAGGGTAGAAGGGAATTGGCGAGAGGACATGAAAGGTAAAAAATAATAAAAGCAAAAGTAGTGACCTAAAAAAAAAAAAAAAAAAAAAAGCAGGGCTGGCTTCCCACCACTGAGTGACTGTGTGTGTGTGTGTGTGTGTGTGTGTGTGTGTGTGTCTGTACATGTGTATGTGTAAGAGGGCTGGGGGTTCAGAAAAGGACTTGTCACCCCTGAGCTGAGAAGTGAGGTCTGGTTTCCCCACATACTGTGCCGGCAACAGAAGGTCACCTTCCCAGAATTGACTGGAGTCAGTCCCATCAACAACTAGGAGTCCCCAAGCCTCCTAGAATGGAGTTCTCTAGTGCCTCTTCTCCATCTTTCCTTTGCCTCAGTCTAGTATCATGGCCAGAAAAGAGAAGATGAAAGTTGGTAAGTCTCCCTGCTAAATGGTCTCATTCTTTGTCCATCTACCATCCATCCATCCATCCATCCAGATTTTCTTAGCACTCACCACAGATTGGGCATGGTGCCAAGTGCTGCACAAGAACAGAGAGGAGAAAAGACACCTACATGGATACCTGGATATAAGTTTATTGCAGAAAGAGTGCCCAGCCCCTTCCTAGGCTTCACTGTGAGTCAGAAGTTCCGGTGTGTACACGGAAGCCGTATGCACACACAGCCAAAACAGCGTAAGCACAGAGTAGGGACATTCTGTGGGTGTGGATCTAACCACGTCACGATAGCCGTACACAGACTCTTGTGTCTGTTTTTACTCTTCCACTCCTGTCCTTGAGCCCTCAGACCCTCCCCGGCCCCGACACTCCACCGCTCTGCTTCCCCCATACAATTGTATACCTCTGACTTCACGTCTGAGTTCGCAGTGACGGACTGTCAAGCAGAGCTTCAGACTGAGCTCCCATACTTTCACAAAGAGCAATTCCGTGTTTCCTTCATCCAGAACATCAAACAAAATCTCTCCCCTGGGGCCCCTGAAATCTATGTTGCCACCTCGTTAATGACTATCTGGGGGAAGGTTTTATGAGGTATCAGGGCAGATGCGAACAGATATGGGAGAACGGATGTCTTCTAGCCTGAGTCATCATGGGGTAAAAGCAATGCTGACCTTTTTGTGTATCTTCCCAAGTCATTAGCATGCATTTGCTGGGTTTTTGCCCTGTGCTCGTGACCCTGGGGAGACACAACAAAGCAGGGTTCCATTGCTGGAGGAGTGTGATGGGTTAGTTTCAAAGCCTGCAAAAACTCATGCGAGGACAGAGTTCCAGTCCTTCCTGCTGTCCTGGTGATGGTGGTGGAAAGTCACAGTGTCATAGTATCCAGAAAAAGATGTGGACACTTCAGTTTCCGGTAGTGTTATCTGCTGGCTGTAGAGACTAATACCTAGCATCAAGTGAATGCTCCATAAGTATTAACTAAATGGATGATTCCATAAATAAATGAATGAGTGGGTGGTGGGAGAGACATAGCAGCAGATGTCCTGAGGCAGCCAGGGTGTGTGTGTCATGCTGTCAGACAGAAGAGGTGGGGGGGCAAGACCTAGACCCGGGAGATGCCCCAAACAAGTTAAACTACGCACTTTAGATTCTGCAAAGGAAACAGGACTTCAAGGCAGCTTTTTATTCATTGTAGGAAAACCGAAGCATAAACCCAGTCATCAGTACTGGTTACCATTGGCTGGTATGATAAAAGAAATAATGAAGGTCAAAATAGATTATACGTCAAGATCTTCCTAAATGCTTTACATGTACTCTTCAGAGCCAAGCACTATCACACACACACTGCGTTTATTCCAAATTTGCAGAAAAATGGAAAAGAAGACAGAGGTTAAAAAAATCCTTCCATTTTCTGAGCTCTGAGAGGCAAATCCAAGGGGTCTGATTCCAGAGGCTGCATTCTTAAAAGGATTATGGAGGCGGGGGGGGGGGGGGGGAAGAATTCAGGTCCCCCACACAAGCGGATGTCTGGGGCTCTGCCCACACAAAACAAGGGAGATCAGGTCCAGACTCCACCCGTCTCCACCCCCACTGCAGGGTGGACATGGGGACTGGACAAAGATGTGACCAGGAATAGCAACTTCCTTCATGAGCGGGCAGGGACCAGGCTGTCGGACTGCTGCCACGGACACGGCTGGACTTGGGCTCTTGGTGTACGTGACTTAGACCTTCTCTTCCTTTCTCCTTTTCTCTAGTCTCCATGCCCACAGTCCTGCATCTCAGAGCTGCAAGGCAAAGCTCCATGCAGGCTGGTCCCGTCTACGTTTCCTTTTCTAATTTATCTTCAGATTTCCACCACACTTTCTCGAATGCCGTCCTGTGTGTGCCCCCCAGCCTTGTCAGCAACTCTGACCTCCAGCAAGGCCAAAAGGGAGCCATCGTTGTCCCCAGCTCCATCTGCACCACCTTCCCCACTTCTGCTCTTCGCCCCACACTGCTGACATTCCCTCTCCCGGGCTAAGCCTCAGAGGCTCCAGATCACTCTCTCTCTACATAACGTGAACTCACTTATGAACCTTGTCAATTTTCCTCTTATAACTGAAAAAAGTAATTAAGTTTGGTTAAATTTCTATGCCTGCAGCTGCTGCCCTGTCTTTGCCATTCCTACTGCCCATCCCTGATCACAGTCGCTTTGTGTTTGAAATAGCGTATGGACTCTGGGTGGATTCTTGCCTCCAGTTTCCCTTTCTTTGGCTCCTTCCCCCACACCCTGCCAAACCAATCTCTCTAAAGTGCACTTCTGAACATGTCACTCCCCTGAGCCACAAGCTTCGACGGCTCCCCATTGTCTGCCAAATAACGGCCAGATTCCTTATCATGGCTTTTCACATCCACTTAGATCTGGTCTCAACTCAGTGCACATTTATTGAGTCCCGTGTAGCCCCAGCCCCTGTGCTCGCTGCTGTAAATGTAAAACTCAACCCAGGACGCTTTCTGCCCTTGGGGGAAGAAAAAGAAGAGAAGCTGGTCCGGAATCTCCAGCCAGCACTTCTTCCCGCTCACGTTCACTGCAGAAGGTATGAAGGTGGATTTTTGCTGTTTCCCTGGAACTTCCTTGGCACTTGCGTGAATTTTTGTCCAGGAATTTCCTTACTTCCATCTCCAACCCATCCTGTCCTGCTTTAACTGGCCCTTCCCGATATGGTCAATCATGAGTGGCCCTTTTGAAGATGAATGCTTCTGAGCCCTCATCTTTGCATGATTCTCCAGACGGATCATGGCCCATTGTGTGGTACAGATTTGCAACTACCTTTACCTCCGTGCCTGTACTCCCCACACTCATGTGCAACAGCAACCTGGCCTGCAGAGGATTCACTGATGTATGTTCTTAGAAAGAAAATCAGCAACCTTTGATACTGTTTTCATTCAACAAAATTTGACAGTTTTTTGCTCCACGTGTGTCCTCGGAGAGTGTACCAATTGTGTTTTATGGATTCAGAATCTGTAAGAGAATGGTGGAGTGTATAATGTTTTCAAAATATAGGAATATGGGATATTTCCTTCACATCTATTGAATTTGCACAAGATTCGTTCACATCTCCTGGAGATGCTGTTTCATAGAACACAATTGAGGAAACCCTATTCTAGAAAATAAGACCACTGAGTAATAATGAGAAGAATGATGCTATGAAAAACTTATTTTTTGAACATTTGCTCTGTGGTAGCCACTGCACCAAGGGCTTTTCCGTGCAGGTTTTTATTTAGTTTTCATGAAAATCCAATGCACGGGTGGTAATTTTGGTCCATTTTGCAGGTAAGGAAACAGAGGCTCAGAGTTCTTAAGTGATGTTCCCAAGGTCATTATTAGCATCCAGAAAGTAATGAAACTACAACATGAAACCAACCAAGCCAACGCCAGAGGCTGTGCTCCTTGTGGGAGGGGACCTGTTTTTAAAATCTCTGTGATCCCTCTCACCCCCAAATTCACAACGGTCTGTGACTCTTAAACACACTTACGCCTCTGCTTTTGCAGTCTGATCTTTGCTTTCGTGCTTTGATGCTTTACAACGGAGAGCAGAAAGAACACTGCTGCACTGCTCCTTGGCTCAGGAGACCCGAGTTTATGACCCCAGATCTGCCTTTAATTAACCATGTGTCATTAGGCAGAGAATTTCTTCCCTCTGGGGCTCAGTTTCCTCAGCTGTAAAATAACAGTGAGGTCGGACTCGGTGATATCTGAGGTCCTTTAACCTCTTTTCACCACGCTCTTCTTTGTGCCAAGTTTCTGTGATTAATAGAATTAGATGAGCCCTTTGTTGCCCATTGTATCTGCCACGGAGAGAGCTGGAACCGTGTCTCAAAGGAATCCAGGCCACGGCCAATTCAGTGTGTTGACTTTGAGGCCACTTCGATGACCCACACAGGCACTGGCCGCATGAGGAGCAGAAGCATTGCCTTTCCCCAAATATGGTCTTCCGTTATAGTATTTTTTGAATGTGAAACATCCAATGAATTTCAAATTTTTATCTGGATGATATAAGGATAAATGAGTAAAGAAAAAAAAAACCAGATGGAATACATTTCCCTTGCAATATATATGTGATTAAAAAATTGAGGAGAAAAATGTTTGTAGCAAATATGTTTTGGATTATCTGAACCCAAAGCTCTTGCAGAATAGTTTGTGGCTTGCAGAGCACCCATGTGCAGCTGCTTTGGCCGGCCTTCAATGACCCATCAAACCCCAGTTGTCTTGGAAACCCGCCTGCATCCTGGGATGTGTTCTCCATCGAGCAGCTAAAATGGCTTCAAGTCTTCCAGGGTAACATAGTTTGACTATAGTTCACCCCTTGGGAACCTTTGTACAAACAAGATGTCTATCTCCTGACCCCAGAGCCGTAAGTGGCAAAGCTTGAAGAAATAAAACAACAATAGAGGCTAATGTTTGTTTGGGGGTTTTCAAGGATGGAGAATTTCATCTGGAAAAATGTCTCCCATTGAATTATCCCTACCCATTGAATGAGGAATTCAGGGTTAGCCTGAGCAGCCATGATGGTTGGAAGGGAGAAGAAGAACAACCAAAGGAAACTGGAAGATCCTCTTGTTAATTAAAATGCTCTGAGGCTTGGACTCACGAGGCTCGGATTTCAGTATGAATTCTGCAGTCATTAGGATAATGTTAATGCTATAATTTTAATGATGGCACTTAGCATTTATTGAGCCCTTTCCCATGTGCTAAATCCTTACACTGATCATTTTACTTATCTGCTTAACACTGGTAGAAGAATCTGCCCAGTCACCTCTGCTTATCTCAGAGGTGACCATCAATGCTAAAGAGAACTGTGTCCCTCTGCCTCTGAGTATCCTCTGGCTACCGGAAGAGTTTGGCCCACTGTACTGGACAAGGCAGAAAAGCCGAGGTTCTTATAATGGGAACCCAACACTAACTGCCAAGTCACTAGGGGTATAAATTGGTGAATAAACTCTCACATTCTTTGCCCTCAGCAGGACAGTTCTGAGACATGATCTATACAGGTTTGCAGACAATCCCAGTGGGATCTCTGGAGGAGTTAAATGGTGTGCTCTAAGAACACTCAGAGGTCCAGTGAGACAGACACCCAGGACATCTTATATGGGGAGAAGCCCAGGGGGTCTGAAGCATTGTGACCCGAATACCAGCATCCTGGGGGTTCCCAGAGGCACGAGCGGCCGCTGCCTTACCGTAGCTTTATTGATTCCTCCATACAGGCCTATGTACCATAGAGATATCATGGGGGCGCCTGGGTGGCTCAGTTGGTTAAGCGTCTGACTTTGGCTCAGGTCATGATCTCATGTTTGTGGGTTCAAGCCTGGCATTGGGCTCTGTGCTGACAGCTCAGAGCCTGGAGCCTGCTTTGGATTCTGTGTCTCCCTCTCTCTTTCTCTCTGCCCCTCCTCACTTATGATCTGTGTCTCTCCATCTCAAAAATAAATAAAACATTAAAAAAAAAGGTACCATGAAGCTTTGCAAAAAAGTTAGTAGGGTTGAGGTTTGGTAAATCTCACGCTGAAAGAAGCACACTTATGGTTTCCTCAGCAGGATAAAACTTAATATTTTCATTGTTTTCAAAATACCATTCCTTTATTTTCTAACTATAAAAGTAAAATATATCCATCTCATAAAACATGAAAACGAATGGAAATATCAGGAAACACATATCCATAATCTGTCTAACCCAAAGACAAGTATGGCAGCTGATGCTTTCCGAACGGATTTCTTTCTCCATAAAGTGGAGATAGTGAGAGGGGCACCTAGGCGGTGCAGTCAGTTAAGCTTAGGACTCTTGATCTTGGCCCAGGTCATGATCTTGCAGTTTGTGAGTTCGATCCCCATACTGGGTTCTGTGCTGATGGTGTGGAACCTGCTTGGGATTCTGTCTCTCCTCCTCTCTGCTCCTCCCCAGCTTGTGCTTGCTTTCTCTCTGTTTCTCAAAATAAATAAATAAGGAACTTAATTTTTTAAAATGGCAATAATAGGAGAACATAGCCCCTGAGGTGTTATGGGAAAGAAATGGTTTAATGCTTATATTTTCCTTAGACGAGTACCTGATCGTTAGCAGCTAGTGTTATAATTTTCAAGGCATCCCCGACATTTTCTTGTGCATTTTACATGACATCTCATTATGTCTTCTTGCACTCACACACTCGCACAAACACATCCTCAGGACACATGCGTGCACACACACAGATAATCCCGTGAGATATTTACCAGATAACCCACATTTCGGCTGAACTGAATGACTAATCTCAAAATGAATTGTCATCTTCTGTCATGGCAAAGCCAAGATTTAAGCTCATGTTTGCTTTACTATGACTTTTCCCCCCTGTAACACGCCACGTGTGTAACAACAAGAAAAGATTCTTGAACCTTCGTTACTTCCATATGTTTGCTACCCAGTTCCTTTCTCAACATTTCTCTCTAGTAAGTAATTAGTAGTAAAACCGCTAAAACAAAAATGACCAATATTCTGAGCTTTGACGGCAGAACTCAGGGGAACGGAGGATCCTGTTCTGGGTCACTTCCTCCTGTGCCGCAGGGAACTTGCTTTAACAATTATCCACTCTCTCATTTGCTTTCTCAATTTGTCTTTCTTGGCACCCCCTCCTCGGCTTCCAAATAGAGTTGGGGCTTCCCAATTCTAAGCATCTCTTCCCTTAACTTCTGTACCTTATGTGTCAGTCAGAATAGGTAACCTGCAAAAAATCTCCAAAATCTCAGTGACTTTTTACAGTAATAGTTAACTTCTTGCTTATAGCAGGGGGCAGGGAGGCCAACACGAGGCTTTCCATGCTGTGCAGTCATGCAGGGATCCATTGTCATTTTAGCCCTCAGTTCTGCTCTGGGTCCCTGTGTTCCTCTTCTGTCTGGAGGGGGAGGGGAGGGAGAGAAAATGGAAGATCTCTGGTGGTCAGTTTTATGGCCCAAGATTGTAAAGGGTGCACATCACTTCTGCTCACGTTAGATTGGTCAGAAATGACGATTTTGCCCCATTTATGCAAGAAGAGTGCCAAGGGGTAAAGAAGACCCCAGACATAATGAAAACCATCAGTCTCAGTCATGCTGTTGTAAGCAACACTTCATCTTACTGTTTTTCCCCTTCTATCATCTTTGAAAGAAAAAGAAAAGTTACTGATCTCTGAATAGTGCGTTACATCTAACACAGCATTGACCCAGCTCAGCCCTCATTCTCCCTAACGTTTTATAATCTTGCATTAGCCCCTCCCACCCGGCCTGATTCACCATTCTCAAAGTACTGAAAACCAGCTCCATCTATGTCAAAATCTAGCGCCTAGAACAGAGCCTGATGCAGTGTAGAGAGATATTCAACTTTCATTGGATGGATGAATAAACTATGCAACTTTGGTGATATCAACTTCTTTTTTGTGCAAAAAAAGCCATTGCTCTCCTCTGATGTGTCAGATTTTGTTCCAGATGGGGACTGGCTGAGCCCTTCACAAGCAGATGCTGAGACGGAGTTTGACATACAGCCTTTTATCAGGGATTAACACTTTTGGAAGGGGGAAGCGAGAAGTCAGATAACGCAGATGAAGAAGTCAACTTGTGGTGGAGGCCTGACAAAGACTTAGGCTACCATAGCGGAAGTTTTACGGAGCCGTTCCAATCATGGTGACGGGCTGTCATGGGAAAGGTGCGCCCTTGGGGGTGAAACAGACCTCTGCGGCTCAGGCAAATCCTGTAAGAGTTGACAGCTGAGATACATCCGTCTGTGAAGGGACATGTGAGTGGCACAGTTCTCTGTCCACAGGTGGGACTATAATAATAAATGTAATATAGCTTTTGCTCCAAGATCTAGTAAGAGATGTGATTATACACACTGCACATTTCAAAATAACACAGTAAATGTGATGATAAAGATTTGCAGAAGATGCTTTGAGTGTTCTGAAGGGGCATTTTGACATACTTAGAGGTGATAAAGTTGTGGCAGTTTCCTAGACAAGATTTAAAGGTGAGATTTCCTAGAACAGACATTCTCTTCTATTTGAAACATGCATGGGAATCAGCAGGAGAAGCGGGTGGTGGGTTTTCCAGACAGTGAATGCAGCTTGAACAACAGTACGGAGGCGATTTCTTCCCTGACTTCTTCGGGCCACTCCTTTCCTTAGTGATGGAGTAGTTTGTTTATTTTCCCTCTTGCTTCCTAAGTATTAGATCTATCTAATCTCTTATGCGCTCTTCTGCATGAGATATACAATTTTTCCTAATGCCCTCGCTAACCCCCAGTTCTAGCAGCCATTACCTCTAGAGGAAGCTTTCTCAAACGGGATCATTGAATGATTAGAATGGCTCTTCTCCATTCTCTCAAGGATGCTACACAGCTAATATCATTTTCCATGCACAGGAGGAGAGTCCATTCATTATACACAATGGCTGCCTTAGGACATCTGGGCTTAATTCTTTTGGAAACCTGATTGAGAAGGGCTATTCTAAACTGAAGACCCCAAATTTATATCTCCATCCTCAGCCTCCTTACTGAACTTCAGCCCTATTGAGCTGATTTCCAGCTGCCCCCAGGAAATCTACAGTACTGCAAATACCACATGTCCTCAACTCCCCCCTCTTGCCCTGCTCCCACTCGCTCCTAACTTTGATCTTTCTCTTTGAATCAGGGGCACCACCAGCCATGTAGCCATCAGAATCCTCAATATCCCTTAATGGCCCACATACCTCGGGAACTGTCAGAGCCACTAAAATGTCCTTCCATTTTTTCTCATTCTAGTCCCAAATCCATGCTTTAAAAACTATTTAATCATATTTCCTTTTACCCAGACTCTTCTAACAATCCCCTCAACAGGTAGACACACACACACACACACACACACACACACACACACACCACTCCCACACGGGTTTTCACCAGAATCTTCCAATTCCAGTCTCCCCTTTGCTAGAGCCACCAGTACCAGCTTGCTAAATGGAAGCCTTTAACATGGCATTCCCTTGGTCAAACATCTTCAGAGCTTCCTAAATTCCTTCACGTAATAGTCTTTCCATCAAAAGCCAGAGGTAAGGTAGGGGCTGTCACCTTGTCACCATGGCAATATCCTATAAATGCCCCAAAGAAAAAGAATGACTGAGTAACATCTGAATGATAAGAGCAGTCCTCAGTTTTTTGCAGCTCTGTTCACACGAGAAATGTATCTAAACTGAAAACTTCTCATGTTTTGTGATTATCTTTGCGCCAGGAGTCTTAGTGGGCATTTAACAAGTGTCCTGTAGATGTTGACTGATGGATACATAAGTGAACAAATGAATGAACAAATGCATAACCTTAGGTGCACACCGTCCATTGTCCATGTATGCAGCGTTCTCTACCACACCATGGTAGCTTCCCTTTTCTGCCCAGCCCCCATGATATCATGGTGCATCATCTACACCCCATGGCTGTTCATGCTCCAAAATCTCCTCGTTCCAAGCATTTGTCACTCCCATCCCTGCTCACCAAGTCCTGGTTTTACCTTTCCCTTGTCAAAATCCAACCCATCCCATCATGTCATATTTTTTATGATATTTTTTTCTGATTTATCACCGGATGTTAATTCTCCATTCCTAGAGATACTACAGCACAAAAATGTGTGTCCTTATCATATTCTCACTGGTAATATGCTTGTCATTGAACAGGTAATGAGGCCCCATCTGCATTTCTACCATGAGAATTCCAGCGCGAGATCTCAGCTGAGGGTGTCTACGTTCCTACCTGAGCACAAAACTCACGAGCCTTGTAGAAAGGCCGCCGCCGCCGGTGGTGATGATGAGAGAGTGTTCAGGTCCCTATTTCCAAGTATTCTTGAAGTCAGTCACACATGTCTGTGCCTCACCTGTAGTTTGGTGTTTCATCTCTTATTACATGCTGCAGTCCTACATTTGAAAGATCACATGCGGCTTTTGCCTGAGCTAATATGATCTGGATGATTGTCATGTGAACAAAAAAATGTTCTGCCTAACACACGGGCCAGGACAATGCAGCTCCCTACACGGGCATTTGAACAAGCCTTGAACTAACTAACTCCCTCTCTCCCTTCCCTCCTCCCTTCCCTTCCGATTCTTCCTGTCTCTCTCTCTCTTTCCTACACTTCTTCCCTCCCTCTCTTCCTTCTTCTATCCATGCTTTTAACGTTTCTTGACTCTTCTCTGCAAGACTGAGCTTTTGACCAAACATCTGCTATTAGGTCCTAGAATCACTCTATCATGAGCTCCCTTTAAGAGGGTGATGATGGGGCGCCTAGGTGGCTCAGTTGGTTAAGTGTCCCCACTTCATCTCAGGGCATGATCTTGTAGTTTGTGAGTCCCAATCCTGCGTCGGGCTCTGTGCTGACAGCTCAGAGCCTGGAGCCTGTTTGGAGTCTGTGTCTCCCCCTCTTTCTGCCCTTCCCATGCTCATGCTCTGCCTCTCTCTGTCTCTCAGTAAGAAATAAATGTTAAAAAAAAAAAAAAGGGTGATGAAACCCAAGGAAGTTGGCTCATTAAAGGGCAGATGATTTGGCTGACACAGGTCTGGGTTCAAATTTTAGTTCTATCACCTGCTATCTGTAGGACCTCTAAGTTCCAGTTTATTTGTTTATAAGTAATTCATATAGTTAGGCATTCTCCACCTCCACAACACTCCTAGGGCAGGATTGGGACTCAGGTGAGGCATGGGGGGCACCTAGGGTGCCATGTTTAAGGGGGTGCTCCCTCCTCACAGCCCCGACAGCAAGCACCTCTCTGCACTTTGCCTCCAGGAGCCTCCCTTGCCTCACCTCAGTCCAGGCTTGGAGAGCTTTGGGCAGGATTGAGTGCACTGTTACATGGAAAGTGTTCATAGAAGGAACTGGTCCCATAGTCTATGCTCACAAGCACTCGGTATTGTTGTTCTATGGTAACTACAAGAACTGCCATTCCTCTTTTTTAAAACATGATTACCAGCAGCAGCACCACCACCACCACCACACTGATATCGGGAATGCACTGATGCACATTTGACTTGATGATAAATTAATTTAGCATTTTTGCACGGAGCTTCTTCTCCATGCTTCATAACCTTTGTAGCAAAATGGCGGCCAACCACACAGCCTGGCATCATGTCACTTTAGAAGGGAAGGCACACTTATAGCAAACCTGGAAAGAGTCTAATTAGTGCAATAGCAGCTCGGGGCTCCCTGGCCCACCTGGCCTTGGGGAGATTGGGAGACTGATGACTCCTCAAAGGCAGAGAGATGTGATGGTTATGTGTTCAGGGTTGGGTACATACACCTGGATTCGAGAACTGGCTTCATTCCCCACCTTTGTGGCCCTGGGCAAGTCCTTCTTATTCCAAGAGTGATCTGTTCATCTGTAACAAGAGGCCCAAGTTCAGGTGGCTGTATGACAATGACACATGACAGTGCCTGTGAATAACTTAGCACCAACATCGTGTACTACGGGTTCGTGTATAGGACTTATTATCTCGCCCATTCTTTATGCTATTGCTACGGTGGTGTTACCAGGATGCTGCCATCCCTCCTCTCTTCACTTCTAATCCCTGGAAGATCACCCCCTGCAGGCTTATGTGGCCTGGGAAACCATGAAACCCCAACCTCCTGGCTTGCCTGGGGCACTGTTCCCTGCAAGGCAAGGCTGCGGGTTCAAGACTCATCGTGATCTTCTACACCATGCTTGACCCATGGTCAGCATCTATCGTGTGACAAGAGATAGATTTTATAATGCAAGTTCTTCCATCAAGGGAGAGCATAGTGGCTCTAATATTTCTTTTCTAAGCCTGCCTGACATTCTTCCCACTTTGTTTTCTGGATATCTCTTGGCTCTGGCTAGTGAAGTAGCTGACATCTTAATGATGCCTTTCTGTAGCTTCCTTCCTCCCCCTGATTCAGGATGAGGATGCCTTCCATGGTCTTGGCATGAAGTCCGTGTGTCTACATTGGATCCCTGGAGGAAGATGCCTTCACTCTGAACGACAGCTAGGATGCGCCTGTATTTTCATATTCAAAATGGTGGGAAAGAGGGATGTTTGATGGGATGTTGGACAGGACTGGGCGGGATGCTGGGTGTGACTGTCTCCAGCGAACAAGGACCTATGGTCCCCCTGGCCTTTACACATCACCCCTTCCATGGCCACTTTAGGGAATACTTCATTCAGTGTTTGTAGTAGATCTGTACTTGGGCTCCTGTCTTAAAACAAGCCTGTGTCGTCAAGACAGGCAGTCACGGGCCTGCACTTATGGAAGGGGGGAAATACCAAAAGTGGCCTCAGGAACACCATCTGCACTTTGAGTCTGGAATACAGTCTTGCTCCCTGAGATCCACGGGGGCGGCTGGTCACGAGCAAGGACAGTGCAGCACCAGGCCTCTTGGCTGAAAGTCCATGAACACGAGGGTGTTCCTTCCCTCCCACATTGCTGAGGGAACCCACACAGAGGAACATCTGGCCAGATGCAATCTACGAAACACGCTATGAAACATACTAGCCCCCTCAGGCCAGTGGGACCCCACCCTGCCAGTGAACAGGAAAGGGCCCCACAGTGAATTCTGGAGGCTGAGATCTGTCTCACATGGGACCTGTCTTTCTGTAAAGAATGAAGTCTCAGCCAGCGATTCCCACTGAAGTCTGACAAAATCTGGGAGGCTGTTTTCAGAGTCAGGGATGTTAACATAAGGGATCAGTCAGGACCTGGAGCCACTGTCTGCCAGCTTGTCACCACCAAGAGGAGTGAGGAGAAGGGAGGAGAGGCCCTGGGTGGTCAACGGTGAAGCATCCGCAGAGAGCTAGCCTAATCCAGTCATTGCTGGCCCCCCAAGTCCTGTGCTAAATGCTTCGGCTGCAAGGCTTCCTGTGATTTGCACCACAGCCCTAAGATCTGTACCCCTGTTCCAAATCAGGCGGGTGAGGCCAGAGGCTACAAAGCTTTCTCAAGGACACACAGCTAGTGAGGGTGGAACCAGGGGCGCCCGCCTTTTCATGATTTGCTTGTAGCCATGCTGGGAGTAAAGCACAGATTTTCTTCCTGTAGACACCTGGAGCCTCCAGATTAGGGAGGTATTGTTGTGGTGTCACAGTCTCTCATCTCTGAGTTGCTGTCTCCCAGGACACTGAGAGCAGGTATGAAGATTTGTTGGCTGAGGTAGTGGTAGTTGGCCGACCGTCACTGCTGACTTCTTAGGTGAATGGTGGGCATCTCTATGCAACGAGGAGTGCTTTCCTCGCTGGCCATTGCAAGTAAAAGGAGGAGGACAAGGGAGGTGTTGCATAATTAACTGAATGACTTAACAGGTTCCAAACTTCTGATTCCAATTAACCTCTGAACTTAGTACTCTCTCAATGTGCTGACTCCCAGTGTGATGGGCCCAAGCCCCCCAACTGGTGAGAGGTGTGTGTCTGGTAACTTCCATGGGATCCTGCTGAGGAAAGGACCCATTGGATTCATAACCAGGACTGCCAGGCAGCAAAACAGCCAGTGATTACAAGGGGAAGAGCTCAGACTAAGGGAGGCTGACATGGGGCCAGCACCTTGACTGCTTTTGAGCACAGAACATCGGAGCACAAACAGATGACCCAGACCAGTGAGCCCGAGATCTGAATCAGCAGTACCCGCAAATAACCACCTGTCCATTTGGACCACTGTCTCCCACTTAACCGCCGCACTGTCAACATGCCGCTTTCTGTAGTATCACTTATTACCTCTCTTTACCAGGGCTGATGGGAAGTGAGTGCCCTTCAGAGGGAGTCCACTGGATGGACCTTCCCTTCCTGAGCTTCTCCAGAACTGCAAGGTGAATCAGACCACAGGATCTGGCCTGGGTCAAATCCCTGTTGTGCTTTTTCCCACTTTGAAAATGATCCTTAAATTCTCTAGGCTCCAAGACTTCTATTTCCTTAGCTATGTAATGGAAATAATAATGGTACCTGCCTCATAGGGGTATTTGGGAGGGGAAAATTAAATAATGAACATAAAAGGACCTAGCACATGACTGGTGCATAATTAATGTTCAATACAGTTTTGGTATTATTATTATTACTACTGTTACTATGGGTGCAATTGCAAGTGCATAAGTTTGTTAGTGCTGCCATAACAGAGTACTGTAAATTTGGTTGCTGAAACAATGGAAGTTCTGGAGCCTCTGCCTCCTAAATCAAAATGTCCTCAGGCTTGCTTCCCTCTGAAGACTGACGGACGAATCCACTCCAGGCATCCCGTATGGCTTCTGGTGTTTTGCCGGCGATCCTTGGCACTCCTTGGCCTATAGATGCATCCCCCCAGTCTCTGCCTCCACCTTCACGTGGCATTCCCCCACGCACGTGCCTGTGTCCATATTTCCCCTTCTAAGGACATCAGCATTCTGAAACACTCAAGATTTATCCTACTCCAGTATGTCCTTGTCTTAACTAATTATATCTTTCACGATCCTGTTTCCAAAGCATGGGGGCTTAGGACTTCAACAAAAGAAAGTTTGAAAGAGTACATTTCAAGTATAATATTTACTATACTTAACACAATGCTAAACCCATGTAATTACAATGGTGTATTTTTTTTTTGAAGTAGAATCATGTTCAACTCCCTTCACACCACCCGCTCACCCTTCAGGAGAGCCTGTTGGGATCTGAGGAATGAGGTGGGTGAAGAGGGAAAAAGCCAGAATCACAGGTTAGTAGAAGGCATGAAGCTAAACCTGGTGGATGAACGCAGAGGCCATTTGTCCATTACGAGGTACTTAAAATGATGTTACACAATTGAGTTAGATTCAGATTACTGTCACACCCCAGGCATTCCAGTGGAGTGGGCTGGGCCTGGAAAAAGACTGTGATGGGTGAGGACATCTACCATTCTAGATGAGTGGATTCAAGTCTAGCCCCAGCGAGTGAAGAGAAACAGGTCAAAGACACTCTGGCTGCGGGTGAAAAGAAGAGACCTATGAAGAGCTCTTCACCCACCATGCAGACCCAAGCATGAGGAGGAAGCAGTCACTTCAATGCTTCTCACATTGGTAAAATATCTGAGATACTGCAGTTTTACAACAGACACATATTAAAGGATGCTCTCAAGTCTGGAAGCTAAATCCTCCATTCAACATTATAATTATTTCCTGTTTTTGTCTCTTCCCCTTTTTGAGGTTCTGTGCTCATGTGCGCACACTCACAGACCTGAGACTGTCTCAAATAATTTTCCAGAAATCTTTACTTGATTTGCTCTTTGTGATAACCTTTTTATAAGCTTCTATTACGATTACCATTTTATAGATTTGGACACTGAGCTACAGAGGGGTTAAGAAGCTATGTCACCCAGCTATCAAGAAGAAGAAGAAGAAAGAGGAGAAGAAGGGGAACTAGGAAAAAAATGGCCTTTCACCACAGGTAGGACCCCACGCTCTCGGTCCACTAAGAATGTCTAAGCCAGGTGTGAGCAAACTATGGCCCATGGGTCAGATCTGGTCCACTGTTTGTGTAGGTAAAGATTTATTGTAACAGAGCCATGAACATTCATTTACATGTTATCTATGACTGCTTTTTAAAATGACGTCAGAATGGAGTAGTTACTGCAGAGACCATATGGCCCACAGAGCCAAAATATTTACTGTCTTGCCCTTTACCAAACATGTTGACTGAACTTGACTTAAATCAACTCATAATGTCTGTCTTTCAGATCCATTCTGTGTGGTGCACTGTGAACTTTATTTGAGCCTTGGAACCTAACTTTCCTTGAACCATCAATATATTTATCATCATAGTCCTTGAAGCCAAAATACTCCATTGGTAAAATAGTGCAGCTAATGGAGTAGGAAAATGCCAGTCAGTTCATGGACCTCAGTCTCCAGCCTGGTCCCTTTAGTCCAGTGAACTGAACCTAACCCTTAGGGACCCAGCTACACGGTAGTAAAAATCACTGTCCCAATAACTGACACTTTTGGCACATCATTCACAGTCAATAACTCCTACTTAAATTTTCTTCTCTAAAGATTGCATAAATTATCACCTATATGCAAATATGATTATGGCTTAATTACTAGGGCTGATTGGTGATTAATTTTTTGATTATGATCAATCACTTCTCATGAATCGTAATAAAACATTCAGGGCAATCGGCAGGATGCTAATAATGTAGTTTTCCTTCAAACTTTGTAATGACCCCCAAACCAGTCAGAATAAGCTCCTTGTGGAAATCTTCATTTTGTAAAGAAATGATCTGAGGGCAGTGCATGGGGGGGATAAATCAGTAAAACTATAAAATGTGCTTAATATTACTCATAAATAAAGAAATGCAATATAAAGGGAGTAGTGATCTTAACCCAGCAAAATGGCACTTAAACATTAATAATAATACCCAAATATGGAAGCTGATTTCAAGGAGTAGAGAAATTGTCAAATTTGTCCAGATTCAAAATGCCTGTACTCTTTGACCTAATTATACCACTTCTAGGAATTTCTCCTAGAGAATTTTCATAAAGTTCACAATCATCTATCGATCTATCCATCCATCCATCTATCTATTCATTCATCTATCCATCCATCCATCCATCCATCCATCCATCCATCCATCCATACATACATACATACACTTATCCATCCAGCCATCCATCCACCCATCCATCTGTTCATTCATCTATATGTCAATCCATCCATCTCTCCATCCATCTGTAACACATAAATATAACGAGTCTTTTTATTATAACTTTGCTTGTGGTACTAAGAAACTTGGATACAGGCAAAGATGTGGATTGGTTTAATAAAGTGTGATGTATACACATGATGAAGTCCTGGGTGGCAGAAATATATGTATAAATATATACGCACATATATAGGGTTGTGTATGTATGTATATATATGGCTCTGAAGTTCTCGAAGATCTACTAAGTGAAAGAAGTGAGCTGCAGAATGGTATATAGAATCAAAATTTATCATGCATCAGCACCATCTGAAGATTTTGTTAAAACATAGATTGGTGGATGCACTTTGGAATTTCTGATTCAATAGCTTTGTGTCAAAACCTGAAATTTTGCATTTCTAGCAAGTTCTCAGGTAATGCTGCTGCTGCTAGTCCAAGGACCATACTCTGAAATCCACTGATCAGTAAATGATGCCATTGTATGTCTACTTATATATTAATAAGTACATTCTGGGAGAAAATAATATTATTAGTTTGAGGGCATAGGACTGGGGCATGAGAGAGTCTACATTTTACTTTTTACTATTTATACTATCTGAATTTGTCCTACTAGCATTTGCAGTATAAACCTATTAGCAATCCTTACTGTTTTTAAAAAGAACCTGCCAGTTACTTGATTCATTTTCATCTCCCTTCTTAGGCTAAATACATGTTTCTTAAGTAACTTATACATTCCAGGTATTTTCTTCTTGTCTGAGAGTAGAGAAACTGTTGTTGATATGGTCTGTATTCATTAGCTATTGCTGTGTAACAAATTGCTCCAAACTAGGCAGTTTAACCTTAGCAACAAAGTTTTACTATTGCACACAGTTTCTGAGAAGTCCACGAGCAACTTAACTGGGTGATTGCAGCTTCCCTGAGGTGTTGGCAATGCAGTCACCTGGGATTCCATCTTCTCAGGCTTTGAAGCAGGGCTGGGGAATCTAAGCTCCAAGTTTACTTACATGGCTGTTAAACAGGCAGAGTGTTTTAATCCCTTACCTAGTAAGTTAAGCAACTTTTCATTATGACCTGAGCTCCCAAACTTCTTCAAATTGGTCATACAATGGCTTGTTGCTAAGATTGAAATATTTCTTCTTTATATTACGAGTCTATTTTCACATGGGAAATTAATCAATTACTCTAATAAATAAGAAGGAAAGGAAAAACTACAGGATGGAAAAAATAAGAGAAAGAAGGGAGGAAAGGAGAGAGGGAGAAAGGAAAAGGGAATAAAGAATGAGAATAAGTGGGGCACGTAAGTGGCTCAGTCAGTTAAGCGTCCAACTTCGGCTCAGGTCATGATCTCACAGTTTGTGGGTTTGAGCCCTGTGTCGGGCTCTGTGCTGACAGCTCAGAGCGTGGAGCCTGTCTTCAGAATCTGTGTCTCCCTCTCTCTCTGACCCTCCCCTGCTCGTGCTGTCTCTCTCTCTCAAAAATAAATAAAAAAACATTTATAAAAAAGAATGAGAATAAGGAATACAAATGGAGGCAGGGCCCCCATATTTGAGGTTAGGGCTCTGAGCACATTTCAGATAGCATAAGCAGGTGATATATTAATGCTTAACTCAGGATTAGAATTAACTCATGGATTTTTCAACATTCATTAAGGACTTGGCCTAACCTTGGGAGCTCAAGGAGCTGTAAAAGACAAGGGCTCTGCTCCCAAAAACTCACAGGGAAGACTGACTTACAGACAGAAAGAAAAGCAAGCAAAGAAACAGCTAGTGCTTATTTAGTACTAGAATGCTAGACTACATATTACTGTTGTATTATGTCATTTAATTTTTACAATAACTCTGGAAAGGAGTACTTTTATGCCCATTTTATACAGGAGGAAATTGAGGCACAGCTAAGTTAGGACTTGAGTTGAACCCAGGAATGTGTACCCTCAGAGCCTGAGCTCTTAATCACATTAGCCTGAACCTCAGGCACTTACAATATAGCTTTGAGATAAGTCCTCAAGTAAGTCCTTTTAGGTAGGTCCCCACTTTGATATACATGAGGGGATATATAGGAACACATAGGAGACTTGTTCCAACCTAAGGGTATCAGAGAGGAACCTGTCACATTGGGACTGGGTCTTTAAGGATGACTTGAGGCTCACCATGGAAAAAAGGAGGTGATCGATGTCCTGGCCAGAAGACAAAATATTGTGTAGAAAACCACAGGAAAGCATCTCTATAGTCATTGGAATTCTGCTTGGTGCTTATGACACAGAGGAAAGCAGCAGGGGTGGCCTGGAGGTGAGATCTGGGACAAGGCATGAAGGATTTTGTGTACCGAGTAAATGATTGGAATTTAGTGTCATGGGAGATAGAAACCAGTAGGTTCTTTAAGCAGAATGAGTTATTAAGATTGATCTCTTAGAAGACTCCCTCTGGACCAAAGTTGGGGAATGATCACAGGAAGGGAAATTACTAGCGGGAGGCAAGCTGGGGGCGATGCCAGTCATGAAAGTAGAAGTGATGAAAGCCAAGTTGGACATTCATCTTCCAGATAACGAGAAGAATGGGCTCAATCAGGGAGACAGTTGAATAGTGGCTGTGAGCTGGGGGAGGGGAAAGAAGGGAGAGGAAGAAGATACCTGCTCAATGCTTCAGCCACTTGGGGTATGAAAGTGCCTTTCACTGACACTGAGGACTAAGTCAGCCATGTGTTGGAAAGCGACCTGTCATTCATAAAACTAATAACCGTAATAACAACAGGATATTTTCTGAGTGTTTACTGTAAAGCACACACCATGCTAAATTTCATATTTTATAAGTACTGGCTTATATTTTATCCTGAGAACAAGACAGGCACCAATTTTACCAGAATTTTGCAGAATGAGGACACTGAGGCACAGAGATTCACTCCCTCATTTGTCTGCAGATTACTCACAAACTAAAGCCAAGATGTCATCGAAGGCCTTCAACTCTGGAGGCTGTATCTTAACCACTATGCAACATAGATATGTTATTTTATCTTGCTCTGAACAAGGATGTCGTTGGAGGAAAGCAACTCTTTGCTGGGGTAGCAGACAGTCTTCAGCACCAAGGACGTCTAGCTCCATCACACATTCTCAGAGCAAAGATAACGATGCCATTCAGAAGTGACAGTCAGTATGGCCTGTTCTTAGTAGACAGTTGTCTTTCCTCCCCCTTCCACACCAATAGTGAAGTTGCATTTGCTCTGAACCATTAGCTCTCTAGGGCTGGGTTGCCCTGGTGATCAATGGTATTTGCAAGGCAGCTGGCTAAGGTCACAGGTCAGGCTCTGGCTATAGAAAACACACCCTGGGCCTTTGTCTCTTCAATAACCAAGCTGGTCTCACCAACTGAGAGAGCTAATTGGCCCCATCCCTTTGAAATGAGGACCCAGCATAGCTGGAAGTAAATAAAATGTATCTAGAAGAGCACAAGATCACATGAAAATCACCAGGGAGGCTTGGAGGAGACCTGGAGATTCCGAGTCCCAGCCCAGACCTCCTGAATCAGGACCTCTTTAAGGCAATCCCATGGATCTACAATTTTTCTTAAGTTTCCCAGGCTATTTTTATATTCATCTAGGTTTGGCCACTACTGAAAATAGCCTCCTCTCTCATGTCACTCCAAAGAGAATCAGGTGGAATGGGGACTCCAGGTGCTGAGCTGGGGTAAAAATGGAAGGAGAATTGGTGTATATCGTATCTCAAGCTTGTCCCTCTGGAATGCTTATGAGTAATGGAACAGATGACAATAATAGGGTCATAGGCATGAAAAGGCAACTTAATATTCCTGGTTTGGTAGGAAGGAAGGATCTATTGCTTCTGGATTCACCCAAAACCCCAATAGGAAGTGGTGGGAATATAGTAAGGTTTTTATCTGCAGAAGAGACAAACAAGGCAGGAGCACGTGGCTTGACTCTGTTGGGTGGAGTGTTATCCTCAACTATGGTTTACTTTATTTCCCACGTGGCAAAGGGTTATCTATGGGGGAAACTGGCAACAGAGACTATCATTGATTTACGGTCTTTGTTCTGCGTTCCTGTGATGGGCAGCAAAGGAGAAACTCAGGTCTCAGGAACCCCATCTCCTTGGAGACCTAAGATTCTTCTAATCTCTTTGGATATCGGAAGTCATATTCCTGTGATTGCAACTTTCTAAGCTTAAGTTCCTATAGGGACTGGGGGCTGGTCCATCCCATTCCATCTACCCCTTTAGTTAAGTCTATCAAAAGGCACCCAGATCCAGGCCTTTCTATGTGGGTTGCTGGTACCATTTTCTCTAGACATTGGACTGGAAACCCAACGCCTACTCCCAAAGTGTCCTTGTTTCCCTGGAAGCTAGGAAGACTATGTTGGCTATGACCGACAGGATGTGGCCGAGGTTGAAAAAAGACAGGAGCTTTCACTTTCTGTCTTCAGAAATGCTCACTCGTAGATCCCTGACCAATCATGTAAGGAGTCCAGTACCCTCCTGGAGAGACCGCTGGAGAGTCCCTGAGAAAACATGGAGAGGGAGAGGAGCCCAGGAAATTCTGGACAGCCTACCAAAAGGACTTATCTTCCACGAGACGTGTTAGGGAAGCCATCTTGGATCTTCAGACCAAGCAAGTCATGGCCAAATACCACCTCAAGGCACCAAGCAGTGCTTCAAGGGACAGGAGAGCCCCACTAGACCTTGCTTGAATTCTGAACCCACAAAATCATGAAGTATAATAAGATTGGTTTTGTTCAAAGCCACTACACTTAAGGATGTTTCATGAGATAGCAAGAGACAACTGGAGCAGGACCCTAGATGGAGTCTGAGTGAAGCCCCCCCGGAAGTGGTGGGTGATTTGTACTCATGTAACATCCATCTCAAGAGCTGTAGTGTTGGCTCCACCAGAGAGAGAAAGTCAACACCTTCTGGGAGCAGAGAGCCTATCAGTTCTCACATTATCAAAATACTAGCCTATACACGCAAGGGAATAAATGGATCAACCCATTGTAAGACTTCCCTTCAACACGCACTCTCCTTCCCCTTGCTCCACCAGCACAGGCTGGATCTTCAAGGAGAAGCTGTCTCACACTCCACTTAACAGAGCTGCTTCTATTTCAAAGGTTTTTGTTGAAATGGGGTCAAAATAAAGGAAAGTCCCTGGGAATCCAGGAGGGATGACTCGGAGAAGTGTCATGCAGTGACCTCTGTTACGGTGACTCGGCTGACCTGGTCCTGCCCTCAGGAGTAGACTGGGCCTTGGGAGAGAACTGAACCCTTGGGCAGGCCCCACAGCTGCAAGGAAAGGTTTTCAGTCAGAACCGTCACTAAACCCAGCTTCCGGCACCAGGAGTCCAAGGGGACAATGCCGGTGGCTTGTGAGCAACACACACACATCCCCATGATCTCTGTCTCTGTCTCTCTCAGTGTTCTGTACCCTTCTTCTTAGCTGAAACCAGGAGCCCCTGTTAGTTAAAACCACAGTCCCGGAAAGACAAAGACAAGCCCCGAGTCGTTCTGTCCAGAGAAAATCAGATCCATACACGCCAAGTGGAGAGCCAAGGCGAGGGCCCCGCTAAGATTACGGGCTGTTAATAAGGGAAGACGGAAGCCAGGAGGTTTGATGTACAACTCGACAAGCAGAGGTTAAGGGGAGAGCTGGGGCAGGCTCATTTGCAAACTTGGTCCTGTTTCATTAAGTGAGAGCAGAGACAGCCTGTCTCAGTCCAGCAGAGAAGGACCTCATTATCCACGTAGGGAGCAAGAGATAAGAATCTTTTAATAATTGTTGGGAATTTTTTTATTATGATGTGGAATGCCAATTTAGGCCTCTCTTCACAGACTGGATACAAACAGCCTCCTTGGGAGTTAAATCTGCTTTCTCCCCCAACCTCCCCCGGCTGTGGTCATTAAGGACAAAGAGGAGAGAGACGGATGTTTGCTCAAAGAAAGGCTGCTGCTCAGGGGGCTCCCGTGGCTGCCAGGGACCGGCAGCCTCTGGGCCGGTTGTCCTGTCTCCAGAACTTTCCCAGAGTCCTCAGACACTTGCCATCCTGGGGCCTGTCTCCCCTACCTTCGTTTGGCAGTGAATCTCCTCAAGACATTCCAAGGATCTGCAAAGGGTTGGACTATTGTTCCTTCACTTTGGAAAACTTCGCAGGGATGAGGATTTAAGCAGAACTTTGTATCGTTAGTTGAGAGACAGACAACAGATACTTCCCATACTAAGCAGCCAAGAGGCGTGAAAGTGCAGTGAAAACCAGACAACTTTATTGTGTTTTACCTAGACACTGTTGCCTGCCAGGGACTGGGCTCTTTGTTGGGAGAGAAGGTGGGAGAGGAAGCAGGTGTCATGGACACTCTAGAATTATAATCGGATGCATTGTCCTGGATGTCATCCAGGGATTGAAAGAGACCTGAAGAGGCAGTTCCTTTTATTTATTTTTTTTCTCGATGTGATTGTACCTCATTATTTGTGGAACAATGCATAGGGGGGCTCTTATCAGAAGGTTGTTCAGCCCCTCCCCCCAGACCTGTGTCCTGAGGCAGCGTTTTTTCGGGCAGTGGCTGAAGTTCACATTCCAAGGCTGAGGAGAAGGGAGATAAGGGCACTGATCCTTGGGCCCTGGGCTGCCCTGGGGGCCCCTCTTTGATCCCACACAGCTGGGCTTTTGGCCCCACACCCCCAAGGACTCCCCCAAGTGTGTCCTTAACTCTTTCCACCAGCCTCTGTGGCCCTCCCTCCCTGGCCTCGCGGGTCATTTCCATGCTTCTCTCCGTCTCCTCCTACCTCGTGGCCCGCAGGGTGTATGCTGACTGACAGTGACGGTGGGTTGTAAGTCCAAGGTGTCAGGAGCAATGAGGCGTCTTCCAGGGACGGAGGCAAGGGCACCGTGCCCAGGGCTGCAGACTCCGGGAGCTGTCTGAGCATTGTTCGGCAGCGCCTGCTCCTTGGCCGGGTTTCAGGGAGGCCCCAGGAAGGGGGGGGGGTGTCACCGGCTCCCTGGCGGGATGTGTGCTGACAGCTCGAAGGCCTCGGAGGGTCCCCCTGTGACGGCAGCTCCAGGCCGCTGCGGGCCAGCCAGGTGTACCCGGAGCCCTGCTCGCCTGCTTGCTCCTGCCGTTGCCCCAGAGCGGTGGGTTCAGTACCATTAAGGGCGCTTTTCAAACAGTCACGACCGTGGGGTGCTGGGGGCAGTGGAGAGTGATGTCCAGAGCAGGAAGCCCCCCCCCCCCCCCGGGCTCGAGAAACGAAGGCATTTGGCATGTCCCAGCCGTCGGAAGAGTCCTCTAAGACTCGGAGGCCCGGTCTGCTTGTGGACAGGCTGTAGTCCGTGCTGCCGATCTGTGTTGAGATTGAAAGAGACCAAGAAGCAAAGGGTGGCTGTGACCTCGAGGCCCCGCGAGGACGCAGGGTCGGGGAGGGACGAGGCTCTGATGCAGCTTGGGTGCCCCGCGCTGTGAGTCCAAGTCCTGCTTCCGCCACCTCCCGGTTAGCCCAGGTGGTCGGGAGAACGGAGGCACTAGCTGCGAAATGGCCCACGGAGGGGACGGTGACCAGCCTGTGCACACCAAAGAAAGAAGAGGGAGGGAAGGGAGATGCAGGATCAAAGTGCTCAGACCTGCCTTTCGAGGACCGTTTTCAAGGAGTCCCAGAGTCATATTTCTGACCTTGACTTCTTACCAGCGCAGACTTGCTGTAACCTGGCTCGTCTCCACTTGTACATGAACTGGGTGGCGTGCACTTCCAACACTAAGCAGTGTCTTTCTCCTTTCGGCAAACCGGCAGTGTGTAAATCCTGAAGTCACCTCCTCCAGGAGGCTTCCCTGACTGCCTTTGAACCATACAGTGCCATTCAAGGAGAAGAGATCATTGTTTTCCTATGAAGTAGCTTGCATCTCTCCCTGAGGTTTAAAAAGCAGGTGGCCCTGATGTCGGAGACGCTGTGCAGGTGTCCTGTTCATGGCAGGCCTGAAGCAGAAGCCGAGTGGACGGTGGGTCAGTTTCAGTCTCCAGTGACTTTGGGCCAGAGAGATTCTCCAGACTGTGTTGTCAACTTCCATGAGTACCAGGGATGAAACAGGATTTTGTGGGAGGAGAAGATGATTCTTGTAGTTAGAGATCCAAGTGAAGAGAAAAGAAGCCGTTTTCTTGGCTCACTTGGTGGCCAGCACTGTGGTATTCAAAATTACATTCCGAAACAATGCTGGTGTGATCCTGACTTTGTGTGCCCTCCCACATGTACACGCTTTTCGAGTCTGTGGCGGCCAGGGCAGTCTTCTGACTCCCTATGCCTGGAGTTCTCTTCTCCACTACCCTCAAATGCTTGGCTTCTTCTCTTTCTGCAGGCTTCTACTTAAGTGACACCTCCTCCAGGAAGCCACTCCTGATTACACTATCAAGAGTAAAACAACCCCCATTATTTTCCTTCCTTACCTCCTGAGTCTTTTGAGAATACTTAACTGCAAGGTAAAACTATTTTTACAATTACTTATGTGGTTACTTTTTGTCCCTGAGTTTCATGGTTTTAAGACCTTTCTTCTTGTTGGACATCAGAGCTCATCACTTAGAATAGAGTCTGGTATATGAGGTGTTGATGAGTGTGTGCTGAATGAATAAAGGACGGTCCATAAGCACCCCTTGCAGATTATGAGATAGGGCTTTTGACTAGAAAGGCTTCATGAGTAAAAGTACTCTGTGAACTGCCTGTGCCTCACTGGCGACCTCATCCCCTCTGTTCCCTTTGCCCTCGTGCACTGCTTTCTGCCACAAAGAATTGCCCCTCAAATCAAGGCCAGGGAAACATGGGGGCGCTATAATGATTACCAATTAGTTAAGATTCCTTTTGTGTCTGAAAACTCTGCTCCAGGGACGACAGGGCTCCGCTTGGATGGCGGGGTTGATAAGCATGATTCGGAATTCTCAGTGAAGTGCTGGGCCAAGTCACGCAAGTCCTGCTCGTTTTGTTTTCACATTAAGTTGCTTTGAACTGTCAACATCACAGAGAAACACGGCTGTAAACCCTGTTGGAGACAGACACCGGGCAGACCGTGCTCCAAATCCTCTCGTACAGAATTCAGCAATTCACGTCCACTCCAGCCTCCGAGCTGGTCAAATACAGGCACCCAATCGACAGCTTCCACATGGAGGGGGGTCTCTACCTTCGACCTCTCTGTTTCTGATGTGGCTAAGAGCTCATGTGGCTAAGAGCTCGAGACAGAGTGGGCTTTAAATTCAGCCTTCCATACCATAAGCTACTGTCAGGCTTTGGACAATTTCATTAACCTCTCTGCATAAGCCTCCATCTGGTATCTGCAGAGTTGGAATAAAAATACCCCCCTCACTGGATTTATGTGAAGCGTCAATGAGCGAATGCTTGAGAAAAAAACATTTGCTAATATGATTGCGAAGTGTTTTGGGATTTTCTCCACCATAGTTGGGACTCACTTGGTCACTACACCCTCTGTTCTTTCGATTTACCTCGATCTGCTTAGCAGGATGCTCTGCACCCAACAATGCCAAGTGCCCAGTGCCCAATGGCATAAAGCAATCGGTGACCTCCCACAGTCACTTGCACCAGGGCAAGAGAAAGCCACATGCCCAGATATTTGGAGAACAATTTGGGAAATCTGAAATAAAGGTCAGAAAACATCTGGGGTGCCCAGAAGAATGTGTGTTCTCACATCCTGGGCTAATCATGGAAAATGTCATGGAGAAAGTGCTTTTGAGGTAGATGTTGGGTCATGAAAATGATGGGGGGAGGGCATATGTGAAGGCACTGAAGTAGATGAGGCCACAGCACTGTCCCAGGGAGCCAGGACTCAAGCTGGACTGGAGAACTTCTACAGCCTGTGTGGTGGCGGCAGGCGTAACGTGAGTCACACATGCTTGGACTTTCTCCTGGGCCCTTGGAGAACCGACAATGTCAGGCAGTGGGGGCAGCGCCCTTGGCAGGTTTGGCTTGGAAAGGGGCAAGAATAATAGCAGATGGAATGTGCAAGAGGCTGGTGCATTCACCCATTGTAGGGACAGTAAAGGCTCATCGGCAGCAGGGCCTGGGGGGGAGGGGGGTGGAGAGAGAGAGAGAGCGAGTGCCTGGAGGCATATTTGGAAAGCTTTGGTATCCTGGTGTAGTAACAGACATCTGCGTGATGGAGGCTCCTTGGACCAACAACCAGGCTCAGTGACATTCATCAGCAGAGCCTGGTGTTCCACCCCACCGGCTGTGTGTCTGTCGCCAGAGGAACTGAGGAGGCCAAGATAAGCCCATCCTATTGTAGCATGCCTTGGAACAGGGGGCTAGCTTGTGACCTGAAGTCCCTCGGGGAACCCCTGACATTTCCTTGTATTTATTTCCGATTTCCCAGGGCGTTCTCTGGCCCTACTACGTCAACTGTTTGAAGACTGTCTGAAGGGCACTGTTGCAGAGTGGCCTACTGAGCAGATGTAGACAGATTGAATGAGCAGAGGGTATAACAGCCAAGTGAGTCACAACTCCCATGGATCATTCTGGATTGGCCAGTGGGTGGTTCAGGAGCAGGAGGCCTTCATTTATCTTCATTTCCTTTTGGATGTTTTGCATACATCACCTCACTCAGTGGACCAGAGAGTCAGGTCCAACGTCTAATCCCGGCTCTCCTGCCTGCTGACTAGCACTGCTGCCCTGGTCAAGTTACTCACCCTCAAAAAATGCCCATGCCCTCGTTTGTAAGATCAGAGGACCAGTGGAAGGTACCTCATCGAGTTGATGGAAGGGTAGAGTCACGTGAAGACATTTCACATGGCCTTTGACCATCTCCCCACCGTTCTATTCAGGGAGTATTTGTTGGACCCTCTCTAGGAGCCAGCCGCTTGATCGGCCCTGGGAATACAGCGAAGGAGGATGACCAGCTGGCTTTCATGGAACTTGCATTCTAGGAGGGGGTGGGGGATGCTGATCAACAGAGAACTCAGGGCATGTTGGATGATACGCGTTACATAGAAAAGATAAAATAGAGCAGGTACCAGAGCAGAGCGGGGGGTGCTGTTTTAGGTAACACAGCCAGAAAAGGCCTTTCTGAGGAGGAGACTCAGTGTGTGTGAGAGTAAGCTTGGAAAAGGTGTGCAGGTTCCATGCTGAGGAAATGAGGCATAAAGGTCCTGATGCTTTCAGTGTACAGAGCAGCAGGATGACTAGAGGGATGGGAGCAGGGGCGAGGAAGAGGGGTAAGAGCAGATCAGGCAGCCTTGGCAGCCATGATAAAGACATTGGTGTTTATTCTGAAGGAGACAAAAAGAAGGTCATCAGAAGAGTCTGGAAAGGGCAGCCCCATCACATGATGGACAGTTTGGGAGGGTAGCTGAGCCCACCGTGTGGAAGGTGAGAATGTGGTGGTGGTTGGGGGTAACCTCCCTGGAGCTCCTTGTGGTTGTCCAGGGTACAGTTGATAAGAATACCCTTTCCTCATGCAACTGTCATTGTACATTGTCTGGCGCACGTGAAGACCATGTAAATGTCGTCTCTCTTTGTATATGCTTATATAATGCTTCTCCCTCTCATGTTGCCCCTGTGACATATGTAGAACCCTCAGTCTTCCTGGTCCTTGAATCTGAGAGCACCCCATCACTCTCCTCCCGTGGGACCAGTGCAGCAGGGTCATCAGAGAATCAGTCCGGCTGTAGGCAGCCTCCCGAGGCCCTGTCTCCTGGTGCTGATAACCAGGAACCCACTTTCCTTGGCTTAAGGCTTCAGCCCAAATGCCAAATGACATGGTTTGCTTATCCACGGGGCATCTCCTGCCCAGTCTCCTGCTGCCTGACTCACTGGGTGGCCGGGCTGACTACAGGTGGCCTGGGGTTGCAGGAAGAAGTCATTTCCAATGAATATTGTTCCTGAAACTGCTGGGTTCTGAATCCTCACTACCCTCACCCCAAAGGAGATTCCACGGCCCAACTAACCACCGATGGGAACAGTGGGGACAGGAGAAATCCAGAGATAATGTCCTCTGGGAAGATGGTCTGGCGGGCTGTGGACTATTTCATTTTTAAAAATTTTAATGCTTATTTATTATGATACAGAGAGAAATAGAGCATGAGTCAGGGAGGGGCAGAGAGAGAGAGACACACACATTCAGAATCTGAAGCAGGTGCCAGGCTCCCAGCTGTCAGCTCAGAGCCTAATGTGGGACTCGAACCCATGAACCATGAGATTATGACCTGAGCTGGAGTCGACCGCTTGGCCACTTAACCGACTGAGCCATGCAGGCATTCCATGGACTATTTCCTTAGTCTGAGCTGCGAAAGTCCTTGGGATTGTTTCATGCCCAGGTATTTGCAATCCAGAATGAGTACAGAGTGAATCCCTTAGGGGGAAATCACGATGTGGGGCTGCCCCAGAGCCCAGGGAATGCAGGGCTGCGGAAGCTGCTTCTGGAGAAGAGAGACTGCCTTCCCTGTGTAGCGTCAGCCCTGCATCCTTGACTCACTTGTGAAGCCCGCCCACCTCCACCTCAAAGCAACAGCTGCTCCATGATTTGACAGTGGCATGGAGTCTGCCCTGTTGCTGATACCACATACATCTTGCAGCTCTGCGTGGTGTCCCCATGGTGAGACCCTCACTGTGTGGCTGGCCCAGAATCCATGGCTTTCCAGAACAAGTCCAGCCCAGTCCCAGTGAGGCACCGCCACGCACTTTTTTGTGAGTCCTGACAACTAATGCCATTTCATTACCAACTTGCTAGCTGCTCTTTTTTCTCTAGGCCACCTACTTGTACCCTCTGAGATGTTGTGTGGTCTTACTCCTTGGGCCCCCAGCTTCTTCAGGTTTTGCTCATTTTCATCTCTGGATTCCAACCAACGCACAGACCCCGTGGCCACTTCAGTTCCCATTTTGATATCTTAATAGAAAGTCAAGGACCACCACTTCTATATTAGAAATTTAGTCTGTTAACAGAAATTGCAGAGCCCAGGATGGTGGGGAGGGATACTAAGGAGAGCTAATTTAAAATTTAAATTATTTGCACACTTTGAGCTGGCACATATATCTTGGTATCGATCGAAGCTCTTTGGAAGCTATTTACGTTTTCAGCCCACCTATAAGGCTGAGATTTATACTGCGTTTGGTGTTTAACTAGCCTCTTAATGCATCCTGGTGAGCCATAGTATTGGTGGGTGTGTTGTAAATTCTAGCCTTGGTGCTCCATTGATTTGCTTAGTGGAGTTGAATTTAGGCCATTAAAATAAATAAATAAAATGAGTAAGAGGAACTTCCAGGCCCTCATGTCATATTAAAATCAACCAAAGCCAGAGAGACACAACCTCTGGGGTCATGATTGGGTTCGTGTGCTGGACTTACGGCATGAAAGATTCCTTTTGGGAGGACCTCACCTCGCCCATTGTAACGAACACCTGTACAGTGGGATTAAGGGAGAGACCGTGGTGCAGCAGGTGTACATGCTGATTTGAAAATAAGAAGACCTTGGGGCACCTGGGTGGCTCAGTGGGTTAAGCGTCCAACTCTTGATTTTGGCTCAGGTCATGATCTCATGGTTTGTGAGATTGAGTCCCGAGTCAGGCTCCATCCTGACAGCATGGAGCCTGCTTAGGATTTTCTCTCTCCCTCTCTCTCTGCTTCTCCTCTGCTCATGCTCTGTCTCTGTCTCTCTCAAAATAAATAAATAAGCTTATTTTTTTTTTAGAAAAAGAAGAAGACCTGAATTCACACCCTGACTTTATCCACACACCCATAGCAGGATCTTCTTTTTCCCAGTCTCCACTGGCCTGGACCAGTGGTTAGAGAGAGTTGTGGTCTTCTTCCACGGGTCTCATCTCATTGTATGTAACTCGCCCATGTTCAGCTGGACTCTGAGATATGTCCTGCCCCCTGAGTTGGAGCAAGAGGACAGCAGCGCTCAGCCACCCAGGACCGACCTGGGAGGCATCTTGTTTCGGTGACCCCTGAGAATCATGGAGGGTCTCATCTGTTTCCACATTCCATTGAATCTAACAGCTTCCATGGGACTCAGGCTGCCAGGATCTAAGCTAATTGGAACACAGTCCAGATATTTTCCAAAAGAGTCACTCCAGATAAAAGGCTTATTTTGTCTCCTAGAGATACGCTAAAAAAAAAAAAAAGCTCTGGAATCAACAGACTATTTAAGGCTTGTTGCAGTCTCTCCTGGTTCTCTGACATGAGACCATTTTCCTCTGCAGTCAGTACAGAGGTGTTGGTCATCTGAGCTGGCTTTTTATCATGGCTCAAAGCACTCTGGTCACAAGCCACCGTCAAGGTAAGGCTGCCACCAGTTTTTCTCCAAAGGAGGAGCAGGTTCGACCAGGTTGCTGATGGCTCCTGGAGCAGATCTGTGGGGATCAAAGTGCCAGCAGATGGGTCGGGTGAGGTCTCAGTGACCCTCATGTGGCCTGGGTCTCTTGATCAGCAATTCCAGGATTTCCCAGAGATTGCACAGTCCTCTCCATGAGGCATGGTCATTTTCTCTGACAGTGCTCGGTGCTGCAGTAGGAAGCAAACTTGGTTTATCCACCCTAGTCCACTGTTTCAGCGGCCCTCGCTTGACCCTTACCCTATGCACTCTCAGATCCCATCAGAGAAGTGACACACTCTTGAGAATGTTGGAATCATGGGAAAGCAAAGGGCGAAAAGGAGACAACATAAACAGATGTTGAGTTTGTGGACATCTTTCCTCACCCCTTTTATTTTTTCAACAGAGAAACATTGTCTCGGTATCCTCTCAACAGATGATGAGGTCTTTGGTAGATAGATATGTTAGCAGTGAAGATAAATGATACAGTGGACCCCGGTGATTCCCTGTAGCTGAAATGTAGGATGCCGTGGGGGCAGGATGCCAGGTAGGCAGAAGCTGTTTGAGCGGAACTTGTAAATGCCAAGTTAAGGGGTTTGGGAGGTTAATCTCTAGGACATTGGCTTATATTGAAGTGGATTTGGGCAAGAGAGTGCATTACTAATTTGTATACTAGAGAGACTTTTCTGATGAGGAGATTGCACTGGATGAACTTTGAAGCGCAGGAATTAATTAAGGCAGAGTTGCTCTGGGTGAGAGGTGGGAGGTGGGGAAGCCCTAAAATCATGAGTAAATTATAATGCAGTTTATTAATAATTAGTCATAAGCAAGATGACCGTTTCCCTAAGAGGTTATTTCCTCAAGTTTATAATCTGTCCATTTCTTACACACACACACACACACACACACACACACACACACACACACACACCCCTACCTCACACCATGCCTCCACGCCACCATAACTATGCTCATTCATTTATGAAATACCACTTTTAAAAAAATGCATTTCAAAACCAACAGATGTTGCCATCACCCTCTTTAATTTCTCTGAGAACATGATCTCTTCGAAACCCTGGGCAAGGGTGAGGAATTGGAGAAAGAATCGATGTTGCTGACTCCGCAGAGTCCTTCAGCCGCCCTCACGTCAGTCCAGCGGGAACACTCAGCTTCCTCTTTCCTCCAAGGACGTCTACAGAGCAGGGGAGAAGTTGCCACAAACTTCTTCCACGCGGCTTGGGCCCTCTTCAAAGCAGCGATACTGTTTCAGCAAAAAGTCCACTCAAGAGCTCAGCCGGTGGTAAAAACCCATTTAAGCAGGCTCTGGTTTATTTACTGTAACCAGAGCAGAGTGGGATTGGAGCTGGGGATAATTAAGCCCTAATTCATCAACACTTTGGAAAGAGCACATTTGGAGTGGAGAATTCCAAAATGGTCTGGCTGGACTGGGGCAGATTGGCCTTGGCTGAATTCTGGGAAGGGGCAAACATTCTCTCAAGTCGCTCGCTCATTCTGACCTACACAGACATAACGCCCTCCTCTGGGTTCAGGGGACTGCAGAGCCAGCCGGGGCCAGTCGACTAGTCTATCCACGTGGAGGTTTCTAGGTACCCCACATGGGCTGATGTAGGAGAGAGCAGATGCTGGGAACGTGTGAACGTCATTTGTGTGCCTGGCACTGTGCTATTTTTTTTTTAATTTTTTAAGTTTATTTATTTTGAGAAAGAGAGAGACAGCGCAAGCTGGGGACGGGCAGAGAAAAGGAGAGACAGAATCCCAAGCAGGCTCCGTACCATCAGCCCAAGGCCTGAGGTAGGCTTGAACTCACAAACTGTGAGATTATGACCTGAGATGATATCAAGAGTCAGAAGCTTAACCCAGGTGCCCCTGTGCTATTTTTTAATACTAAAATTAGGTTCTAGATTTCATGCCAAGTCCAATTTTCCTAACAGGGTGTGCTGAGAAAATAACCATTCTGAGTTGCTTTCAAGGCATTTCACAGCATGACAGCCTGCTCACCCCCAGGGTCTGGGAATTTAGATAAGGACCCTAAGATGAGAGCTTAGGATTCCTATGTCAGGTTCCCACCTGGCTTTTCCTGGGGTGCCTTTCAAAATAGCCAGTTAGAGTTGAGTCTGTGAAAACTTAGTGAGTACTTAACTGGCCGTCTTCTAAGTCATAAGTGCTTGCTACCCTCTTTTCCATCTCTTGCCCGCCTGTGACCTGGGATGGAGGACTGGCCTCCCCCAGCTCACCCTGCCCCCATCCTGGGACTTGTAAGCAACAAACCCTGTGACTCTACTCCTTTTGAGTGTATTGAAACTGTGCCTTCAATCAAAATGACCCTGGAGTTTCACTTCCCCAAAACGGGGCCCCCAATGCTATGGAGGCCACCTGCCGACCCCTCATGGGTAGCTTGTGCCTCCTCATTCAGTGGATCATAGTCTGTGTCTTCTTAAGTCAGAACACCAGCTCCAGGTCTTCCGGCACAGAGAGATCCAGTGAGATTTATTTCCAGCCTACTGTCCACACACATTTCTGGCCAATGCCTCTGGTCCTCTCTGCAGCTTCCCAGTTACTCAAAACAACCAGCAGTCTGAGGCCAAGACATATTACAAGCCTTTGCACAGCTGTCCCCAAAGCCCCCTGGCATCATTCAGATGACTCTACCCCCTCCCTCAGCTTCTCGCAAGCATTTCAATGTTCATTCATTCATTTATTGACTCATTCATTCAATTGAGAAGTATTTATTGGTGTGTTTAATTACATGACAGGCATAGCTCTAGGTCTGGAGTGAACAAAATAACATCTCTGCCTTCATGGAGATTACATTCTAGAGAGGGTAAAGGAAAGAGGGCAAAAAAGTACATTTCAGACTAGGAAGAAAATGGTGGATAAGGGAAATGGAGTGTGAGAGAGTCGGTGTTATTGTATACAGAGTGATGAGGGGAGATGTGTCTTATGAAATGATGTTTGAGCAGAGACCTGAAGAATGTTAAGGAATATGCTGTGTGGATATTGGTGGGACAGGTTTAAGAGTTGAAGGGGATAAAGCAAATACAAAGGCCTTGGAGTCTGTTTATGAATGGCATATCTAGGAAGACTTCTCTCTTATTTCTATTTTATATTACGTACTGCATAACCTTGCTATAATAACTCATTTGCCTTTTCCCTGGAATGGAGATCAGGGACTTTAGTATGTATACACACACACACACACACACACACACACACACACACACACACACAGGGACTGCCACTGCTCTTGGAATATAGTTGATGCTTAATAAATGCTTGTTGAAAGAATAATAATCTCATTAACACTCCTAAACATCATATGAAGGAATATACCATTATATTTTGATAGACGAGGAAACAGAGAAGTTAAATAAAGCTCATATTTGCACAGCTTGTGTATGAGCAGCATTGTCTAGATTCTGACCCATGTCTCTAATGCTCAGAGCAGAAATATTTTCATGATAGTCCTCCTGGTGGAGTCAGAGAAGATCCTCTTATAAGCCTAGGGCCGTGCGCCTGCAAGGTGCAATTCGTGTCCTATCAACAGGTATCCTAACTGATGTGACTCTGCCTACCTGCTTGCCTACCTTTCTGGCTCCCTCTCATCATGTCCTTGGGACTAATGAATGCTGCATTTGTGACATTCGGCTTGCCCTGCAGCCCATCAGAGAGTGTTATTTGAGCAGAGAAGACCTTAGGCAGAATGCAGCAGGGGTCGGTCCATCTCCATAGCTGGGCAATAGAAGGAAGAAAGGACGGCCATGGAAAGTGGTGAGAGCAGGGTACAGAGTGCAAAGAATAGAGCAAGGCAAAGGGCCTCCTGATGAGGATGGAGAGATTTTTTGTGGACATACCTCGCTCCACCCAGCGAGGCTCTCCCTGGGACCCAGGCAAGTGAGAAAGGGGGAACAAGGGCACCACTTCTGGAGGGGCTGGGCAGGTGACAGGGTCACAGGGACTGCTGGGAGATAGGGCAGTTGGGCACTGCCTGCTGTGTCTACAGTGGGCAGGTGTGGGTGGGAGGCCCCAGGTCCCTGGCTCTGGTGGGTTTACTCCAGGCTTGGATGTTTGCCTTGGCAGCCCCGGAGCATTATTAGCTTTGGCCTTGCCCATTCCCCAATGGCCAGACAGCTGGGCCAGCACACCTGAAAGTCATTAGATTGGGGGGGGTCCTATTTTGTTCTCACATTTCCAAGCAGTGACCTGCAGCCATGTGTGATGGGGCAGGCACTTTGTCAACTCCTTCTCCAGCCACCCCACCCATTCTCCTTTCCCTTTTCATCCGTCCCTGCCCAGGACCTACTAATTCCCCAAATCCAGGATAACAAGGACCCGTTTCTTTCCTCTTCCATAAATATTTGTGAGGATTTATTTGTGAGGATTTTCACAACCTATTTAAGTCAATCTTCTTCATTTTCCCATTAATGAACACTCTGAAGCTCAGAGTAGTCAAGTGACTAGCTTAGAATCACACAGCTGATAAGGTATCGAGTCTAGGTAGGAGCCGAGGCCTAGAAGATACCAAGAGACTATTGAAATGTGGGCATCACACAACCAACAGGCCCCAATGCTCTGGCCAGTATGCCTTGGTGCTTCCCATCTGTGATGTCTGAGCCCATCTTTTTCTCCTCGTGTTAACTCAGTGCTCAATTTATCTAACCAGCAGCTACCAAAACACCTATTCTTGTTCCCGTGTATTTGCAGCCACATGGGAATCTCGTAAAACTGATCTTCCTTTAAAAATATGTCTTCTAGAAATAGATTTTTCTACCCTTTGTCTGTATTTTTCTAGAGCCATGGTTCTCCACCAGCGACATTTTGTCTCCCCCAGAAGCAATGTTCTCTGGTTCTCACAAGAAGAACACGAGGGTGGTTGCAGTGCATCATGGGTAGAGGCCAGTGGTTGTGTTCAACATTCCATGCTATGCAAGACAACCCCCCACAATAAAAAAGTATCCAACGCTAAAGGTCAACACTGACAAGGCTGAGAAACTGCTCTAAAGTCATAAATACGTGCATGTAATACTTTGTGTAGATTATTACATATTGAAAAATAAATACCATTGACAATATGGCAATATGAATCACTCCTGTGCCATTACAGGCAGTGTTTGCCAGCTCATTACAGCTCTCCATGCACCTCTTCCCAGCTCCAGCTTCGGTGACAGTGTTGGTAGCTTGACATCGACCACAAAGGGAATATTTACACCATGGAAATTGGCAAATACTATATATCAGGTCTTAATTTGTTTTTAGGGTGAGAGTCAGTTTATCATCATGAGATCAAGAACTTTCTCTGTGACAAAGATTGTACACTGTCTCAGTTAATTCTCACAATGCAATGAGGTAGCTAACATCATTACTCCAATTTAACATTAGGAAATGAGGCACAGAAAACTAAAGCAACTTGTCATATATAATATCATTATTAATTGGTGGGGTCAGGATTGGAAACCAGGCGGTCACACTCCAGAGCTTCTGCTTTAAGCGTTACCTGCCTGGCCCCATGTTAATTAGAAAATTAATTAGTGTTAATGATACACTGTGTATTCCTGAGTTGGTCCATTTGAGATGGAGAAATGGATATTTACACTCAGTGCATTATATTCCAATATCATGTTACACATTTGATATCTTGACAAATGATCGCATTTGTATAAAGTACTCCCTTTTGGGTAAATGTATATATTTCACAGTAAAAGAAGATTAAACCAACTCGCTATAGAGTTCTTAAAACCCTAAAAGAAGCACTCATTCAAAATGTTGCCTAAGTGTCACCTTCTCATTGAGATCTTCTCTAATCAGTATTTTATTTCATTTTTTTGTTTTTTTCTCCATATTTTATTGTCAAATTGTTTTCCATACAACACCCAGTGCTCTTCCCCTTAAGTGCCCTCCACCATCACCACCACCTCTTTCCCCCCTCCCCCTTCCCCCTCAACCCTCAGTTCATTCT
>NC_043711.1:87192306-87218958 GCF_006229205.1 Suricata suricatta | reverse complement strand
ATTCTCTATTCTATTCCATTGGTCTATGTGTCTGTTTTTGTGCCAATACCATACTGTCTTGATGATGACAGCTTTGTAGTAGAGGCTAAAGTCTGGGATTGTGATGCCTCCCGTTTTGGTTTTCTTTTTCAATATAACTTTGGTCTAATCAGTATTTTAAAATTGCACCTTCATTTTCTTCCCGGAAGTGCACCCTATCCCTCTTCCTTCCTCCATAGCACACGTTCCTTAAGGCTGTGTATTTTTTCACATCAACATCCCCAACACCTAGAACAGCATGTGGTACATAATATACTGTTAAGAAAAGATTTGCTCTGTGAACAAAAGCATGACAAACACAGTACTTCTCCAAAATACAAAATAGTCCTCACTCATGAAAAGGCTCCATGTTTGATACACATTTATGAGAAATGCAAAGAAAAGTAAGATCTGCCTTTAGACAAATTGATTAGCCATCTTTCCAGTAACCCAAATTGGAAAAGATAAAATGAACTCCTGAAAGAGTGGAGCTGGTTTTGTTGAATAGATGCTGCTCTTTTGAAACAGACGGAATTTTTCTCCAAGTCCTCCCAGAGCACTGAACATTTGCCATCAAGGTCTTTGGGATGGATTTGGGGTCCATAGAACAGCCAGCTGTAGGTACTAAAAAAAGGTATGACAAATGGAATTTACCAATGCTAAGCCTCGCAGAAGGCCATGTTTATTAAAGAGGGACCTCCTTACCATCGCTGGCTCCATGAGCAACTCACAGGAATGGAAGTTCAAAATGTCCTCTTAGAAAGGAGCATGGTCTTGGTTGGTGCCTCAGCCTGCTTGTGTTGGTTAACTGTAGAGAGTACAGTTGTCAGGTGCAGCAATAAAAACTATAGGCCATCTAGTTAAGTTTGAATTTCAGAACCTATATATGTTACATGTATATACATATGTGTATATATTATGTATTATATAATATAATATAAGCTATATATGTTGAAGAAGTATTTGTTGTTCACTATTCATCTGGAATTCAAATTTAACTGGAGTTCTATATTTAATCTGGCAATCCCAGCAGGGAGCTCAGACCAGATGCCACAGTCTCTTGGTTGCTGTCAGGGACTCTGCCCCACGGAGTGCTGAGGAAGCAGGGATGGAGACCAGGGGCAGGAAGTGGTCCCACGACATGATCAGTCAACATTTCTGGGCACAGGGCATCCCTCCCTTCTGCCTCAGAGAATCACAATATTTGAGAATCAGCCCCATTCCTGACATTCGCCTAAAACTCGTGGGTTTTGTTTGTTTTATTTTCATTTCTGCCTGCATTCAGTGATTTCCGTCTCACTTCTGTTATTGTGGCAACGTTGAGAACTGTTCTAGAGCCTGGCTGATTCACTGAACACAAGAGACATTCTTACAAGTGCAGATTCCCAGGTCCCACCTAGCAAGTAGGTCTGGGATCGGATCTGAGACTCTGTTTTCTAAAATCTCTTTGGGAGATTCTGATAGGTAGCCATTTGGGGGAGCCACCTGAATACTTCAGGTCCACCACTCTATGCTGTTGAAGAATCTTGGAATTCAGTTTCATGGGGACAGGGATCAAGGCTGAATTGAAATTTGGCCCGCCCACGGAATGGGAGCAATATTGGCCAATAGAGCCCAGGGTGCGGTGGAAGGAAGGACCAAAAGTACATGAAAGGGTCATACAACAGCAGTTCATAGGTAAATCAGGCACACACTTTTCAGGGAAATCACGATAATGTCAGAGGGAGGTCTAAGATCAAGAAAAGTGGTTGCTACCATGAGGAATATAGGTCACAATTCTAAGTCCCTAGAAAAAGCAGTTCGTTTGAGGAAGGCAGTGCCCTGGGCTGATTAGCAGCACAAAATTAAGTGATCTGAAAAATTAATTCATCTAAGTTTGAATGTCTTTCTATGGAAAATGAATAATCATTAATTTCTTCATTTATTTATTGAATATGAGTGTTTCTATAAGCCAGACACCTACTGGAGTGTTAAAAAATCACCAGTGAATAAAATATGTGAGATGCCTGCCTTCACAAAGCTTATGGGCTATCAGAGAACACAGATAACAAACAAGGAAAGGGAAAGACATAATAAATTACTGTAACTCGGTATGGCTAGTTATTGGTAGTCATTGTAGTTAATGCTATAAAGGGAATAAGTAGTAATATTAAATGATGCTTTTGATAAGTTAAAACATGCATATACCCACCAGTCATAGCAGTGTGGGTGTAGAGGACAAAGGGTAGAGAAGCATATCAGTGAAGGTGCAGCCAGGAAGGTAAGTCACATACCAGATATTTCAATGGACAGAATTTAATGTAGGGAGTTAGTCTCAAGATAAAAGACAAGCAAAAGAAGATGAGGCGATCCAGGAATTAGTAACTGTAGAAAGCTACTGCTTCATCTAGGGCTGGAGGGACAAAGGAAAAAAACATGTTTTTTGTGTGTGTCCATTGATTTTTGAGAGAGAGAGAGAGAGAGAGAGAGAGAGCGAGCAAGTAGGGCAGGGGCCAAGAGAGAGGGAGACACAGAACTCGAAGCAGGCTCCAGGCTCCGAGCTTTCAACACAGAGCCCGACACAGGACTTGAACCCACGAACTGTTAGATAATAACCTGAGCCGAAGGCAGATGCTTAAGTGACTGAGCCCCCCAGGTACCCCCCAGGAAGAAAACAGTTTTGTAGGAGCCTAGGTGGAGCTTTGTGGATGTTCTTCTTCTACTACCTTCAAATCTCTCGCCAATACTTCCTTTTGGCTGAGCTTAACCAGGAGCAAGAGGTCAAAAGAGCCTGAACAATGGAGTCCTCAGGTGTCAGCCTGAGGAGTATAGCAAAGTATACTATAGCAAAGAGGAGATAAGCTGATCAGGGATGAGGGTCATGACCATCAGCATAACACACAAAGGGCCTTGTACTTTTGAGGATTTGATAGTTGGCTAATAACTGAGAAGTCGGTTCATGCTCTAGATGTCCAGCCAGAAACTTGAACCATATGTTGTCCATCAATTTTACCTGAAAATCTTCCCTTTTGGGGCTTAGGATAAACATTTGGGGAGTTTACAGAGAGTCTCCAAAATTATGTGGTGGAGTCAGCCTGCGCCAAGTTACCGGAGTGACTGTTAAGCTTCCAGAATTATTTAGTGCCAGGTGTTATCATTGCCATTATTAAAGATTAAATTACTACACTCACAAATAAGTTACATTAAAGGCAAAGGTAAGATATATTCAAAATTCATTGCCTTCTAATGATTTACTACATTTTATTATTATGTAGGTTTGTGAGATGATTTATACCTATTGTATTTGTGTGGTGGAAACACTATTGAATAGAGGGTTATTGGCCTCCTATTGTCCGTATCCACATTCGGTAACTTCACATTGATAGTTTGAAATTGGCCATAATGGGAATGTTCACATCATGGGAATTTGCATATGCTACAAATCAAGGTTGGTTTGATTGTTTGTTGGTTTGTTTCCAAGAGAGCTGGTTGTTGACATTTACCAGCAGAACACTGGAGTCTCCCCATTGAAACTGGACCAGACTTGGAACAATGAAGAATAAAAAATAGTGATGTCACAAATCCTTAAATGCCTTTACCTCTTTGATGAGAAAAGTCATTCAAGGGAAAGGCAGATGCTAGTTTTTGAAACTTTGATCCCCCCTCCGCTTGCCTGAGGATTTAAATAAACAAGACTTCAAGTAGTTAGGGAAGGCTTGAGTCTGAACTAAGAGGGTACATTGGACAGATGGAAAAGGAGTGGGAAGCAATGAGAACCAGGGATTAGGTCGTGTCCGGGGTTTTGTTACACAACTTTTATGTGTGTGTGTTTGTGTGTGTGTGTGTTACAGATAAATTACATATACCTACGTGTATATATATGCAAAAGATCCTTATGTATCCATAGTTCCCCTTTATAAGAAAGTTATGCTGGAAGAGGGTGAGCTTAGAAGTTAGAGACCTTGGGGCGCCTGGGTGGCTCAGTTGGTTAAGTGTCCAACTTAGGCTCAGGTCATAATGTTGCTGTTTGTGAGTTTGAGCCCTGCGTCAGGTTCCATGCTGACAGCTCAGAGCCTGGAGCCTGCTTTGGATTCTTTGTCTCCCTCTCTCTTTCTCTCTGCCCCTCCCTCCTCATGTTCTGCCTCACTCTCTCTCAAAAAAATAAACCTTAAAAAAAGCTTTCTTTCAAAGAAGTTACACAGAGCTGGACTTGACTTTCTCAGCAATGTGGTGATACTGGAGAAAGTTTCTTCTTGTTTTCTTGTCTACAAGTTTGAAATAATAGCATATGGCTTATAAATTGAGTGGAGAATATAGTATATGACAGAAATTGATACCATTCATTCATCGATTGATTCACTTAGCAAAGATACATCCCTGAAAGAGCACAGCAAAGAAAGTGAATGCAGTCTGCCCTGTGGAGGTCATAGTTTTGCAGGAGAGACATATGTTAAATACTGCGCTTAAAATAATTTCACTATTCTGACGATGGATCCAGAGAAAGAGGGCACGTGTCAATTAAGCAAGACTGAAGAGCCAACAAGAGTGTGGATACTCAAGGATATTCGTGTTTTCTTTCTCTATTCTGTCTTTCCCTCTCATGGCAGCCAGTATCACCTCCTGCCCACAGGTCTTGGGCCGTATTCCTTCAATTTGCTCAGAATATTCACCAGGTGCTACAAGTCTTTGCTTATAGCTTTTCTCAAAGCAACTGAAGGCTGCTGTGCCCTGCTGCAGGCAGACAGAAAGTGCTGGAAGTAACGCCCCTGGGAACAGTCTTCCCCAACACAAGGAATGCTTCTGTGGTGTTCATTGTCTGCCAGAATTTCCTCAGTAGAATTCGGCTCCAGGTGCCCCCGGTACAGTTTGCTAGCACATCTTTTCTTTGGCTGCTGTCCCTTTTTCTCACTTCCCCGTTCCCCTGCAGGTGTCCGTAGCATCCAGAGACACTATTTGCACCGATTCTTTGACTCAGACCTGCTTTTCTGGGAGCCTAAACCAAGAGAACTCTTCTCTCAAACGTGTCTGTGTCCCTAAGCAGCCACATCCCTCTTTCTAAGCTGGGGCACAAAATGTGGCCCCCGAATCATGAACAGACTTCTAGGAATAGATAGGTTATATAATATATGATCTAAAACAGGGCAACTTGGAGAGTGAAGGGGGCCGGGTATGCCCCCCTTCACTTGAAAATACGCCAAGAGGACAGCAGACGTGAACCAGAACTGTGCCGGCAGACACGGTCAGCCTGTCTCGGGGAAGCTTTAACCCTTGCAGTAGGGTGTCCAGACCAGAGTTCTGGGGGCTGACAGAGGTTCTGAGTACCTCTCAGGAGAAGGCAGCATGGGTACCTCGGTCATCTGTCAGACCCTCGGGGCCTCTCATTCCCAGAAGAGTGGCTGACAGCGGCAAGGGGAACTCATTTCTGCTTAGAGCACTCCAACTCACCGTTTGGGGGGAGAAAAACAACACAGATTTGGCAATGCCTGTCACCTCCTTTCGGCAATTGCACCTTTTTAAGAGCCATAGGATCCCCAGTGAATGTGGGTCACACCAGTGCATAAGAAATGGAGGACTCAGAGAGCTTTGCTGAAATGCCCGCTGATGTCGGAAACATACTGAGCGGGTGTGTTTCCTGCGCGCTGGAGCTGCTGTGGGCACACTGGGGACAGGGAGGAGGGATTCCCAATGAAGGAAGTTTCTATGCAAACCCTGCAGCCCATAACAGATCAGGTTTCAGCTTCGATTTGCTCATTCCCCTTGCGTTTTTCTTTCTCCCAAACATTTAAACTCAGATAGCTATATAAGTTCAAATGTTCTTTTATAGAGTGAAATAAACAGCTTTTATAGCCTGAAAACAGCAAGCTTGGAGATCAAGCATTCGCCACTGAAGCAGGCATGTTTAAGTCGAAGAAATAGATGGCATTTTCTTCCTTATTGTTAGCTATATTTTTTCCCCAAAACTAATAGGAGGTAGCGTGTAAATTAGCTGCCTTCCAAGTTGCCAGGGAAAGAAGTTAATGCAGCCTCTGGGCATCTTGCTACAAGGCTGCCCCCCTCTGGCTTCCACCACTATGTGATTTGTTTTTGAGAAATTTGAGAAAGAACCGTTCAGAATTCAGGCAAGTCAAGGTCAGGGTCCCAGGAGCTGGTCACTCTTTCCCACCTTCTAGTTACCGCCCTGGTTTCTCAAGACAACCTGCACTTTTCTCTAGATGCCAAAATATATGTGTTTAGGGTGAACATTGGCCACCCAAGGTCCCAAAAAGTACGCGTGATGGATGGGTTAGGTTGAAAGGCAGAGAACGTGGTGAGGACGGACAAAGGACCCCCACGCTCTCCTTTGCTAGCTCTGGCCTTTACACTCCAGGAATCATTACAGCATTGTGTCTTTAGGGCTATTTCTTGGTCTGGGGATAAAGAAGCAACTGAAACATTCATGCGGGAGGCTAGCAGGTAGAGACCAATGTTGGATATACCAGGGGACCCAAATCTTGCTTATTTGCATTGAAGGAGCCAATTCTGGTCTATTCATATGACAAACAGCTTTCGTATGATGGTTAATACCAGGCATCCGTGGGCACATCACAGGGTGGCCCTCATGCTATCCCAATGCCTTGAGCCCTCTCTTTCATCAGTAGTTGTAATTAGACGTTGCCACCTCAGAAAGCATCTCCTTACAGCTGCCCTGACTTTCTCTCTAACCACACTCCTTGATCACTCTAGAGCATGTGCTCCAGGACACGAGACTTCTCACAATGTTCCCCCAAGTTCCTTTTCATCAAGCAACTGAGTCTCTGCTTCACCCCTTCAGCCTGGAAGACCTTCCTTTCTTTTCATCTTTAATCTAATCTCATAATCTCTAATCTAAAAGGCTTATATTAATTTGTTAGGGCTGCAGTAACTACTTACTATAGATTGGGTGCCTTCACCACAGAAATTCATTCTCTCACAATTCTGGAGGCCCGATAGCTAAAATCAAGATGTCTTTCGGGAGGGATTGTTTCCTCCAGAAGGTTAAAGAATCTGACCCATGCCACTCCCCCTTGTTTCCAGTGGTTTGCTGGACATCTTTGGGTTTCCTTGGTTTTTAGAAGCATCCCCCCCAATCTTTGCCTTTATCTTTATATGACCTTCTGCTGTGTAAATGTCACTGTGTCCAAATTTTCCCCTTTATATAAGGATATGAGTCACATTGGCCCATCCTAATGACCTCACCTTAACTAATTATATATCTTCAATGGCCCTATGTCTAAAGAGGTCACATTCTGAGATAGTGGGGGCTAAGACTTCAACATATAAATATGAGGGAGACACATTTCAATGTCTGGAATAACGCTTATTCCATGGGTCAGTACAACAGAGTCGAGAGCTCCCCCTACCTCGCTGGGCACACATTTAAATTTTTCAGTGACTACAATGTAGCAGTGATCTCAGTGAACTTTGGTTATTCGTACAGATATGCCCTACGCTTGTTTGTAAATTGGATGAGATCACGACCCCATCTATCCCCTTCAGCCTGTGGATGCATAACCCATTCAGAAGTGCCTCCTTTTTTGCTAAGGGCTAGAGGAGAAGTGTGAAGAGCAAAGTCATAAGGGTACTGGCGGCCACTTCCTCTTGTAAAGAGATCATAAAGGAGAAAAGGTGATCCCTGGGCTCCCAGGTTCACTTTTCTTCTGGCTTTTTCCCCCTTAAAGTTATTATTTGTCCACCCATTTCTCGTATTTTGCTTTCCTTTCTCTTTATTTCCAACCCTGCTTACTCCCTGCCGCCACCAAGGCACGTCCCACATGTGCCCCAGATGTATGCTGAATCTGAACAACTATTACCATGAGGTTAAGGGAAGTATGGAAAACTGGGAGTTTATCAGAATATTCTTAATACAATTTATAGGCTGTCAGTAGTTGTTTATGCCTTCACATTAATCCAGGGATTTATATTTATTTTATTCTGATGATATAATATGATGTATAATTGCTTTTGAGAGTTTGGAATTGCTTTTGTAGAAATATGGGACTTGAGTCATGAATCCTAATGCTTTGCTGCCAGCAGGCTTTTGTCATGCTGAGGAGGACATTTCACATCTCTTCCTATTCGGAAGAGAACTTTTCACATCCCAGTGAGTTAATAAAAATGGAGAGAGTGTGTGATTGTGATCTTGAGCAGGCTTTCTGGGATGGTCTTAGTTGGGGCTACATTTGCTGGATACATCTGAAGGACTTGCTGGGTCCATATCCCCTGATTTGGAAGTACTTCTCCCAGTCCATCCTACGGGAGAAGCCAGGGCCACCATGTTTACGCTAGGTGGCTCTGCTTTTTGGTCCTACCTGAAAAGCTCATGGGAAGGTACCGTACTCAGGTGGAGCCAATCAGCTTTACTCTTGAGAATATGAACTAAGCTGCACAAAATGAGCTGTAAGATAGGGATTGACTCTGGATCAATAAGGTCATAGAAGAGCAAGAGCCAGTGTTGCTAACACAAACCATATGCTAATCAAAGTTATAGGGAAGTGGAAGCTTATCGTCCTACCAAGGAAGGGGGGTATGCAAAGGAGAATGTAGTCTGTGTGCAGGGAAAGCAAAGGGACTGAGCCACCTTGACAAACATCTAACACGAGGTCTTCTGTTTATAGTGGCAATGCTGTCCACGATGAAGGCCCTTTTGTATGGAAACTCTAACCAAAAAGACATAGCATAGGACTCTTCTGATTTAGAGTTCAAAGTAGAGATAATTTTTGTGGTCTGTATATTAGTTACCTATAGTGCATAACAAATGATCCCCAAACATAGAATCATCAAACAATAAACACTTATTACTTCATCCAGTTTCCAAGAGTCCAGAATCCAGGAGGAGCTTAGCTGGGTGATCCTGCCTTGTAAAGTAGCAGTTAGTTATCAGCCAGATCTGCCTTCGCCTGAAGACTTGACTGAACTGGAAAATCCACTTCCAGTGTATCTCACTTTCATGCCTGGCAAGTTAGTGCCAGTTTTAGCAGGAGGCCTCAGTTTCTTACTCAGTAGGCCTGTCCATGGGTCTGTTTGCATATCCTCATGGTAATGGCAGTTGGCTTTTCTATAGCTGGTGAGGCAAGAGAGAGCAAAGTAGAAACTATTTTATGACTTAGCCATGAAAAGGCCACCTCAATTTTGACCACATCCAATTGGTTACATAGGTCAACCTTATTCAGTGGGAGAGACAACTGCACAGGATAAGAAAACCAGCTGAGAATCATCTTGGAGTCTGACCAAGAAAGACACCAATATAATTTGTAAGAGAGAGAAAATTGAGGCAGCTTCATTCTCTAAGACTATTCCCAGATGTTACTTATGTACACAAATATCTCTACCTACCAGACACACCAGTCTCTATACAAGTGTTCAAACTATTCCCATGTTTTTAACACCCTCTCGTCCATCTTCCTGACACTTCCTACTCATACTCAGCCTTCAAGGCCCTGTTCACAGCACCTAGGAAAATAGCCTGTGCCCCTTGCATGGATCCATGCACTTCTGGCATTGCTCTCTTACCACATTTGTGCCATTCTATAGTTACATCTTGAAAAAGAAACTGTGCTAAGTATTGCAGACAGGAAATAATGTAGAGATTGATTATATTATTATTGGAAGAACTGATGAGCTAACAGACATGGTGATGAGCTAACAGACATGGTCTTAACACTGGATAAGGTCTCAACTGGGATACCAGTTCCTGGAGTTGAGTCTCAGCCTCTGGGTTGATCTCAAGACTTTCCTAGAATCACCAGCCCCAGCTCAGGGCAGCACAGTCCAGTGGATGCTGAAATGAGCCATGCTCAGTAATTCCAAAGCAGTCCTGGGAACATGTGAGAATATGTGTTCTTTCCCCCAGGCCTTCAAATGACTAAGTTGCTCTCATCTGTCACTTTGTGGTGAATAACTCCAGAGTGATCCCCTGGTAGGCCTGAAATAGAGCTTCTGTGTTGTTGGGCCAATGACCACAAGTCTCCCCTTACCTTCTTCATTCAGCCTTCTACTAGAGAAAATGGATCAGAATATTCCCTTCTGGGCGACAGGGGAAATCATGCCCTGAGGAGGTGTGTGTGTGTGTGCGTGTGTGTGTGTGTGTGTGTGTGTGTGTGTCCATTGAAAAGGAGAAGCATCCACAAGGCCCTGGGGATGGAAGACACGGTACCATTGGAGATGTGTTTAACACAGTCTTGATGCAACTTTGTATTGCCCTCTCCATTCCTGAGAATTAATACCATCAACTAAGATTTATTGCTGCATATTATGCACCAGGCACCATGCTAACCCCTTTATAACACGGAGGCTCAGAGTAAGCAAGTCGGGAACCAAGGGGTCTCCAAATCTGGGCCCACACACTATGCGGAATGTGATGTTGTTTTGTGCCAAAACCCCAAGATGTTCTTGGCTCTTGTGTCCTGCCACTTGCTCAAATTTTAAAGGGTAAGATGAGAGTACAATTTTTAACCCCCATTACACATTCAGTCAGTCAACAGTCACCTTCCTAAGGGTAGGGGTGTGTGAGTGAGGTCATCATTCACCCCAATTTACCCAGTGAACACCGGTAATCTCAGTTACTTTACTTCAGTGAGTTCAGAATGTTTCCCTCTCTCTAGTATCCTCAAAAGTCCTAGTTTACATGACAAATAACGTGATCACTCAATATAGAGGCACCATTTGCTGCTATGCTTGGAACATAATAGCTTCATGCTAAATACTGGTTTGATTGAAAGATACTTTGTTCTATGGGGAGAAGTTTCATGCCCCCGGTTGAGTGGTCTGCACCTCTTAGAGGAGGTAAGTGGGGCCCTGACAACCAGAAATGCCCCCAGCTCAGTATCTTCCACCCCGATACCCTGACAATTCCCCTTTCAGAAATAGTGGTGGGGCCAGAGGTTCGAGTGCCCGTGATTTAACCCGAAGCTTCCCAGCCTGAAAGCCGTGCACCCTTGGCCCCGGGTTCCTAGCACCATGATGTGGCCTGTACTTCCACTTCCCCTCCTTTCCCTCACTCTGTGCACACGTGTCTTCTTCCCTCCCCAGAGTCTGGTGACTAATAATGCTCACACCTGACGAAAAGCCCCAGACTCATGGGACCACAGAGTAAAGGGATGTCAGCATCTGCCAGGCCTGCAGCCTTCTCTGTGGTCGCTGCTGGCCCATGTTTAAAGGCCTTAGTCAATCCCAGCCACACGCCCATCCTTGAGGTCCCACACCTTTGATCCCTACAGGATTCTCTCCATAACCACATCCCGGCTCTTGCAAGTTGTAAACTGCCATGTCTGCCCTCTTTGGATGCCTATGATGTTTGTGCTTCTCTTGCTTCCATTTTACAGACGAAGGCTTTAAAAATGTTGGCTCAGATGCCAGGATCTCCTTCCTCAACACAACTGCCTGTCTGGCCCTTTCTCACACTTTGTATCTCCATTCTAAGAGACTTCCCATGACCACTCGCTACCAAAGAATCCCTAAGCGTATGGTTTATTACACACTAAATTACTGTATTAAGCTTTGTCATTTGGTTTCTCCACTGCACCTTAAAGCCCCCTGGGCCAGTCACAATGTCTGACTTTCTCCATTATCTGTCCATTCAAGTCCGGTTGGTGAGGTATGGATAGATTTCCTCTGCACTGTGCTCTATCTCCAAGGGTTATGCCTGTCTGTATTTTTCCAAAAAGAATTACTCAGTGTTTCACTTTCTCATTCAGCTGGGGAATGATTCAACTTTCTATCTTTGTCCTTCTGACACCTCGTTAGACTTTGTGAATCCTCGAACGCGGAGGACAATAGCTCATGCTTGCATGTGGTTATTTTATTCTTCTAAGATGAACTGTTGATTGTCATGACTTAGGAGATTGGGTAAAAGTGGAGTTATAGAAATTATTACTGAGGAATACTCTGCACCATGAACTGGGCAAGAATATTTACATGCTCCAGAGCCACGTATGGTCCTAGACTGTTCGGGCTACTCAAAAAAAAAAAAAAAAAAAACTTAAACAGCAATCTATATCTCACAGTTCTGGAAGCCAGAAGTCCAAGATCAGGGTGCCAGCACAGTCAGTTTCTGGTGAGAACCTTTTTCTAGGCTGTAGACTGCCAACTTCTCATTCTGTCCTCAAGTGGCAGAAAGTGAGGTAGCTAGCTCTCTGGCTTCTCCTTAGAAGGGCACTGATTCACTCATGAGGGGTCAACCCTTGTGACCAAATCATCTGCAAAGGCCCCACCTCCAATTATCATTACCAATATATGCATTTTGGGGGAGACAGAAATATTTAATGCATAGAAGCAGCTAATAAAACACACGAGACACTGCCTTGCCAGTAATGTTTTGGATTCTATAAGGCTGTCTAGAAATGCTAGTTTCCATGGTCTGGTGATACTTACCGTTAGTCCTTGCAACATTAACTTACCGTGTCTTGCCTTTTATGGTTACGATGAAGAGAAAACTCAACTCAACTGGCTTAAATGATAATAGCAATCCAATGGCTCATGTAACTAAACAGTTCAAGTGTATCTCCCTTGTGGTGTATGATCCAGGATTTCAATGTTACATTAAGGAATTGGTTTCTATCTAGGTATTTCTTGGATGTGCTTTTTCATTGTGGGCAACATTTTCTGCAAAGCTCTTCTCACGTCTGATGGGGACCACCAAAAGCTTCCGAGGTTCCTAGTCTTCCTCATTCACATCCAGTGTTTGTGGGGGAGGGGGCAAATGGGGGCCTCTAGTTTCACCCTCTGAAAAAATAGGCTATCCTCTCCATACAACTTTAGGAAATGTCCCCTCACCCTGAGGATTCTGGCTGGGTTGCATACTGGGTCCTTAGGTTATCACTCTGGTCAGGGTGGAATGAGCTGATTATCCTAAACCAATCAGAGACTGCAGGCTAACAGTCAACCCCATCACAAGTGCATGGTGGGAGAAAGGGAGAAGGGTGAATTCCCAGTTGGCAAGGGGCACGCCTTTGGGAGAAAGTCAGGAATGAGCACTGGGAGGAGAACCAAGAAATATTCTTGTGATAGCTGCCTATAGAGTCATGATGGCTTGCTTAGAGGCCAATCATTAATTGATTTATTGAAAGAGGGAGGGATGATCGTGGTGGGTAGGGAGGATGGACACAAGGAGGGTCATTCCATTTTGACCAGATGCACCACTGTGCAAGGAACTGGTAGTGCAGTGGGTGGGTATTAGCCACAGGTGGGAAAGAACTGGCTAAACAATTAGTAAGAAAATATTTCCTTCATAACTTTTGCCCTCAAAGAATATGAATAGTGTATGACTTAAAAAGTTAAGTTTAAAAACATGAAAAACATAAAAAAATACTTCTTGTCGAGGAAAGATATTACTGAGTATCTCACAAAAACTAGAAAATGTAATCACTAAAATTGAGGCATAACTGTCTGAACTTCCTTTTTTTCTTTCTTTTTCTCTTTCTTTTGTTCTTTCTCTTTCTTTCTTTCAATTGAAGTATAGTTGACAGACAATTTTATATTAGTATCAGGTGTGCAACATACTAAATCAACAATTATACACGTTGCAAAATGCTCATCACAGTAAGTGTAGCCACCGTACATGTTATTACAATATTATTTACTAGATTCCCTGTAATTTTCACTCTTGTGACTTATTCATTCATTCATTCATTCATTCATTCATTCATTTTTTTCATCATGATAAGTGTACTGTTTAATCCCCATCACCTATTTCACCCATCCTCCACCCTCTCCCCTCTATAGTTTGTATTCTATAGTTAAGAGTCTTGTCCTCAGTTTGTCTGTCTCTTTTTTGCCTTTGCTTGTTTGTTTTGTTTTTTAAAATTCCACCTATGAGTGAAACCATATGATATTTGTCCTTCTCTGACTGACTTATTTTGCTTAGGATTATACTCTCTAGCTCTATCAGTGATGTTGCAAATGACAAGATTTCTTTCTTTTTTGTGGCTGACTAATATTCCATTATATGTATATATACCACGTCTTCTTTATCCATTCATCAGTCAATAAACACTTGGGCTGCTTCCATAATTTGGCTATTGTAAGTAATGCTGCAATAAATACAGGGGTGCATATACACCTTGGAATTAGTGATTTTGTATTTTGGAGGTAAACACACAACCCAGTAAACCACAAATAGTGTGGTCACTGGAGTGTACGCTAGTTCTGTTTCTAATGTTTTGAGGACACTCTACGCTGTTCTCCAGAGTGGCTGTACCAGTTTGTATTCCCACCAACAATGCACACGGGTTCCTTTTTCTTCACATCATCATCAATCCTTGTTGTTTCTTGTGCTATTGATTTTAGCCATTATGACAGGTGTGAGGTGATATTACATTATAGATTTGATGTGCATTTCCCTGACAATGTGTGATAGTGGGCATCTTTTCATATGTCTGTTGGCCAACTGTATGTCCTCTTTGGAGAAATGTCTATTCATGTCTTCTGCCAATTTTTGATTGGATTATTTTGTTTAGGGGTATTGAGTTGTACCACTTCTTTATATATTTTGGATACTAATCCTTTATCAGATATGTCATTTGCAACTATCCTCTCCCATTCAGTAGCAAAATCTTCTAGTTTTATTGATTGTTTCCTTCACTGTGTAGAAACTTTTTATTTTGATGTAGTCCATAGTTTATTTTTGCTTTTACTTCCCTTGCCTAAGGAGACATATCTAGAAAAATATTGCTATGGTCGTTATCAGAGAGATTAATGCTTGTGCTCTCTTCAAGGATTTTATGGTTTCAGGTCCCACATTTAGGTCTTTGATCCATGAGTTTATTTTTGTGTCTGAAAGTGTTCCAGTTTCTTTCTTTGGCCTATAGCAATCCAGTTTTACCAACACCATTTGTTGAAGAAACTGTCTTTTTCCCATTGTATATTCTTACCTCCTTTGTCGTAGATCAATTGGCCATATAATTGTGGGTTTATTTCTTGGTTTTCTGTTCTATTCCATTGATCTATGTGTCTATTTTTATACCCCTACCATACTGTTTTAATTACTACTGCTTTGTAACATAACTTGAAATTTGGACTTGTTGTACCTCCAGTTTTGTCTTTCTTTTTTAAGAGTGCTTGTGCTGTCTGATGTCTTTTGTGATCCCATACAAATTTTAAGATTATTTGTTCTAGTTCTGTGAAAAATGCTGTTGGCATTCTGATATGGATTGCATTAAATCTGTAGATTGCTTTTTGACAATATTTGTTCTTCCAATCCATGAGCATGGAATGTCTTTCCACTTCTTTGTGTTATCTTGAATTTCTTTCATCAGTTTTTTGTAGTTTTCAGACTGCAGGACTTTCACCTCTTTGGTTATGTTTATTCCTAGATATTTCATTGTTTTTGATACAATTTAAACAGGATTGTTCTATTAATTTCACTTCCTGCTGCTTATTATTAGTGTATAGGAATGCAACAGATTTCTGTACATTGATTTTGTATCCTGTGACTTTACTAAATTTAGTTACCACTTCTAGTAGTATTTTGATGAAGTCTTCAGGGTGTTCTATATGTAGTATCATGTCATCTGCAAAGAGTGAGAGTTTTACTTCTTCCTTACCAACTTGGATGCCTTTTATTTCTTTATGTTGCCTGATTGCTATGGCTACGATCCAGTACTATGTTGAGTAAGAGTGGTGAGAATAACCATCCTTGCCTTGTTCCTGATCTTACGGGAAAGGCTCTCAGTTTTTCACCATTAAATATTGAGATATGTTCCCACTAGACCCATTTTGCAGAGGCCTTAAAATGAATTACTCTTTTAAAATTAACAACAAACAACTAAACATCTAAAATGTAAAAAAAAAAAAAAAGGGGCACCTGGGTGGGTCAGCTGGTTGAGCGTCTGACTTCGGCTCAGGTCATGATCTCACAGTTTGTGGGTTTGAGCCCCGCGTCGGGCTCTGTGCTGACAGCTTGCTCAGAGCCTGGAGGCTGTCTTTGGATTCTGTGTCTCCCTCTCTCTCTCTGACCCTCTCCTGCTTGCACTGTTTCTTTCTCAAAAATAAGAAAATAAAAAACCAAACAAACATAAACGTAATGGGTGTGACAGTTAGGTGAGGAACTTCGGGTGAGGAGAAGGGAGGAGGCCGAGGTAGAGAAATGAGAGCCCAGCCTGAGAGGAGGGGTCTGGCGATGGGACCAGTGCTGAACAGTAACTGACCAGCGTTCTAACACGCTCTGTGGCAACACACGGTGAAGCCTCCGGGGGTGGAACTCAATACAATCTGCAGAAACATTTCCTGGTGGGTGAGCAGCTGTTTACATGGATGGATGAGAGAAAGCCTGAGCATGGTAGCTTCTTTTTTCTACAAAATGGGGATCATAACCCTTTCCCGTTTCCAAGAGTTTTCATAAGGATCCAATCCACATGTATTCTGCATATGATGTGCTGGCACACCTTAATACAATCAGACGTGAGAGCTCACTAGTCCTAAATACCGAAACTGTCATGGCAGTGACGGAGTGGTAATTCCAAAGAGAAAGAACCCTGGCAGAACAAAGACGGTCTCCCCACCCCACCATCCCCCACCCCACTAACTGCTCACATGTTTGTAGGGCTTGGCCCTGCTGGATCCTATGCACTTCTGAGTGCAGTAGCCTATTTATTCAAACAAGGAAACTGAGGCATGCTGCAGGCACGTGATGAAAGTCCATTCCTGTTTGGGAGCAGAACAGGGTTTGGAATGTGGGCATTTTGGTCCCTGAATTTGTTCCATAGCGTGTGTCTAGTCCCAAATAAGATGGGACAAATGGATGGAGGAAAAGACACGAGGGGTGGGGAGGAGGAGAGAGCAGGATGATCATGACGCTTTGTGTCGTGTGGGTGACGGGCAGTATTGAGGAGACATGTAAAAGGAGGAACAGTCACTTCCATTTAACTAATGGATTTGTCCCATCCCATCTATAGCAAAGAAGAGGGCCACAGGGGGTTAAGCAGAGCGAGAAACTCTTGCCTCTGTCACCAAGGAGCTAATGGGGAGAAGCAGTTTCTAGCAGCTAAGTTTGCGCCAATAACCTGGAAAGTTCCTGTTTAAAGAATATTTTCTCTGTCATAAATTCACAAATGATTCTGTCTGCCCGGCTCAGAAATGTGGGACTTGACCTTGCTGGGAGGGAGAGCTGCACCCTCCCGGCCTGAGGCATCCCTGAAGGCAGGGTTCTGCCTGAAGAAGGCTTCCTCCATAGTCAATGTAGACATGAAGCCCAGGGTCTGAGGGTCTCCTAACCCAAGTGTCTATTCTCTGACCACCTTCCTCTGCTGGTGCAGGGCTCCCCTGGGTGCCTAAGAATTCCTTGCTTGGTGAATTTACCCACAGTACAGTCCATCATGGTATGATGTTGCCGGAAGGCTGGCCTCCAATCTGGGATAAGAATGGTGGGACTCAGTTGAATGTGCTAAACCTTGCCTGTGGCCCCGCGATTCCAGTCCTATTAATATATCCAAGAAAGAGGAGTGTGAGGTTCGCTGAAAGAATGCTCAAGAAAATAAAGTGTATCAACAAAATAGATTGTTATTATAGTACATCCATACCATGAAATGTGCTCTCTCTCTTTTCTCTCTCTCTCTCTCTCTCTCTCTCTCTCTCTCTCACACACACACACACACACACACAGACAAGCTTCCCAGATCTACAGAGGAAAAATAGCCAGACACAGAGACAGCACGCTGAACAAGTTCATTTAGATGAAGTTTAAGAACAGGAAAAGCTAATAATAGGGCTAGAGGTCAGAGAGTCCCCTATGTGGGAAGGAGCATTTGGGAGTCTTGTGGGCTGCTAGAAATGTTCTCTGTTGTGATCCGAGCGGTGGTTTCACAGTATATGCTGGTATGTGTAAAAGTTCATCAGCCCGTATGACCTGTGGACTTTACTGTTTGTCAATTGTCTCTAATAAATGACTAAGATACTTGGGCTTCTACCATCTTACGCAGTGTGTTTCTGACAGTGTGCATGGATTCCAAATATTCAGAAATTGAATTATTGATTTCCAAATCCTATGAGTGATTCAGTTCCCCTGAAGCCAAAGCATATTCTCAAACTCCAAATAATTTTATTCTGCCTCCAATATTTCATGCACATTTGCATCTGAACACAGTGGTAAGCCCAGTGAGGAGCGTCTGCTTAAAAGTAATGACAGTAGTTAATATCTATGTAATACTTACTGTGCACCGGGCATGGTCTGAGCCCTTCAGGTATTTGATGTAATTACCCAACAAAGCTCTGAGTTTTCACTAGGACTTTGATCATTTCTGTGTTGTATACTTGGGAATGAGCACAGAAAGGGTAAGTGATGGCTCAAGTTCTCATAGCTGGTAATTAGGGTCCAAACCCAGGCATTCTGGCCCTTAAAGTTACTTGCTCAACCCTACCTCTTCCGTTTAACTAGTCATCCCTTTGCAAGCATAATTTTCATCTTAATCTCTGTTATATTACAATCTAGGAAAGTCTCCTTTCTCAGCGTTAGCATTAGCCATTGAATTTGTCTGTTTTCTATTTATTTTGAAATAATCTTATGTGCAAACTGCAATAAAAAACTATTTTCCAAATGTGTTTTAGTAGCAGAATTCAATCTTTCAAATAAAATTTTACCCTGAATCCCAGGATAAATAAAAAGTTGAGCTCTTTCAACCAAAGCTAGGTGAGCAGGTGGATGTTGGGGAAGGAGGAGGAGTCAAGGAGGGGAGAACATGAGGCTGCATCTTTGCTCTAGATGACACCAAAATTTCCTTCCAGGGAAACTTGAGGTCATAGAATTCCAAAAGCAGTCTCTTTTAAAAAGTACAAAAAGGGGCGCCTGGGTCGATTAAGCACCTGACTTTGGGCTCAGGTCATCATCTCACAGTTCGTGGGTTTGAGCCCCATGTGCTGAGCTGTCAGCACAGAGCCCGAAACCTGCTTCAGATTCTGTGTCTCCCTCTCTCTCTGCCCCTCCCCCACTCATGGTCTGTTTCTATCTCAATAATAAATAAAAACATTTTTTAAAAAAGTAAATAAAAACAAGGATGGCCTTTTTTGTCAAAGATGGAAATTCGCTGAAATAAGAACTATTGACCATATTATGCCAGTTTGAAATTGGCTACCACCAGGTGAGGTAAACTATTTAGAAGTAGTTTTGTAGAGCATTGGTCTATAACGTAAGGAAAGGTGAATTGACAAAGCGTTGAATAGAGTCAACCCAAGGACCGCCATGCACTTACTGTAGGATATAAAGAACAATTCTGCAGTAAAATTTCCAGGCCTCCAGTCTTCCAGTCAGACTCATCTAGTTTTTTAAAGGAAAATTCCTCGGACTGGGATGCTATTTGCTTCCAACGTGTGGGCATTCCTTGACCTTTTTGTGCTCCAGTTTTGAAAAATCTCTGCTTTCATACTTCACTTCTCAACAGCCCTTCCTGAACTGCTTTTTTCTGTGTCACTGTTGCCTTCAGCTTTTGATTTATTTTAATTAAAAAAATTAATACATCTACATGACAAAAAGAAAGAAAAAAAGAAAAACTAAATAAAATAAAAACTTCAAATGGCCAACAGGGTACCATGAAAGTAAATTTTCTTCCCATACCGGAATGCCAGATGTGCCCACTGTAATTGTTTGTTTCATCTTTCCAGCATTTTCTACACAAGACTGACATGTATATGAGTGCACCCTTTGGGTTTTATTCTACACAGTCCTCTGGATCCTGTCATTCCTGCTTTCATTTGTTTGTTTGTTCTTTTGTTCATTTTTTACTCAAAAATATGTAGCTGGTGAAAGTTTAACTCCTTCTCTGTAAAGACTGGGCACTTTTCTACGACGAAGCAAATCATGTAAGCAGTTTCCGGTGATGGGTGGTTAGGTGCTTACTGATAGTTTGTCACTGTAAGTGAGGCCACAGGAGGCCTCCTCGGATGTTCTGTGACACTCAGATTGGGGATAAATTCCTGAAAGTCTAATCACAGGAGCAACGTTTGTGTGCACTGAAAAAATTGAGAGACATTGGCAAACTGGCCTTTAATTCACTTTCCAGATAGATCAGGAGGGGCCCGTGTCCCTCCCAGCCCCCAGCACAGCGCAGCCTCGATTCCAAATGATTACACTTGAGCTAAGGAAGGATTGCAGCGTCTGGAGTGGGGGGCGCTCTCGGCCAGCCAGGGGTTCAGGTGCTGCAGAGGCACCGTCCTGGTCGGAAACCGGTCCTAGTTAGAAGATGACTGGGTGAGCTCTCTGAGGAAGGCCCAACCGAGGTCAGCTGCGTCGCCATCTTGGTTGATATTCAGAGTCTAGGTCTGCTGTCCACACCATTAAAATAGAGCAAGAGAGCTAAACATCCGAGGGAGAATCTGAATCTGCCACAGTGATGATGTGTCTCTGAAGCAAAACTCCAAGGTGGGTAAGGCCCGTGGGCAAAAATCAGTGCTCTCGAGTCCCGGCCTGCACACAGGGCATGAGAGTCAAGGGGCCCGGCTGGAATGACTGGAAGTCCTCAGGGATCGGTGTGCTCCTCAGGCAGGTACAGAAGCCACTCCTGTAAGACCAAGGCAGACAGACTGCCAAGTCTTAGGTGTATATGGCCATGGTCTTTGTAAAGTGCCTGCCTCTGAGGTTGTTTTAAAGAAAGGCCTTAACACAAAACCAGTGAGTCATGGACCAGACTAAATGTGCATGCAGTGTTGAAGAGAGACCTTCTTGTTATTTTTTATTAAGTTTTAAATTTAAATTTCAGTACAGTCAACCCACAGTGTTCTATCAGTGATCAGGTGTACAATATACCAATTCAACAAGTCTATACCTTGCTCAGTGCTCACCATGAGTAAGGGTGCTCTTTAATCCCCATCACCTGTTTCCCCAGCCCCCCACCCCCTCCCCTTTGATAACCATCAGTTTGTTCTCTGTAGTTAAGTGTCTGTTTCTTGGTTTCTCTTTTTTTCTTGGCGCACTTGTTGGGTTTCTTAAATTCCACATATGAGTGAAATCATTTGGTATCTGTCTTTCTCTAACTAACTTATTTCACTTAGCACAATGTTCTCTGCCTCTATCCATGTCATTGCAAATGGCAAGATTTCATTCTTTGTAGCTGAATATTATTCCATTGTGTACATACACCACATCTTCTTTATCCATTCAGCAATCAGTGGACACTTGGACTGCTTCCATATCCTGGCTGTTGTAAATAATGCTGCTATGAACATCGAAGTGCATGTATCTCTTTGAGTTAGTATTTTTGTATCCTTTGGGTAAACACCTACTAGTACAATTGCTGTATTGGTGGAGGGTTCTTTCCTTACCTTTTGGAGGAACTCCAGGCTGATTTCTACAGTGGCTGCACCAGTTCGCATTCCCACCAACAGTGCATGAGAGAGAGTTCCTGTTTCAAAGAGAGAACTTCTTTCTGGTTCCTACCTCACCTTCTACCTTCACGAAGACCCAATTAATGAGATGTTACTATGCCGCACTCTGAACCCACGGAATAGATAAATCAGTAGGGGTTTGAGATGAGGGGCAGACTCTACCCCGGGGTTAATTTAGGAAGCTCTCTGTAGACTTACATAAAAAATAAGATTTAATTTGCCAGGGCAGCTGTGGTACGGGGAACAGGCCAGGACTTGATTTCCTGGCAGACCTGCCTTTTATGGGCTGTGAGGCCTGGGAATAATAATACCTACCTCACAGGTGTTAATGGGAGCACTGAAACAGATGATGGATGGGAGGGCTTCAGGAGGCCAGAGTGTCGTAACAAATGTGCAAGATGGGCTTTCCAGGCCGTGGCTGCCCTGGGAGGAAAAGCGGGTCATGCACACAGACCCCCGTTGGCCTCCGCTGGGAAGGTGGGAGCACCAGCCCTCATTACATGTTTTCTTAGCTATTTGGGGTGTCCCAGCAGGGTGCCTTTGGATTCCTGCGCATGTGGGCTTCTCCACAGTGTTCTTTACGTTCTTCGTTTCTGCTTCTGTGCTCACTCCTACTGCTCACCGTTCATGGGGAAAGCGTGGGTGCAACGCTGTGAGGACCACCTCCTCCTCCAGCCCCTGGAAAGTGATTTCATTGGAGTCTGACCCTGGAGCAGATGAGTCCCCACAGCTGTGTCTCTCCCTGTGCCAATATTATCCCTCCAGAAGAAAACGCCTCATTCTGCTTATCCGTGTATAAAACACCCGCGAACCTCGTGATTTGATTTGTGGCAACGCTTAGGTCACTCGTGCACCTGCAATGTGAGCACAGAGCAGCGGACAGGGCTTCCCGGTTCCACTCACCATCAAAGACAGGGGGCCAGAGCCATCTGAAACTTCTTTGCATCTGTCTCTGACAATTAATGCTAACGGGTAGCTGGAACCTTAGCTGGAACTGGCACTGGTGCACCTTTGTGGGCCTTTACGTGTAGCTGGTCGGCTTCCTTGTGGCATGTGTCTGGGCTCTAAGGATAAGGATCCATGCACGAGAAAGAGAGAGAGAGAGAGAGAGAGAGAGAGAGAGAGAGAGAGAGAGAGTTTGATTGAAAGCTTTATCATCTTTTATGACCTAGACTCAGAAGCCACATAATGTCACTGCAATAATACTTATCAGAAGCAACTCACTTCTTACCCCAAAGACTGGCACATAATCAAGGAGAAGGGAATCAGACTTTATGTTTTGTCGGAAAGGGTGTCAAGAATTTACAGAGATACTTTGAAACCACCGCACACATCTTTACACCCAAACCCTTAAGTATTCCGCTGCGCAACATGGGCTAAAAACCTGGCATTAGCAGGCCCTCAGTCTTTATTATGATTTATTAATGAAACACCTCTTGCCATTGTGTTCATTGGCAGTGCTTGTCTGCAGTCCCCCTGCCCTGGGATGCAGACATAAGTTGCCTGGTGCTACACTGGGGAAAGGGCACTCTCCTAGACTCAGAACCACACTTTCGTTTCCTGACTCTTACTGCATGTGGTTTTTGTTCACGGACCGAGCTGTTAACTACTGCAAGCCATCCCCAGCCTCAAGGGTCTGCACGGCGGCTGGAGCTCGGCTGGTCCAGGCTGGGCTTGCCTAGCGGAGCTGATCTGGGGCGGCTCTGCTGCGTCCTTCAACCACAACCTCCCCTCCTCTCTGGGCTCCTGTCCTTGCTGTCCTCAGCCACAAGGCCAGCAGAAGTCTGGGCAAGACGAGTGTAGGGGACCCACATGAATGAAGCCAAGAGGCAGAGCTTACCAGGGAAGGGAGCAGCAAGGTTAGGGGCCTGCAGACTACAGGAGGTGAGGGCAAGGATGCTTCAGTTCTGGGATCTTTATCAGAAGTGACAAGAACTCATATGGATTAATGTGTGGGCCGAGGAGCTGTCTAATTTCCAGTCTCCCAGACAAGTTTGCTTTGTTTAGTTCTCTTCACCATGAAGGGTCGAAGCGTCCTGCCCCAGAGCATGATGGTCGTGTCTCAGGGGAGAATTGTTACCTTCTAAAGGAAAGCTGACCTTTAAGGATTGAACCCTCCCCTGGAAAATTAACAACGTCCCTATGGCTAGAGCAGCAACCCCCCCACCTTCGCAGGACACATTGGATGACCCATCAAAAGGGTAGAAAGAGGGCACCAGGTCAGATCTTATCGCAAAATACTCCAGGAAGCAGTCTCTAAGACACATCAGCCAATCCAGCCCCAGTGCTAATTGGTTTGCAGTTCCCCTAATTAGTTTGTCATCTACCTGGACAGCTTAGCAATTGGCAGGAAGCCCAGACCCTGCCCAGCCAAATTCACAGCTCCCGGAATTTGGAAGTGTAGCAGCAATGACAGTTCCGCACCTCGTCCACACGTGGGCATGCCCACCCGCACATCCGCACACCTTCTTGCTAATCCTAACAATGATAACAGATTCTCACAATGCTGCTAACAATCTCATTAGGCTGTTTAATGTGAGGAGGAAGCAGGAGCCCTTCTAACTTTACTAACACTTGGCGAACAAACTACAGAGCAGCTCAGACCGGTTTCAGCATTAAGCAAAGGCTACAGTGATGGTTGAAGGTTTCTAGAAGGCTCAGGGGCCCAGGGGCACCCAGGTGGCTCAGTCAGTTAAGCATCGACTTTGGCTCAGGTTATGATCTCACAGCTCGTGAGCTGAAGCCCCACGTTGGGCTCTGTGCTGACAGCTCAGAGCCTGGAGCCTGTTTCGGATTCTGTGTGTGTGTCTCTCTCTGCTCCTCTCCACTCACACTCTATCTCACTCTCACACTCAAAAAATAAACATAAAAAAAAAAAAAAGAAGGCAGCTCAGGGCCCCAGTCTCTCTTCCATCGTAGGTAAGACAGTGTGCGGCAGGCTATTAGTCAGTTTGAGGTAAGTGCCACCTGCATTCTCTATCCCAAATATTCTCTCTATATCTGCCTGGAGTCCCGGGATTTTAAACAGTGACCCTTTCTGGGTAAAAAAATAATACGTGTATGCTCAGCATTGTTTTAATTTTCACCATCATGTGACTTCAATGCATACAAACGTGAAGCTCTGCATTAACAGTATCCTCGTGGCTCATAGATAGCTATGTACAGAACACATCCACAAGCTGAAGAGAAACAAAACAATACCCCTTACATTCGATTTAAAATATTAATTTCACGTGGCATCTTGCATTGTGTTGCCGAAACTAAATTGCTGTTTGAACTCTGAACATGACACTGATTGCTAGGTTTCCACGGGATCTTTTCTGTCTGGCAACTGATGCTGCAGTGTGCCAAATCCATCCCTTTCTTTCATCTCGTTCACCAGCTTGAACTATTCCTAACGCTTTGTTCATATAAATGGACTGGGGACACTAATTGACCCTCACTTGGAATGGTCACTTGGTTTATGTGCAGTTAGACCTCTTCCTCTCATTTTTTTTCTTATTTTTTTTAATTTTGAGTAAACACAAATGGAAGAATAAGGAAGTAAAGGTATCCAGCAGTGTCTAGTTTAAGGGTAGTCCTCGCCATGACCCAGAATGTATTCACATTTTATCTTTTTTTCTGTTAATATCAAAACAATAAAGACACTGTTGGCTGAACAATTAACACTTCCTCCTTGTGGAAAATTGCACACCTGCCTTTTCTTTTTCCCAGGAGGTTGTTTTATTCTGCATGTGAGCCGGCCCTCGGCAGTTCCATTAAGATGAGTTTATCTCAGACTAAGCTTACCGGGCCTGCAGTTCTAGGACAAGTCTGGTTTATGTATATTTTTTTTCAAACCAACGCTTTGCACAGCCTTGTGGTTTTCAGTCACCAAGACAATGAGACACTCTGAGACTTTTTAAAAAATGTTTTTTTTATTTATTTTTGAGAGAGAGAGAGAGAGAGAGACGGCGTGAGCAGGGGAGGGTCAGAGAGAGGGGGAGACACAGAATCTGAAGACAGACTCCAGGCTCTGAGCTGTCAGCACAGATCCCAACACAGGGCAAGAACCCATAAACCATGAGATCATGACCTGAGCCAAAGCTGGATGCTTAACTGACTGAGCCATCCAGGTGCCCTGAGACTTTTGAAATATTAAAATCTGCCAGTACATGTCTGGAGAATAAGGCAGCCGATATCAGGATTCTCTCTAATGTACAGAAAATTCTATAAAGATATTTCTTTAGGAGTTGGGTTACCCTGAGCAAGGGCCAGGACTAAGGTGAGGCAAGAAGGATTCACTTCAGGTATAAAATTGAAGAGGGAGGGGCACCTAGGTGGCTCAGTCGGTTAAGCCTCCTACTTTGGCTCAGGTCAAATCTCACATTCATGAGGTCGAGCCCCTGTCAGGCTCTGTGCTGACCACTAGCTCAGAGCCTGGAGCCTGCTTCCGGTTCTGTGTCTCCTTCTCTCTCTGCCCCTCCCCTTCTCATGCTCTGTCTCTCTCTGTATCAAAAATTAATAAAATATTTAAAAAAAACTTTTTTAAATTGAAGAGGCAGCCAAGAAACTCAGGAGTCAAGAAAAGTAATAATTAAATACAATGTTTCCTAGAAATCAAAATTAAATGCAAAAAACATCCATGATGAACAAAATATGAAAATTTTAAATAGAGACCATTGCTCTGTTGAGCCATACTGAGCCTGAAGCAAAAGGAAACATATGGGCCCCTATACACACGTTTTTGTATATTATATTAGAGTTTTATATATTGTGGGCTTTTGCAAAAGGCTATAGTTTGAAAAATATTGAAAACACGTAAAACTGACACTATTTCCAATTTAAGTATTTTTATTTATACCAATACATAGTTTATGGTCATTACACTTCAGCTTAAGTTAATTAAAAATTGCTTAAGACTGTCACTTGATGAACAGAAACTGTCCACATGGCATGCTCTCATTTGAACATGAGATAAACAATAAAGCCAATTTTGAGAGTATTGTTGATGTGTTTGCTTCCATTAAATCCAGAGCACACGTTTCCTTCTGTCTCAGGTTCCAATAGCACTTGATATAGCATTCCCCTGGGCAAGGTAGGTTTGAAGGTTAATTAATGCCTGGAACAGAGCAAATATCTATTGAATATTAGTTGTGATCACACTATTACCATGATCCCGTCTTGTGAGTTCCAAAACAGAAGCAAGACTTTGGGCTGACTGTGCCAAACACAGTGCTAAGGAAGTGAGAGGTCAGTGGGAAATGTAAGTTGGACACTAATCAAAGTTCTCAGAAGCCTCCACGGGCTGCTCCCACCTCACGATGTTGGCTTCTGCTTTGTGCTGTCTTC
>NC_043711.1:87161785-87192206 GCF_006229205.1 Suricata suricatta | reverse complement strand
TCTCTCTCTCTCTCTCTCTCTCTCCCCTCCCTTCTTCTTCTGCCACTTCCCCCTCCCAAAATAAATAAATAAACTTAAAAAAATGAATTTTCTTTAATGGAGAATTATGTGGTCATTGGCAAGCTTATCAGAGACAACTATGCACCATATTAACCCTGTTTCCATATTTCCACTTCTTTTCTCTGAACACTTTGGTGATCTCAGGTCTTAGGATTAGATGCACAGTAAGCTATTAAGTACCCTGAGTCCTTCCAAAAATATAAAGGAACATACTGGATAGAGAATAAGCTGTTTACCCTGATAAGCATAAGTTTCTAAGGCCAACTGAAAATTGCCCATTTGCATATAACTTTATTTTCTAGTCTTCTAGTTTGAAAGCTATAGTTCTGATGCTAAAGTCTTGGAAATTCAGGGATAAGCTGAAGTTTTGAGGAGGGTGTTCTGAGAAAAGTCAAGTAAATGTTCATTTTGTCACCTACTGCATCCCAGATTTGTAGGAGTCCCAGGTGATTTGTCTGTGACCACCATTGTCCTATCCTTGGCTCTCATTGATTTGGGCATCCTGTGAGGTGATGGGACTATACTCTGATTGCTCTCTTAATAAGGTAGGACCAGCAAACACTCAATAATTCAAAAAAAGTCCTCATCAAGGGACTTCCTTAAAAGTAAAAAATGATGGATGGTGTACTTTTCTATATTGGGGTTCCCTATATTCTACCCTAGATAATTTAATACAATCTATGCTCAAAATTAAATTTTGTATGAAACTTGAGATTTCATTAAACTATTGGTCAGCTTTCTGATTTCTGTTTTATTCTTACTTTTCAGTGGAAATTCTTTTTGCAAAATTCTGTCCTCTTTTGGAGAACAAAAAGGGAAATGGATTTTCCCCCTATTAAGTCAGGATAGTCAGGGAAGCAATGTGACCCTAAATCATTAACACAGGAGTTCTGGCTGTCCTTGGGAGAGGGCCAGTGGCTCAGAAGAAAAGCCAGATGGGGTCAGTGACCTCAAACTGACAGATGTGGCAGTGGAGGATTCCAGGAAGAAAGATCAGAGACTGGCCAGGAATGAGAGCCACTTGCCCAGATGCTAAACCCCAGAGGGGTGAAGGTAAAGACTTGGGCAGTATTTTGGCTGAGTCATGGGATAAACTTGTTAGCAGCCAGGGTCAAGTTCGGGACAGCAAAACAGGGTCCAAGGAACGTGAGAAAAGAGAGAGGGCAGGGAAGAAAGTTCTTATTTGACCCTGGAGACTTGTTCATCGTCTCTATAATAACTTTATTTAACCCTTCTTCTGCTCTGTCATGCATGTCTAAATGTGCTAATATGTCCATCTCCCAAGAGTCAAGGGTAATGGGCGGGCATAAAGATCAGTTCTGTTGTGTGTGGATCAGGGAGAAACAAAAGAGCAGGAAGTTCAAGAGCAGAGAGAATAAGTAGCAACTGTCTGTGAAGATTGCTGCTCTTTCTCAACTGTGTTATCACAATGTCAAGCTTCATCTGAGTAATTTTCTGACCCACAAGCAGATGATGGTGCCTGGTGTATCTCAGCCCTCTGCCTCTGAGGCAGCCAACACTCTCCCACTGGAGAGAGGAGAGGATGGAAGACTTCACTCTGAAGCCTTTTCTCAGCTTACAAAAGGGGTCTTGAGGCAGTTTTGTCTTTTCTGACAACTTTAACAAAATGCCTTTATCCGTGCTAATTTTTTAAAGACCCACTTAAACTGTAATCCATTTAAAGTTGATTGAACAACACATTGTATTACATAGGCATGATTTCTTCTTTAAACCCGTGTTCTTGCTTCAAATGTTTTAATGATAACACCAAGTAAATAACTAACTAAAATAACTCACACAAAGAATGCCTTCCTTGGACCAGACTGAATTAGACAAAAAGGACACAGATGGAAAAGACATATGAGAATTCCAATTAATAAATTTAGAAGGAAAGATGGAATTAGGAGATCACCTCTTGGCAATCACCATAGTAATAATTGTGTCAGGCAAAGATCTGTAATGGATGCTAAAATTAGTGAAAGTACTGTGAGAAACAAAATATTTACCTAATCTCAGAGTATTGCCTCATGAGATACTAATTAATTACAAAAAGAATAATAGTAACTTTGCAGCAGAGAGGCCTGGTAGATATAATTTACATGAAGCAATTAAAGTAAACATCATCACACATACACAAAATGGGACAAATCACATCGTGTGCCTCATGATATGATGCAATGAGAAGGACACAAGATCACTTTTGTGATTCTTTTGCCAAAATGCTAGCCTGAATTTAATTATGAGGAAACCTCAGAAAAACCCAGATTAAGGGACCTTCTACTAAATAACTAGTCTGTACTATTCCAAAATGCTATGATTTTGAGAGACATATTAAAACTTAGAACCCGTTCCAAATTAAAGGAAAACAAAGGCGCATGGCCAATTAAAGGGATGTGACAACTAAATGCAACAATGTGATCCAGGATTAGATCCTGGGGAAATGCCTTGATTTAGAAGGACAATGAGTAAATTTGAATAAGGTCTGCAGATTAGATACTAGTAATGAATCAATGATAATTTCCTGATTTTGATGATTGAATTATGGTTATAAGAGAAAATACTTTTGATTTTAGGAAATTCACACTTAATGTACTTAAGGTGAATGAGGTATCATGTGGTAAACCTTCATTCAAATTTCAGAAAAAAGTGTGTGTGTGTATGTGTGTGTGTGTCAGGAAATAGAATTATTAAGCAAATGTGGTAAATTTTTTAACATTTGTAGAGAATCTAGATGAAGGTTATAGAGAAATTATTTGTACATTTTTGTTTTTTATTTTTATTTTAGAGAGAATGAGAGCACAAGTGGGGAGGGGAGGGAGGAGAAAGAGAGAGAGAGAGAGAGAGAGAGAGAGAGAGAGAGAGAGAGAGAGAGAGAGAGAGAATCTTAAGCAGACTCCTTGCTCAGCAAAGAGCCTGACATTGGGCTCAATCCTCTGACCTGTACTGAAATCAAGAGTCAGATGCTCAACCAACTCAGTCACCTAGGCACCCCTGCACATTTTTGAAACATTGTGGTAAGTCTGAAATTATTTCACAATATAAAGTGAAAAATAATAAAACCAGAAAGTTTTAAAAAGAAGACATGATCTCTACCATCAAAGTCCTCACAGCCTCATCGGGATGGATGGGCAAGTCATCATGAAAAGATAAACATAGTTCAGTAAACTACAAGGTGTTTTAAGGGCACAGGCAATGGAATATAATTTGTAGGAGTAAGGACAATAGACATTTTTCAGAAACGACACTAAGTTTGAGTTAGGCATTTAGGCTCATCATTCTGAGAAGTTAAGCTCCATATAGATGCAAGAAAGGTGTAATTTCATAGATTACTAAATCCGATAGTCCATTCATTCATCCACTTAGTAACATAGCCACTTATCCATCCTTGACTCCCCCAGACTGAACCCCAATTAAGCCATTTGGCTATAGCCAAGTTACAGTAACACTGACTATCTCTTTCTTCACTAACAAAGATCCAACTCTTTTAAAGAGTTCCCTTCTGTTAATAGTTCTGAGGTGCACCACTGGATCAGATTTCCATGGAAAGTTTTCAACATCATTTAACTATGTTCTAGCAAATGCAGAAATGTACCCACTCTTCCCTAGGAAAAGATAGATACCTGCTAGGTATTGAGGCAGTTATCTATGTAAATGAAGGAGTCTTTCCAAGCCCTTCCACTGAATGCCCTGAGGTAAGAGAACATTAGTACCACTGATTATCAGGATGAGCAATGGATCTTCAAAGGAGAACATCCTCTGGGAAGGAGAGACACGCTGGGAACTCACAAAGAGCACTTCCCAAAAAGATACTCGGGCAGGAACAGGAAGGCCCTGGCACACTTGAGCCACTAAGAGCAGGAGAGTTGGGGATATATCTAATCTTAAATCCAATATGTTGTTTTACTTTTGCCAGAATCATGGGCTTTGACTGAGTTAGTAAATTAATTGACTACTAATTTCACAACCTAGACAACTTGGCAAATAAGATTTGGAATCAAAACAGAATCAGATGCTTTCTGATTTTCACTGACTTAGCTCCAGTGAGTTCCAGGATGACACCCTCTTTTTCATCACTGAGATTTTCAACAAACATCCATGCATGACCAAGGACTGGTGATCATGAGCCCTGCCATGTAACATGGCACACATGTTGTATTTAAAACCAAATTCCCAAGAAAATATCCCTTGTTTTCTCATTCATTACCACTTCATTCACTCAATACAAATTAACTGAATGCCTGTTATATTCTCCTACAACAAAGGGGTCAAAAATCAAACAAAGACTTGTTGATAGGTTATCATAATTGGAGGAGAAGCTGAGCTGAGACTCAGGAAATCTGGTTTGGATTCCAGTTATGCCATGATGTACCTACACATTCTTTAATAAATGATGTTTCCTCTCTGGAGCTTGGGGTGAAGATTTTTAACAATCTCCTTGGTATCTTAGGGCCCTGTATTTCAATGGTCAGCATTGAGTGTCTGATCAAAGTCCCCCAATATGTGACCTTAAACTGAAGAACTTATTCAAGGGGAAATATACTAAGGGGAGAAAGAATGAGCACTGTTGCAAGATTACTCAGTACAGGTAGGAGTGTGCTTCTCCCAAAGGTGAGAAAAACTTCTCCCAGAGGAGGCTCTAAGGAAAGCTTTGGGAGAAGTGGGAACCTAATGATGTCAGAAAGAAGGGAAGATCTTCCCAGATGAGAGAGTGATTGCCTCTTCAGGTACCTAAAGACAGATCCACATAGAAGTTAGGGCTGGAAATGGAACATAGATTAGACTTTGCCTGTAATGAATGCAATTCACCTTTAAAAATTTTTGTGAAGAAAACTTTACCCCTTCTTTATAAAGGGAACTTTTGTGGCTTGGGAAAAAGACCAAGGGGGTGGCTTGTAAAGGGTTCCCCAGGTCTAGGATGCTATGATATAATTCACGAATCAGCTGGTTTTTAATAGTAGATCCACTGCTAGAGAGGGAGGAGTGTTTTCCTTGAAGATGTTTAGGATGTTCAGATAGTTGAGTTATTGCTTCATGAAGGAACTGGAAAACACACTGAGATGCTGTTTATTTCTTAACTGCTTTGCTGTAAGCTGCTGTTTTAAATTCTAAACAGCTTAATAAAACTTTCCAACAATTTCAGCATTTTCTAAATTTGAGAGGCCATCTTTATGGCTTTTGGAAAAACGTCCAGGGGTATTGTCACTAAGCAATTTCAAGCAAAAACCTAATTTTAACAGATGAAATAATAACAATTGGAGTGATGTAGTTTAAAATCCCCTGGCTTCTCAGTGTGCGTGTGACTAACACCCATTACCTCACTCAGCTGATTCAGAGAGATGAGTGAGTACTACATGGGAAAGTTTCATCTAAATGTCTACCTCAGCTACTTCGGCTTCAGTCAACAGAGAAACTCACTAAATCAGCTGATGTGCTCAACCAAAGTCTATGGATATCTAAGGGCCCATTTGGCTTTGGTCAGGAGAGTGGAGGAGATGAAGGAGAAACTGGATACAAACTCTCTTATGCACCCTTTCCTTCCTCGAAGTTAAGTGTTTGTCCAACAGGCCTGGAGTCAAGTGAAGGGTTTCTCCACACCTACGGCAAAGACACGGTTTCTACTTTTCAGAAGAAACTGACATTCAGAAGGATGAAGAGACTTGTCTTAAGGCTAATGACTTTCAAAGCTGGAATTTGAGCCTGACCTTCTTTTAGAGAACCATGCCGATGCCCTTGGAGAGTTGCCTGGGCTCAAGTCGAGACCTTGCCTCTGTCAAGCGGGACTTGCTCTCCTCCTCCTCCTGCAGTCACTCCTGCTTTTTCCCTTGGCTTTTGGCAACAGTTCCCTCTCCTTCCTCTTCAGGCTATGGTTTCTGCCCCTATTCACTCTTCGATGGCCCTGTGATAGATCATGTGCAGAAAGCAGAAATGCAAGCAAGCTTTAAATGGCTGATCTTGGCAACAGACCCATCATAGAACCGGCTCAAAAGCTGTTCCCCATGCAAATTAATTGCCGAAGCAGACAGCCCAGCAAGGACCAACCGGTGGGTTCACTGAGGAGGCTCTTGCTTCTCAGTAGACATCTCCTTCCTGTTTCGAATGTCATTACTGGCACAGAAGGAAATGGGGGCTTAAAGGTTGGCATTGTGATTAGGACTTGGCAGGGCTCAAATCCTTGAGTTGAATGTTCAGACGGTCCAGACCTTCCCTCCTCTTTCAGAGCTGATGGCCGTGTTCCTCTGAGTTAAAGGCCATGTCCAGCACCTGGTAATAAGAATGTCTGCTGTCACAAGAAGGCACATCCTGCCCCCTTACCCATTCATAGAGGGAAATGCAGGCACCATCACAAAACTTCCATTTCTACTAAATCACCATCCAGCATTTCTGCTGCTCCCAGACAAGCCCCTAATCCAGGGGTCAGTCCTCTGTGCCTCTGTCAGCCTCCATCAGAGACCATCCACTATATATAAAGCCCTGGAGATTTTACCTTTCTTTCTGGACTTCACCTACACCTGTACATTTCCACTGCTACCTCCCTCTGCCCAGTCATTGGCATCTCTGTTCTGGCCAGTGCAGCTGCCTCCCGGCTGGTCTCTATGCCTTCACTCAGCTCCTACCATGATCCGTTCCCCACCCAGTGACCAGAGCAGCCTTCCCAAAATGCACACTGGGCACCTTGTGCTCTTAATTTTTACATTTTCATTACTCCACACTGACAGCAGGATGAAAACAAACTGAGTAACATGGCCTGTCTGGACCTGGAAAGTGCAGCTCCTGCCTTTCTTCTGATGCTATCAAACACCCTTAGCTCCGGGCACGTTGCCCACCCAAACTCTCCCTGGCTCCAGGCCTTCACACTGGGCCCTTGTCTGCCTGGAGTAACCACTGCCCACATTGGTGAGTTCCCAGGTCCCAGGTCACTTCCGCAAAGAAGCCCCCCGAGGGCCCCAGGATGAGGCTGTGCTCCCGACTGTCTGCCCCTCCTGCTCTGGGTCTCGCTCTCCTCACAGCCATGACAGCCGTAGTGTTATTCTTGGTGTGATTATTTCTTGGATTTTTGTCTCCCTTGTCAGTTCGACAGTTAGCTCCCGAGGTTAGGAGCCACGTCTAATTTCTCCCAACCATCGAAACTCCCAGCGCTGTGGAAATTCGCAAGATGTTTTACAAAATTACTCTTTGAAGTATGTTGGCATTTTTGCATGTACAAATTCAGGCAAAAAGGAAGACCTTCGAAAATGTTACCAGTTTATCCTGGTTGGCTCAGTCAGTTCTGCGTCTGGCTTCAGCTCAGGTCATGATCTCATGGTTCGTGGGTTCGAGCCTTGCATCAGGCTCAGTACTGCCAGCTCAGAGCCTGGAGCCTGCTTCAGATTCTGTGTCTCCCTCTCTCTCTGACTCTCCCCTGCTCACGCTGTCGCTCTCTCTCTCTAAAAAAATAAATAAAATAAATAAAAATAAATAAATAAATAAAAATTTTAAAATTCTGTGAAAAAAAAGAGAATGTTATCAGTTTAACAGTGTTCTTCACATACTCAGTAAAGTCTTCATCACTGGGTTAATAGATACAAGATAGGTGAACATGCTTCAACTCATGACAAATAGTAATGAAATTGTAAGCGAATAAATAGAATTCTCTACAACAAATATAATTTCCTATAACCAACATGAAAGTCTGATGGTTATAGGTCAGTAATATTCTTTGCAAATGCTTTTAAAGCAAACTCCTCAATGTTTTAGGAAAGGTCTTTGAATTTTTTAGTAAATGCTCTTGGACAGAAAAACTTAACATTATAGTGACAAGATACAGAATAAGTGTAGATTTAACTTCAAATACAAAGTTAGTAACTGATATGTAAACTTTCTTTAATCTTCTTTATCTTTCATGAAACATGTAAAGACAGACCCAGTGTGTTGAATTCTCAAAAACACTTGTGTGTCAACAGAAGCTCTTCATGGAAACTTCTATTACACACCACTTAAATGTGTGGCTTTTGGGTTTCAGCTATACTTTTGACAAGTATAAATGAAATAATTTCTTGTTTTAATACCGTAGGTCCACAGACCCTAACATGGTGTTGGTCACTTGGTACTTAATATACATACATTGGAGGAATAAATGACCAACTGAGTTGTAAAGTGGGCTGAGTGGGAGAGGATGAAGTGAATGGCCACGTCCTTCCTCTGCAGCAGAGCCTCTGAGCCCCTGTGCCATTGGCATTGGGGGCTGGCTCATTCTCTTTCATGCGAGGGTTGTCGCATGTACCGTAGGATGGGCTAGCAGCTTCTCTGGGTTCTGTTCCCTCCGTGCTCACAGCACCCTGAACTTCAGGATGGTAATCAACAGTGCGTCCAGGCAACGTTCAAATTAAGAGCCACTGATCCAGAGTTACAAAGTGAAAATCACCTTTCCAGGAGCCAGGGCTCACCCAAACGTGATTTATAGTAATTACAAGGACAGTGCCCACCAAGTCCTCAACAGTGGGAAGAAGAAGAGAACAGGATATGTTCATGTTGGCTTCCTGGCACAGTGCAGAATCCAGAGCTTTGGAAACGGCTTTGGTCTGCATGCCAGGACAACCTGCTAACTGCTGAGTGCTCCGTGTGCAGCTTACTCGGGCCCCCTGAGTAAAGCCACGGCTTTCTTGTCTACCAAATGCAGGGAACAGCACAGGGGTTCTAAAGAGAACATAAGTCAGTACACGTGAAGCACTGTTAGTGTCTGATGCAAAATAAGGACTTAATCGACTACTGTTTACTGTCGATGTGATTGTTGGTGGCACAGTCTGCTACCCTCATCTTTCCTCCCTTGCTTGAGCGCTGTTCTGCCCCCCTCAAGACTCACTTCCCCACCTCCCCAGAATATGTGCTGCTCTCCCCCTTTCCAATCTCTGCCACTGACCCCTTGAGCTATCATATTTCCTCTTTCTGGAATATTTTGTGTTGCTTTTCTGAGCATTTAAAGGTAAGGATATGCAACAGCCTCCCGTACTTGGGGCTCCAGAAGGCTCCCCTCTACCACTAATGTTTACTTGCCTCTGGTAACAGTTTCTGAGAAAGAGCTACATCTTTGGCATGGCTTCTCTTGTTAAGAGGTCTTCCTGTCACAGGTATCCCCAGTCTTGGCCCATGGCAATGCAGTTTCGCCACGGGCAGCAGGCTGTAGATGTCAGTGAGCCAAATGCCTCCCTCCACGAACACGCACAGCCAGGTTTCTTGGTCACTGCTGCCTGCGGTGGGGGTGGGTGTAGGCACCAAGATAACCCACAGAATAAACTCAGGATGCCACGGAATGGGTGAAGATGTTCCCTCCGACAGAGGTCCCCGATGGACTGGGGAGACGGGGAGCAGAGAGGCAGACAACTTCATTGGGCCTGACCCATGGAATCCTGTCACCTGGACAGTGTCTGTGCTCCTGCAGCCAGGAGTGATGAAAGCTCCACCAGCCCCTCCCCAGCAACGCATCTCATGGAGGCCAAAGAAGGATTGAAGACGGAAAAGCCAAAACAGAGGCGCTTTCAGGTGCCAGAAGGGTAACAGGGGCCACCTTTCCATCAAATTCTGATGCCCCTCTGAGTGATATGTTAAATCCACTCAGATTGTTTAGTTTCTTTCTGCTTCATCTATTTAGAGAGTGGGGCTGTCATGCTAATCATTAGTTTTCTAAATCAAACTTAGGCTTCCAGATGAGTCACATTAATTTTGTTGTCTCTCATGTGCTTTGTGTGGTGTGGCTGCTTTCATTTAGAACCCACTAATTTATAATTTGTGCATGTGTAACAGGGGCAAGGCTTAGATTTATCTCAGGGGCTACTGAGAAAAGCTTTTTGGGGGAAATAGATATTTTAGTAGTCTTAGTTAAATAAATAATACATAAACAGTTCTTATTCTGCTAGAGACGCTATTTACATACAAGAAATAGGAAATTATTCTTGTCAATTCATGAAAGAAAGCTGTGGAGCAGTGCTGTCCAATAGAAATACAACATAAGCCACACATGTCACTTCAAATACTATAGGAGCCATGTTTGAAAAATGAAAGTAACAGGTGAAAGGAATTTTGATAGTGTAGTTTATTTAACCCAATGTATGCAAAATATCATGTCAACATGAAATTATTCTAAGAATTATTCATGACATCTTTGATGTTCCTTTTCTCATACTAAGTCTCTGAACTCTGGTATACATTTCACGGCACCCTGAAATTCAGACTAGCCACATTTCAAGGGCTTACTAGCCTCATGTGACTAGTGGCTACCATACTGGATGGCACAGTGCTCTAGAAGTTTCCATTCCATTTCCCATCTTTTTCCTTTCATTTGTCTCCTCCTTACTGCTTCATGAGACATCAGTGATATAGATCCTTTGGTTACTATTGTTCATCTGTTTACAAAGTAACATATATTCCCTTTGGTGCATGCCTTCCCCTTTTTCTCTGGAATCCTCAGTTAGAATTAGCCATCATGAGCACTGAGGCATATTTTCCAATTCCTGGATTTGAGGTAAGAGTCTATCAAGGTCAAAGGAAAGTAAGACTGGACTTTTTTTTCACTAAGCAAATCTTGAAAACTCTGAACAAGTAGTCAGTTGTGATGTGGGGTCTGAGGAGCAGAAGGGTAAGCGCTGCCACACTGAGTTCTCACAAAGCTTTGAAATTGGACAGCCTGAAATTTTAGCCTTGCTGGATTTGCACTTTAGGAACTCTGCCCTGGGAGTTCATTCCCAAACCCAGCAGAGCTGTCCACTGTGGCCCAGGAGACCAAAACACTTAGCCCACTGGGAAGGAGAAGGTGCGTGAGCACCAAGAAACCAAACAGCACAAATGCAGCTTAATTTCCTCCACTTAGTAAGGTTGATGAATGTATTTAATTAAAGAAGTCGATTTTTTGAGGCTGATTCCAATTGCAACATTCTTGTGACCACAGTATACATGTAATTAAACCACAGAAAATAAAAGTTGCCAGGTGAAAGCTCAGATTGCTAAGACTCATGTGTAATTGTTAGCGATGATAAGGAAGATTTGTGTACACTGACAGGTTAAGATGTTCATGATGTTGCCAGATAAGGAAATTATAAGTCGCTATGTATTCCATGATCCTTGGCAAAATATGTTTGAAAATGTAGATGAGATATTTACATCCAGACAGACACACATACAGATGAGAATGGCTATTTCAATAAAGTCAGGAGGATGAGGTACAGCAAATGGTTAAGAGTGGTACTATGGAGTGCTGAAATGGAATGAGCAGGAGGGCACATTTACTTCTCACTTGGTATAAATTGTAACATTGCAGTCCGGTTGGTTTTTCCTTGTCTGTGTAATTTTTAGAATTATTGATATTACCCATCACCATTAATAATATGGTAATAGAATCATATTACTATGAGAGTAAGTCCGTTCTGTTCAAAAAAGCTCAAGTGACAGGATCTCTAATATTGAAAATGTCTCCCATTTGCCCTGACATTGCCTTGACCTTGACCCATCCTATGCTGATTTTAGTCCCTGTCTAGTTAGCTTTTATAAACTGGTGATAATTAACATTTACTGATTATTCAGTTAGAACTTCACTTGCCTTCATTGAACCATCATCTCAACATTCTCATGGGGTAGGCATTATAATACATTAAAATTCCATTTTAAAGGTGGAAAAACCAAGACACAGAAATATTGAGTCATTCAATCTTTGTACTGTGTGTAACCAAAGTCACACAGCTAGCCAGCATTAGCACCAGATTGTGGTTTGGCATTTCAGTGATGGCTATCCTCCTGACTCTGACACGTCCACACCATCTAAGGGATTGTGGGAAGCAGGTTCCCTGAACGTCACAAGTTTCACACGAAAGTCACTTGATTTAGGTAAGATGGGTTTCCTTTGGGGAAGAACAACGCTGCCTGAGCTCACCTGAGGATGGGTGGTCCCCAGAGTCAACAGTCTGCTCAAATTGCCCGTAAAACCAAGGTGTCAACTTGCTGAAATGTAAGCAAGCGAGGAAGGACAGAGCTCCAAGGGAGGGTGCGTGTGGGTGTTCTCCGCACATTGTCACCCTTCTAATGAGTGCAAGTTTTGTTTCAAGGGGGATTTGAGCTGCAAAATGTGTCACCGCCTAACAGGCTGCAGTTTTAATGATCTAACTTTAGTTGTGAAAGTGTTTTCCATGCTTGTGAGAAGTATAGACTCCTCGACAGATTGGGTGCATTATCTTGAATGCTGTGTGTCCAACAATTGGTGTGGTCTTGTTTGCGAACTGTTTAACTTTGATTTTGGGTACATTTAAAAGATTATTGTTATTATTATAATTATTATTATCCCCAAAGTATTTCAAGTTCATAAGCATCCATAAATATCACCAAAGGCAGTGACTGGCAATGACAAATTACTAAAGTCTCCTTTCCGTTCTTCACGAATATCATCATGTTATCTTCACAAACATCGCCAGTCATCATGATGTAATGTGTTTTACTCAGGCTCTGACTCGGATGTTTTGAAAAATTTAAAATGAAAACCTATCTAGCAGTAGGGGGTAAAGATAAATCAATGGAGCACAAGGACTTTTAGGAGAGTGAAAATACTCTGTTTGGTATTATTATAATGATGGGTATGTATCATCATACATTTGTCCAAACCCATAGAAGGTGTAGCACCAAGAATGAGCCCTAAAGTAAACCATGAACTCCGGGTGATCGCCATGTGTCAAAGTAGGTTCATCCTTAAAAAACATATACATTCTGGTGAGTGATACTGATAACAAGGGAGCCGATGCATGTGAAGGGGGAAGAGTACGTGGGAAATTTCTGTATCTTTCTCTCAATTTTATTGTAAAACTTTAAGGACTCTTTAAAAAAACGTTCTTAAAAAAAAAACCCTATATATCAGGACACCTGGGTGGCTCAGTCAGCTAAGCATCTGACTTCAGCTCTAGTCATGATCTCACAGTTCATGAGTTTGAGCCCCGTGTCCGGCTCTATGCTGACAGCTCACAGTCTGAAGCCTGCTTGGGATTCTGTGTGTCCCTCTCTCTCTGCCCTCCATTGCTCATGCTCTGTCTCTCAAAAATAAATAAACATTAAAAAAAACATATATAGCTAACAATTTTAAATTTTAATAAATTATTAATTTTAAAATTAACAAATTTTAATTTTACATTTTTAAATGGTCACCTCCAAGTATTTTCTCTTAAACTGTAAGATTCAGATATTTAGGAAGAGTAAAGTCAGACTGGCAATGTGATACTACTACCTGCCTCCCCAGCACAGCACCCTGCCCTGCTCCAGATTACTTGCTAGCCAAATCCAACCCTCAGGCTCGGAAAACTCTTCACTGAAGCAGTTTTTTAGGGAGAATGGATAGTTTGTCAGTAACTTCCTTTTATAAGTCATTGAGTCACCTATAAGTCACTATAAGTCACTGGGTGGCTCAGTTGGTTAAGCGTCCGGCTTCGGATCAAGTCATGATATCACAGTTCATGGGTTCAAGCCCCATGTTGGGCTCTGTGCTGACAGCTAGCTCAGAGCCTGGAGCCTGTATTCAGATTCTGTGTCTCCCTCTTTCTCTGACCCGCCCTTCCTCACTCTGTCTCTCTCTCAAAAAAAAAAAAAGTATAAGTCACTTGAGTTTCAGCACCGCGGCCTACCAACAAGCCCTCCACAAACCCCACGTTCCTTCTTGATCAGCCCACAATATTTCTATCTATCAGTGCGTTGCTTCCTTTATATCTTTGAGCAGAACATGCAGTTGCCGCTGACGTGAACCAGGTCTGTGATTTCCGTTAAGCGCTGCACTTTCCTCTCCATGCGTCTCTTTTTTCATCTGTAAAATGGGACTAATAATCTACATTCTGCAGAATTGCTGATATGATTACGGGAGATGATGGATTAGTATGTGTTTAGCAGAGATCATATATGGTTTTTTTCTTCTACAGGATATGATTTAGGAAAATAGAAGTTGATTCAAGAAGGAAGAAGTAGAATACAGGCAGTGATGATAAGAAAAGAAGTGGTAGACATAACAGTGAATCTTTTAAAAATTCCTTAGAATGTAAGAATTTATAATAATAATGTCTTATTTAAGGAAGAAATTAAGATAAAGGAAACCAGTAGCATATAAGACGGATGGTGGAAAGACCCAAGTCGAGGAATTTCAAAGTTTTGACTCTTAAGAAAGGAGACAGACAGGCTGCCAACATGAGACTTTGTTAAAGTAATTTGCATGTTAACATCTTTAAGGTTACTACTAAAATAATGGGCAATATGTAACTTCCAAACAAAAAGAAAAGAAGGTAGGGGAAAAGGGGGGAAAAACATAAAACATGAAACTTCTTAGAACATTCTGAGAGAAAACAAGAAATGAGACGGGGCAGGAACCCACCAAGAAAATGCATGGTAAATAGTAAACACAGTAGACACAGGTTCAAATCCATTCTATTTGATAGAAATTTAAAACTCATACACTACACCCAAATAGGCAATGGTTGTAGAAAATCTTAGAAATACCATCAAATGGTCAGGAAGGATAAATGATTATGGAATGTTAATTTCCTTTGATTTTGAGAGGAGATTGATCAAAGGAAACAAACACTTAGAGGAATTAAACAACTAGAAAGAATTTTATCAGCCAAAAACTTCTGCCTGTGGCGTGAGATGACACTCACCACCTCTTTCTTGGGTACTTTCCAGTTGGTGGACATGGGATTCCCATGCCCTCCCATGGCACAGCACGTTCACACCACCTGTGAGTGAAGTTCAGACTCATGTAGACAAGTCTGGGATGGCTTGGACGAACTCTTAGCGACTACAGACATTCTACTTGAAGGTAATAATTGCAAGCAGAGAAAACCCTTTAAAGAGAATTGCTGCTTTTCCTACTGGCCTCCAAGGGACCGAAAGCCTTCAGAAGTCCCAGGGATCAGGTTCCAACACCCAAGAGTAGGAGGCCTCATGCTCTGCTGATCTTCCACTCAAGGCTCCATTGTTGATCAGGCCCAGAGGGTTAGACTCGTTTCTCTTTTATACTTAAAACATTTTTCTTTTGCCTCCCCTCTTGCTTCCTAAAATCCATTTCCTGATGTTTCACCCGCCATTCCTAACTTGTGCCTTTTGGCTCTTTCATGTGGCCCATGCCACATCTCTGATAACTCTGACTTATAGATGTGTTGGTGCTCCTCGTCTTCTGTGAGAGCCCACAGAATGCTTCTCTCTGACTGGAGGAGTCAGTCATGAATTTAAATGCCTCAGGGGCCAGGCGGACAGAATGACTGGATAAGGCAACCTGAGTGGAAAGGGGGTAGGGGGTGGGCATATGGTACTTCATCTCTGGAAGACTGTTATCATTAGGGAACTTAGTACAAAATAAACCAGGGTGTGTGTGGAGGTGATAGGGGACACTGATGATCAAGACTGTTGAGACTTCCCAAGAGGCTACACCTAACAGACCCCTGTCAATTCTCTTGGGGATGTTCCTAGGAGTAGAATTGTGAGTTTTGTGGGAAATCCCTGTTTACCATTTTGTAGAACCTCCAGACTGTTCTCCAAAGCAGCTGTGCCATTTTACATCCCCACCAGCCGTGTACAAGGGTTCCAATTTCTCTACATTCTCACCAACACTTGTTATTGTCTGTCTTTTTGATTATAGTGGGTATGCAGTGGTATCTCATTGTGGTTTTGATTTGCATCTCCCCGATGACTAAGGAGGCTGAGCATTTTTTCATGTGCTTAATGGCTAATGTCAGTTTTTAATATTGGGCATGGATATTTCCTCCAAAAGGGACAGTTCTCTCTTCAGGGGGTCCCACATGTCTACCCAGGGGTATGACACTCATCCAGGCTTTGAAACTCACTAGTTACTCATTTCCAGACTTCTAGGCTGGAGAGAACAGATTCCCCAGAAGGAGGCAGAAGGCCAAAGATTTATGCCTCTGTCTCTCTTTTCTTCATTTCCTGTCAGATGCAGCTGGGTCTCTCCTGGAACAAATTCCCACAGACAAACTCTCCACCAGACCATCAACTCAGGAGGACAAATGAGGAGCTTATTGTGAAGAGTTTGGGCCAAACCACCCAGAGCTCCTTATGCCAGGTGAGCGTGACTAGGGGCTGAAGTCACCCTTTACTAACCCCTCACCCTTGACTGCCTGAGAGGTATTTCTCAGGCTTTAACCATGAAACCTGTTTCCTCTCTCCCCTCCGAAGCTCAACCCAGAGAGGCTCGATAAAATCACTCAGCGAATGGAAAATATTTATTTTGTGCTTATTCTAAGAAATGTGATCCATCAAAAATGAGCTGTCAAGTCTTTTCTTTTCCAAGGACAGTGTCCACCCATTCCAGGCTGCCTCTGGACCTGGAATCAGATGCATCCAAGTCAGAGGAAAGTGAGGCCCATACAGATGTCTTCAAGGGTGATGCCATAGCGCGGACCGAAGGCACCATTGGCAGAGTCAGACTGCCTGGGTTTCAGCCCAGCTCCCTCATTCCCTAGCTGTGAAAATGGGGCAAGTTGCTTAACCATCCCTTAATGCCATTTCCTCCACTATGAAACAGCAATAATGGTATTCATATGACTTTTTCATATGACTGTTTTGGAAAATAAATAAGGCAATCACTGCTTGGGTTTTGTGGGGTTTTTTTTTTTTAAGCAAAAGGCCTGTGGAATACCAATTCATAGAAAAATTAGATATTTATGATTTGGCTGTCACATCCATTCTCCAATCTGGTAAGTTCTGTCAAACTCTTGATTTCTTATTAAAGCCACAACATAGACTGTTAAATGTAGTTAGTTTTTACTAAATTACACAACTTATGAGTTCACAAACTCATGCTTGGTAATGGGAAGGAATTGGTAGAACCTATATTTAATTTTTAAAAAGTCAACTGAACAAGTGTGGGATCAGGGAGATGGATCTGAATGACACCAATATCAACCATGGAGCAGATTCACAGTCTGCATAGGCCCCAGATGCAGCGAGCTGCTTGAAGAGTTCGTGTTGCTTTGGTGTGTACAGGGACAGGGTGAATATTCGCAGGACATTTCCTTTGTCAGGTGACAACAAGAACAAAAATGAAGCCAAAGTTCTGGGAATTCCATTTATTAACAAACTGGATTATGAAGTCAGATTCTTAAAGTATCAGGAAACCACACTAAAAATGAAGCTAGGTGTAGCCAACAGCAATTGGATTAGAACCAGAAAATGCAAAGAAATCATGGTACCTACTCAGACTTTATCAGTTTCCTGTTTCTGCTGTGACACATTGCCACCCATTTAGGAGGGCAATGCAAACTTGTATCATAGAATTCTGGAGGTCAGAAGTCTGCCGTAGGTCTTCCAAGGCTGACACCAAAGCACTGGCAAGCATGCACTCTTTCTGGAGCTCCGGAGGAGACTCTGTCCCTTGTCTTTTCCAGCTCCCAGAGGCTGCCTCTGTTCCTTGGACCAAGTCTCTCTTCCAACAATTGCATGGCTACAACTTCTGCTTCTATCATCATATCTCCTTCTCTGACCCTTCTGCCTCTCTCTCTCATAAGGACACTTGTGACTACCTTAGGCCCATTCAGATAATCCAGAACATTCTTCCATTCCAAAATCTCTAACATAATCACACCTGCAAAAATCCCTTTTGTCATGTAAGGTAATAGATCACAGGTTTCTGGGATGAGAGTGGGGACATCTTTGCAGACCCATTACTCTGTACTTCCCTGCACAAGGATTACTGTGTGAGAGGGGGTAAGGGGAGACCTACGACAAATGGGTGAAAGTGGCAAGGAGGCAGAATTTGGCTCCAAACGGAAGAATTTCAGTAATGATAAGAGGTGAGATAAGGAGGTTTTGTGGGGGATATGGGCTTTTCTGCACTGGGATTGGGTCCCTTGGTCTAGACATTCATCTGACTCAACCCACATCAGGGTTGTTGGATTACATGTTCTCTGAGAGTCTTTCCAATTCCGGGTCTGGATCTTTGTAAATGCCTTCACGTAAGTGTTGAACTTGGAAGGTGTATCAGTCAGGTACTCTAGGCTGTGCTGGAGTAACAAACAACACTGAATATCCCAATGGCTTTCATCTGCATATCCCTTGTGGGACTTCAGGGGGCTCCAATCATTGTAATCCCCCAAACTACCTTCTCAAGTGCAGCTAGCCACCAGGCCAGCAGGCAAGAGAGCTCTGGCAGGTCTAGAAAGAACGATTCATACTCTGACCCAAAGATGGTACACATGACTTACACTAACAACTCCTCAGTGAGAACTAGTCACATGACCCCATCCAACCAAAAGGAAGACAAGGATGCAATCAGGAAGACATTTGTTGGTTGGTGAGTAGAAAAGATGACTATGAGAGTAAATAAGTCCTTTTTCCTTACCCATCAATTCAAGGCTTGTACCCATAAATTTAATCCCTTTTTCTCCTCTAGGGAGGGCTCCTGTCTGTCCATTTCTTCTGGGGTCCCAATGAGACAGGATTGTCCTAAGGGTGTTCTTCTTTAGTGACTTTAGCTTCACTCTCCAAAGCTTAATAATGAAATGATAATGATGATTGATGGTGGTGATGGTGATGATGAGCATGGCAGTGACAATGAATACTTTTTGAAAATTCACAATGTGCTTGACATTGCACTGAGCAATTTCCACACTAACTTTCTTGTATCTTAGGCATGAGGGTGTGAGCAAATCGTGTTTCCCATTTTGTAGCGTGCTTCCATCATTCGATCATACAAAGACCACCTCCTGGTGCTTTATCCACATGTCACCACTACTCATTTCAGCCACCATAATGCCTTTGATGTGACACCTTGATCTGGGGCATATCTTTGCAAAATGTGTAGTGTTGTTGTTATAACAATGATAAGTTATAAATATAAGTTATAGTTACTGTTAACTTGGTTCTGTTCCTTCCTTTCTTGCATTCAGCATCCTTTTTAAGATATTTCCGTGTTTGGACATATACACCTCACACAGTTATGGCTTGTAAGAGCCACACCATATTCCACAGTGCATGTCCATTATATTTTACTTGACTTTTCCCTCAGCAAGAAGTAGGACTCCCAGGTTGCCTATAGTAATTCTGATACTTTAAACCAGGGTTAGCAAACTTTTGCTAGAAAGATCCAGCTAGTAAATATTTTTGGCTCTGGTGGCCCTAAGGTCTTAGTTGCAAAAACTCAACTCTGCTGTTGTAGCAAAACAGCAGCCATTGGCAGTATGTAAATAAACAGGTGTGGCCAGATGTGGCCCACAGGCCACAGGTCGACAAGTCCAGCTGCAAACAAGGGTGGACATGTTGTGCACATCCCCTTGTGGACGTGGACCACCCTGCCTCTCACATATATGAATGAAATTGCAGCATCATAGAGTAAGCTTAAACATCAGTGGACTAAGGATTTCTCAGGTTTTGTTCTGATGGAGCAGTTTAACAATAGTTCATACAAACATACCCTTATCCTTCCCAGCATCATCTAATGATCTTAGTTTTTGTTGAGATCATGGGGTAAAGTAACATCTCATTGCTTTTTTCTATTCCTATTTCTCTGTTGACTGGTGAGTTTCAGTGCCCCTCCTGTATTCTACATTAGCACCACCTCTTCTGTATACGGCCTGCTCGTGCTTTTTGCCTTATTCTTTATTTCTTGATAACTGGTGGGAATTTGTTACGTATTAGTCCTTTTTCAGTTTTAAAACTTGCACATAACTTTCAGATAATTTCTCCCAATCGGTTAACTGTCTATTAACCATGCCTGAGGCATTTTATAATCAGGAATTCTTTAAAAACATATTTTTAATATTTATTTTTGAAAGAGAGAGAGAGTGGGAGAAGGGCAGAGAGAGAGGGAGACACAGAATCTGAAGATGGGTCCAGGCTCTGAGCTGTCAGCACAGAGCTTAATATGGGGCTCGAACTCATGAACTATGAGATCATGACCTGAGCCAAAGTCAGACACTTAACTGACGTAGCCACCCAGGCGCCCCTATAATCAGGAATTCTTAATCTTGATGATGCATGATCTGTTCTTTACAAGACCTGTTTAAGAAATCTCTCCACACTCCTAGGTTACAAGAATAGTGTTTTTTGTGATTTACCTCAGAGTTTTACCTTCTACGTTTTGTCCTTTAATCCATCTGAAGACCCTTTTATTTATAGTGAAGAGATTTCCATTGAGTTCCAAGTAGTGAATTGGGTTTTCCAGCACCGTCAATCAAACCTGCTGAATAAAACTTTATCCACTGATTCTCTTGGCATCTTCATTATATATCAACCGCTCAGATACACATATATCCACCTGACAGTTCTCTCTTCTGTTCCACTGATGGCATTTATCATTTGGGAGGCCACTAACATATTGTTTTTATTTCTGTGGCTTTGTAATACATTTAAATATTTGGTGCAGTGTATTTCTTCTCTTTGCTCTTCTTTTCTGAAAATTTAGCTATCCGTGGATCTTTATATTTCCATATACACTTGTGGGTGTGTCTCTAGTCTCTAGATCCTTAAAAACACCCAGGTGGAATTTGTGTGTGTGTGACTGCCTTGAAGTCATAGTTTAATTTGAAGACCACTGAGATCTTCACAAAATTGTGATGTCTCATTCATAAATATATGGACTAGCCCTCAAATCATCAGACCATCTTGTGTATCCTTTAATAGGGTTTTAGCATTCTGTCCATAGGACTTTTATGTTTTTTGCCCACGGAAGTCCTGGAACTTCAGAATCCTCACAAATTATTTGGAAATTTTCTTCCCTTTTTTTTTTCCATTTACTTGATTTGCTGGTATGGAGAAATGTTATAGTTTCTGGGGGTTGATTCTCTTTCTCCTGTTGTAATCCTCATCAGAAAATTTATGGGATGAGCACTCTAATCCCACGTTACAGGTGAGGAAGTTAAGGACGTGGCCCAAGCTCATTCAGCTAATAAGGAAGAAGCCGGTATATGATGGGAAGCAGGACCCCCATCCCCGAGGGCTTTGGGGTGCAGAAGGGCAAATAGTGACAGTGCATGTCAAACTCCCGGGCACAGGCAGAAGTGGTCAGTTCACAAAATGGAAACTTCCTCATGCAAATATAGTGCTTCAGCTCTCCCTCTACTGATGCCTGCTGCCTCCCAGGAACACGCTCCTACACGCCATGAGGTCCCTGGTCCGGCTAATAACAGTGCAGAGAGAAAAAAAACAGTTTCTTTTCCCAATGGGCCATTCAAACACATTCCTCCATCGAGTTAAAACTGGCCCTATCAAGGCAGCAAGAGCCTCTGAATAGGGCTTCCCCAGACTTCTCCGTCGGGCTGGCACCTCCTGTCATTTCCCTTGTCATTTTTGCTGAAACCCAGCCCCAGCCCCCACATTAGCTCCCGCTTGGAAGTCTCCTGTCTGGAGCCAGCGAGGTTTGTCTGCTTCCTTGGGTTTGGCTAATAAATTGGGATCGTGGGGTCAGGCAGCAGGGGACCTGGCACCCAGGGAGCCCCCGACACTGATTTTATTAGATTTCTCTTTGCAGGGCCCGGGATGCCATCCCAGCAGGGAGCCCGCAATCGCTCAGTAACCAAGATTTTGTCATCTCTGGTTTGACAAGGTCATTTTTTACTAGAGGAGGAAAATCCCACATTAATTATACAAGCAAACTGGGGCCAAGGCCGTTAGAGTTGGCCTCCCTCTTCTGTGAGGGGCGGGGGGAGAAGGAGAGGAGGTGGGTTTCCACCGTGAAAAGGGAGAGAAGCCTGAGACAGGAGGGAGCGTGTGTGCCCTTAGGACTTCTCAGACCCTCTATCTCTGACAGGCGTGTGTGCTGTCTTCGGGTCGTCTTTAGAAAGCTTGTTTAGGGGCACTTGGGTGGCTCAGTCAGTTAAGTGTCTTACTTCGCCTCAGGTCATGATCTCACAGTCCGTGGGTTCCAGCCCCACATCGGGCTCTGTGCTGACAGCTAGCTCAGAGCCCAAAGCCTGCTTCAGATTCTGTATCTCCCTCTCTCTGACCCTCCCCTGCTGACGCTGTCTCTCTCTTGCTGTCTCTTAAAAATAAATTTAAAATAATTTTTTAGAAAGCTTGTTTATCTAAAACACTGCAAGGAGACTGAGCTGAGGAACATGCATGGTCATGCCCACACTCATTCATTTATTCAGTTTCCTCTCATAAAACACCTGTGAGTTGCCAAACACACAGCTAGGACTGAGAAGGGTCAGAAATGAAAGAAGCAGACTTACTGCCCATCTAGAGGCTCTCTCTGTATCGCCCAAGGGCTGGTTCTCAGTCCCCTAGGATCACAGCCCACCTCTCCAGACCTGGAAAGGCAGGGTGAGCCTGCCATCACTCTTCAGCTAAAAGCTAGGAAACTCTTGCTTCCTAGTTGGTAGCGTGCCACCCCCGCCACCCCTATTCCAGCTCTGCAGTCTCAGAACCATTACTCCACCATACCTTTTCACCTTGGGGTAATATTTGCTTTGAACTAGGAGGGGTAACTACGAATGCAAAGCCTGAATTCTTGAAAGCTTGGGTTGGCCACTTGGTGTATAAAGAAGGAAGCACAAAGGGGGTCTCTTTGTTCAGGACGGGAGGTATCTTGTCCAGAATCCACAAAGATTCAGTGACTTTCTGAACATTGGCATTATCTTTGTTGGAGTGAAGTGGACAGGTTCCCCATATCCCTTGCCTACATTCACCATTCGCCATCTTACCCCACCCTCGGCCTCATGACTGGGGACAGCCCTTCATCTCTCTTCATTACCACGCTGTCTACTGAGCTGTCCGTGTTGAAGTTCCAGGAAGTCAGTGGCTCCCTGTGTGCAGATGCCCCTGTAGCTACGACCGTTGCACGTGGAGTGTCTCCCACCTCCTGAGAGATTACCCTTGGCTACACCAGTTCACCACCCATCTTTCCAACTAACAAGCCTTTTTTTCCACCTGCATCTGTCTCCCAGTCTTACCCTCCTCCTCTGAGGCTAAACGCACCATGTCCTCTCCAAGTCTCCAAAGCACTCTTGATACAGAGCAGCAAAACAACTCTGGCAGAGAGCACACATTCCCCATGGCATCTGCTGAAAAAGCTTCTAGAATATCAGTGCAGTGCCATGATCCTAAGACCTTGGTTTGTTTTCCAGTTCTGCCACTTCTGAACTAGGTGACAATCAACAAGTAACCTACTCTCTCTGGATATTTGAATCCTTATCTGTAAAACGTAGATAAAAATAAAACCTCCCATGAGGAGGTGGTGAATCCTTAGTGAGATGAACCATGTAGAGCTGTGATGACTTACTGTCAGCAGTAGTATGGTCACTCTGGAAGCCCTCCCTTCCTGCCTCACCTTCAGCAGATGATCTCAGTGCTTTGCTTTTGCAAAAAGTTAAAAGCTGTTAGGTATGAAAGCAGCACCCTGACTTTGCTCTTCTAACTATTGATGGACATACATTTCCCTTACTTTCTCATGATTCCTCTGTGTCCTCCACCATTTTCCCTTCTTCTCACTTTGCAAGATGGATGAAATCCTCTAGGGCCTTCCCCAATTAACTCCTTGTCAACTTCTCTAGGCTCGTCTGGTGCTCTTCTTTGAGCCTTCCAGTATAGCCATTTACTAGCCTGGAATGTCCCTCCTTACTCCCTTTGTTCCCTTAGCAATCTTTGCAACATGTCACTGTCTGTTGAACCTCCCTGCACTAATTACCTATGACATAACAATTACCATAAACTCAGTGACTTAAAACCACACACATTTATCATCTCATGGTTTCTGTGGGTCAGGAATCTGGGCACAGCTTAGATGGGTCGCTGACTTCATGGTGTCTGTGTGCAATCAAAGGCGTCAGCCAGGGTTGAGATCTCATCTGGAGGCTGGAATAGGGAAGGGTCCACTTCTAACCTCATGCCATTGATGATAAAACCCAGTACAAGTGCTGGATACATTTGAGCCAATGGGCCATCTGGGAAAAACATTTAGAAAGCTGGACAACCAGTGGTGGGAAGCCTTGTAATTGCCCAAGTAACAGTATCAGTGGGAAAAGATCAGGCTACCCACCACTAACTAAGATCTCTTTAGGCCTCAGTTTCCTCTTCTGAATGTGGGAATAATCATAAAGCCTGCCACACAGGGATATTGGAAGGACTGAATGACATAGGACTTTACAAGTGCTTAGGATAAAGCCCAACACAAAGTAAGTTTCCGGTAAGTGTTAGCTAGTTTATTATGATCGTTTGTGATACACTTCACCTGGGTTTGCCTGCAGTGGATCACATCCTGTGATTCTCTGCTCTTCTGTGACCTTTCCTGACTCAGAAACACAGTGAGTATCTCTTCCCTGCTGACCCTGGGCTCCCCCCAAGGCTGCTCTGATGGGACCGCCTTTCTGCCCAAGCCTCTGCCTCTGATGTGGTTCAGCAAGAACAAACCAGAGCACCCTCTGCCTGGTCATCACCCCCAAGCTGAGCTCAGCGCTGGGCTTTGAGAGTGAGTGACTTACTCCCTGGTCGGCACTTTTATTGTGGTTTCATGATTGGTTCAGGATGGCTGGGCCTTTGCTACCCACCCCCATTGTCAAGTGAATTCCCAGTCCTGCCAGAGGCTTAAAGGAGAGTGACTTAGTCATTAGCTCCTCTGGCAACAGCCCCTGGCAGGAGTTCAAGGCAGCTTAGAAAACAGGGCAACAAGTGGCTGCAATATGCATTTCAAAAGCCTAGCAGACAAGAAAAGGAAATGAAAACCAGAAAAAGCAGGGATAGTAATGTCTGAACCTGGAGGCACAGCTAGACACCACTGGGCACCAAAGACAATGCTCCCAGGCCTTCGGGGTAAGAGATATGGGAGGGCAGTGCTAGCAAAGCTGAATGGTAAAACTGAATGGTAAGGCCAAGGCCCAAGGCCTCTCTAGCCTCTTCCCATATGCAAGTCAGAAATGAATGAGGACTTCCTGGGAATCCTGGAAGACCATGAGCACCACAACTGGCTTGGGGCCTGTGTTCAGAGTATAGGAAAGGTGTCCTGTCCTATGCCTGCCCCTTGCAGAATTCTTTTGACTCAGGCATATTAAGATCCAGAGCCTCACTGAGCTAGACTGCTAGAATCCAACCTCTTACAAGGAGAAGATACGGGGAACAATTATAAACAATGACGAAAGGGCTGAGATCTTTTCCACCAACTCCATCCTAGGTTACTGAACTCTACAGTACAAGGTGGGTGTTGTCACCACCTCCAATTCACAGTTGAGGGAAGACACTAAGTCATAGAAACATTATATAACTGTTGGGTTAATGTATTTATTATTTGTCTTCTGTTTGTCTAACCAGAATAGAAGTTTCATGAGAGCTGGGACTGTCTGTCCTAGTCATCATTTTATAGCAAGGGTCGAAGATAGATCCTGCAATGTAGTAGATGCTTAAAACAGGATTTGTTTGTCTGTTTGTTTTCAAAAAGTAAATTTATCAAAGATTACAGAGCTTTTAAACAATGTGCCCCTTACTCTTAATGGCGACACTAGATTGTCTCTGACTTGTCATGCTCTAATGCAGGCTGTGGTGGTGGCACATTTCCCCAGTTGGGAATGCCAACAAAGACCCTTGTGAAAAATGAAATGATGTTTATAGTTTGAATGTGGAAATACTCCCTTCGTACTGGGGGACTCCATGTCCTACTTGGGGTCGACATTAGATTCAAAGGGAGCTGGTCTCCTATGTCTCTTCATCTGTATATCCACTCCAGGGAGGATTCTGATTGGTTCTGTGATTATGTGTGCATCCATGGACTAATAACACTTGCAAGGGGATGGGACTCTGACAGTGGCAGTTCCACAAAGAGCACTCAGAAAAGGGAAAGAATGGTTTTATGCAGGGGATTCTAGAATAAAAACATACAGTCAAAAGAAAAATATGGCCAAGTATGATTTTATCCCACTCAGGCCTTAGTCATGAAATTTGAAGAAGAGGACCAAGTTGTTGGCATAATCACCTCTATTTATACTCCCTCATCTCCCTTTGACCATGTTCAAAGCAAATACTGATACCCATTTAAGGCATTTCTTTTCCTCAAAAAATTTGAGCCCAGATGTGCCTTTAAAAAGTGCCTACACATCTTCTCTACTTCTCTGATTTTCTTTTTCATAAGTTCTCACACTCTCATCAGAGGCACACATTGCAAACCCCATACTTTTTCAGCCTCCCTTTCCCAGATCTGGTCCTAACAGGTCCCTTTTCCATACCCTGTCCTCTAATAGGTAGATGAAGCAGCAGCCCATGTAATGTCGTTGGGGAACAGTGACAAACTCCTGTTAGGCCCCAAATACCCCATTAATTACCTATCATTTTGCTGCCATCTCCAACTAACTTGGTAATTTAAAAATGATATTAACATCAGTCTAAATGTGTTTCAAATCCTGGTTCTTGCATTTAAATCTGATGGACCTTATATAGTCATTTAACTTCATCAAATCTTACTTTCTTGAAAACATGGTTAATAATCTAAGTCATCTACTCTACTCTCCTAGTGGGAGTGTCCCAACTTCTTGGGAAAATTTCAAGGTATCCATTGTTCTCTGATACTATACTCTTTGTCCTTTGTCACATCATGTTCTATGAGTTACGTATGATGAGTATGTTACTCCCCTCTCCCATCCATGGTAAACAGCTGATAATAACAACACTCCTTCTTGCTGAACTCAAAGTGATCTTGAGTTTTCTTCTCAACACAAGGTCTTACCTCAGTAATGAGAGAATATTAGTCCTAAAATCAACCCTACTCTGGTCTCACCTATACAAATCTTAAAAGCAGGATTCAAAACATCTACCTATCCATCTATCTGTCTGAGTACACATATATCAACCCCCAATGTAGTAATGTCTGCAGTTCAACTAGGAATTATCAGGCATGAAATACAAAATAAAATGAGAAAAATCAATCAATTGGCATTTTACAGAATTGACACAGATGTTATAATTAGCAGACAATGACATTAAAAGTTATTATAACTCTAGTTCATATGTTTAAAAAATTAAATAGAGACCAGTAAGATATAAATATTAACCAAATCAAATTTCTAGTCTAGTCTGAAATGTTTCCAAGAAAAAGTTATAATGTGTCTAAATTAGACATCAATGAAAGGAATCAGTAAACTTACAGACAGAGAAATAAAAATTATTCAAAAAAATGGGCATATTAAAATGTCTTAAAAATGAAAAGAACAACATGAACTGACATTTCTACAAAGAAATCATCCCGATGGCCAACAGATACGTGAAAAGATGCTCAACATTACTCATCATCAGGAAAATGTGAATCAAACTACTGTAAGGTATCACCACACACCTATCAGAAATGCTAAAATCTACAACTCAGGGAACAACAAGTGTTGACAAGGATATGGAGAAAACGAGATCCTTCTACCATTGGAGGGAATGCAAACCGGTGAAGCTACTAAGCAAAAGAGTATTGAGGTTTCTGAAAAGATTAAAAATAGAACTACTTTGTGATCCAGTAATCACACTATTGAGTATTTACTCAAAGAATGCAAAAACAGTAATTCTAAAATATCTATGTACCCCTGTGTTTATTGCACTATTGTTTACAATAGCTGAGATATGGGAGTAGCCCATGTGCCCATCAACTGATGAATGGATGAAAAAGAGATAGTATAGATATAGAATGATGTATTATTCATCCATAATAAGAATGAAGTGGTGCCATGGTGGCTCAATCAGTTGAACATCTGACTCTTGATTTTGGCTAAGGTCATGATCCCAGGGTGGTGAGATGGAATCCTGCACCAGATTCTCTCTCTCTCTCTCTCTCTCTCTCTCTCTCTCTCTCTCTCTCTCTCTCTCTCTGCCCTACTCACTCTCTAAAATAAATTTTTAAAAGATGAAGAGAATGGAATCTTGCCATTTATGACGATATGGATGGATCTAACAGGTACAATGCTAAGTGAAATAAATCAGTTAGAAAAAGACAAATACTGTATGATACCACACATATGTGGTATTTAAGAAATAAAACAAAGAAAAGAGACAAACCAAAAAACAGACTCTTGACTATAGAGAACAAGCTGATGGTTGCCAGAGGGTTGGTGGGTAGGGGATTGGGTGAAACAGGTGAAGGGAATTAAAAGTACACTTATCATGATCAGCATTAAGTAATGTATAGAATTACTATATTACTATTTTGTAAATTGAAACATATAAAATTGTATGTTAACTATACTGGAATTAAGATTGAAAAATGAAGAGTTGTGGCACCTGGGTACCTCAGTTGGTTGAGTGTCTGACTTTGGCTCAGGTCATGATGTCACAGTCTGTGGATTCAGGTCCCTCATCGGGCTCTGTGCTGACAGCTCAGAGCCTGGAGCCTGTTTTGAATTTTGTGTCTCCATATCTCTCTGCCCATTCCCCACTCTCACTGTCTCTCTCTCTCTCTCTCTCTCTCTCTCTCTCTCTCTCTCTCTCTCTCAAAAAATAAATAAATATTAAAAATTTAAAAAAGAAAAATGAAAGAATTTGTGATCTGTAGAACTTCAAGTGACCCAATGTACACTAAAGCAGAGTACTTAACAGAGGAGAAAGGAATGTACAGAAAAAAAATACTTGAAGAAACAATGGAAACTTTTATTGAATCCATAATATACAGATCTGAAAAGCTCTAAAACATAGACATCTGAAGAAAACTCTAAAACATAGAAATGCAAAGAAAAGTATACCACAACACAGTCTAATCAAACTTCTCAAAGCTGGTGCCTACGAGAAAATTGTAAACTACCCAAAGAAAAGGACATGTTAAACACAAAGGAGGAAATATAAATATTACAGAAGATTTCATATCAGAAACACATAGAAGAAACAATGGAACAACATTTTGAAGTACTGAAGTGAAAATAACTGTTGATGTAGAATTCTATACGCAGCAAAAATACCTTTCAAACATGAAGGCAACACAGAGATTTTTCTCAGACTTAAAAACACTGAGAGAATTTATCACCTGAAGATGGTGAAGTTATACAACAAGAAATGATCAAAGAAACACCTCAAGCAGAAGAAAAAGCTACACCAGATGTAAATATGTGTGTTGTTTCTCAACTGCTTTTTATTTCATCCCACGAAGGAGTCTTTTTAAACTTTTCCCCTAATTGGCACTTCGTAAAATTTTAATATCTCAGGTATACTGAATACCTGCTTATGTATGGAGTATATCATCTATGTTTTATACATTAAAACAGTATTTTTGCCTCTCAAGAACCAATTTCACCCATGTGTGGATGATATCTCCACTGATAATACATGACGTATCATTTTTTATTGTTGCTGTAAAAAATATACAAACTTAGTGGCATAAAGCAAACAAATTTGTTAACTTACAGTAATGTATGTCAGAAGTCTAAAATGGCTGTGTCCCCTTCTGTAGCCTCAAGAGGAGAACCTGTTTCTTTGACTTTTCAGCTTTCAGAGGTTACCCTTAACCTCACAAAGGACCCAGAATGTTCTTGGCTCATGACCCTGTCTTCCATTTTCAAGGCAATGATGTTATAACTCTCTGACCATTCTTTTAAAGAGATATCTCCCTCTGACTTCAACCTTTGAATTCAGTCAGGAAAGATCCTTAACTTATAAAGAATCATGTGATTAGAATGGGTCCAGTTAGGATAATGTTGTCACAACATTCTTATTTTTTTTTCAAGTTTATTTACTTATTTTGAGAAAGAGAGAGAGAGACCATGAGCTGGGGAGGGGCAGAGAGAGAGGGAGGAAGAGAATCCCAAAGCAGGAGAAAAAGAATCCCAAGCAGTGTTCACACTGTCAGCACAGAGCCTGACACAGGACTTGATCTTATGAACCCTGAGACCATGACCTGAGCCGAAATCAATAGTCAGATGCTTAACCGACTAAGCCACTCAGGTATTCTTCATCACGGCATTCTTAAGCTCTATAGGATCCAGGATGTCTTTTTATCCATGTAAGATAACATACTCTTAGGTTCTAAGGATTAGGATACAGATATCTTTGAGGGGCCATGATTCTGCTTACCACATGTGATTTAAAGAAGAAAATAAATCACACAAGAGATAGCTATATGGGTAGACATATAAAATTTTGTTCTTATTATTTAAATCCTTAAAATATAATTGACCATTGAAATAATAAGCATTCAGTGCATGATTTATTACTTCCATAAAAGTAAACTATATTATAACAATAGTACAAAATCCCAAAGGATTTAAATGTAAGTATACTATTTTAAGGTTCTTACACATGAAATGTATAATATTACTTGATGGATTATGATGAGTAAAGGATGTATACTATAAACCCTAAAGAAATTAGTAAAATAAAACAATAAAAAGGATTTATAGTTAATACCTAAAGAAAACAAGATGAAATCAGAAAGAGTACTCAATTATCCCCAAAGAAAGCAGAAATTAAAAAAAAAAAA
>NC_043711.1:87093885-87161685 GCF_006229205.1 Suricata suricatta | reverse complement strand
ATCCATGAACAGGGAATATTTTTCCATTTCTTGGTGTCTTCTTCGATCTCTTTCATAAGTTTTCTATAGTTTTCATCATATAGGAGACTTTCAAAGAAGTAATTCTCTTCCTCTCTTCCCCTCTTATCCTGGATCTTTCTCTCCATCTTACTTATTAGGCTGTCATTTGTGTTTACAAGTCAGTCTGACTACTTTAAGAATGAAAAAATTTCTCATTTGACCAAACATATCCTATGAAATGTTTAAAAAGAGTAATTTCTTCAAATATTAATTCTTCTCTAGACTACCAGTTGCACTAACTATACCGTTTATCCATATTCCCATTCATTCTTTGAGTCATTCATGACCACGCTCAAATGTCACCATCTCTGTGAAACCTGCAACCCCCCATGCAGTGGTGGCTACAGCTTCCTCTGTTCCTGTAACATGTTTGAAATCCTATGTGAAAGCTTCCTGTTTTCTTTCACTCTCTCTCTAACATAATGGATTATGTTATATACAATAGAGACAAAGCTTATCTTTATAGTCCCTAGAGTCCAGCAGGAAGCTGAGTATATCATAGACTCTTGGTAAATGTTTTCTGAACTAATCAACACAGAAATGAGTGAATGAATTAATGCCCCCTGTTGTTTGGCAGTACCCCATTTTCCCTCACTACCTCTATCTCCAAGAGGGCTAGCAGTTTTCATCTTTAGGACATCCAGTGAATAACATGGCTCCCTGAAACTTCGTTGTAATAAGGATTGTGAGATTATACCTGAGCACAGTAGGAGGGCCATGATGGGCAAGCCTAGCCTGGTCTCTAGAGTGATACGGAATAACAAATATCATGAGCCTCTGTGATGCTGGTTTTTGCTATGCCTTCTGGCCAGTTTTGTCTGTTGACCAGATGACTGGTTGGATTCCAGCACTGAACCCACCAAGGCCCACACTAGTCAGGGAGATTTCAGTCAAAGGATGACCAGAAACATTAAGAAACAAAAGTTGTGTTAGGTCAATTTTCTTGTAAATTCCTAATCAAGAAGAGCCCTGGGGTCACGGCCCCTGGTATCACCAATCAATTGGTCCAATCTTCAGAACCTAGAGTCCATCTGAATCCATATTGACTCCTCCCAGGCTCACATGATCCAGCAGACAAAACTAGATACAGCTTGCCCCTCACATGTGCCTCCCAGCCAGTTTTTATTTTATTTTTTTATGCAAATTACAGGACATATACCACTTCCTGTGAACACCAGCCCCTGCTCAGATTTGTCTTCCTGGAAGGGAAATATTTGTTGATGTCCAGATGAACAGTCTTTTCTTAGTATTATCCCATCTCACAGCACCAAGTAGAACACTTCAAATGCATCTAAACCTTCCCAGTGTGGGTGGGCCCTGTTGGAACGTCCTACTGAGCCCAAAGCAGACTAACTACAGATGCTCCCTCCATTCCTTTCCTCTCCTTGGCCCCAATCATTTCTTCTGCTCACCATCCTTCAAGGCATACCTGACATCCAGGGAAGGAAAAGATTCTCTCACCATCTGCACCCTCCTCAACCAACCTTCCCCAAAAGTGCCCATTTCTGGGCACAATTCACATGCCAGCGGAATTGTTGGTCCATCTTTTGTTCCTGGAAGATATAGGAGGAGTGTGGATACTATGTTCTGCATACTCCTCACCACTCTGGCTTTCTCAGGTAACTCTATTCCCTTCTTGACTCCTACAGTGGGTATTTCCCAAGAGAGTGTGTATCCTTCCTGTTGATAGTCCCATTGTTCAAACCTTTTAGTGTGCGAACTCTATTTTAGTGGTGATGGTCCATGCACGTCAGAGCACACTTGTTCTATATCTTCTTGACAATGTTCATCATCAGCCCACTGAGAAGACACCAAGGGCATCCTATCCAGACACCTCCGCTTATCCTGACACTTAGGGGTGCATTTCTCATTTTCAAACTGATTCCTGATATACACAGGAAGGGAGAGAGAGAGGATGCAGTACTGAAAACCTCAGATGGCCCCAGGGTCCCCACATTTGCTCTCCCCTGAAGAGTTCTTTATCACTAAAGGACAGCAGAGCCATATTTCCTTTCTGCTCTCAGGATTGGGACATTCTACAAAGTGCCCTGAACTGATTTCTCTGATACTTTACATCCCTTAGAAACTAGCTGCTTCTTTTCTTTGACAAAAGTGAAAAGATGGTTGTTAATATCCAGAAAGATGAGTTTCTTGAGCCTTGCATGTAGCTGTACCCATGGAAGATTTAACTGAAGTCTTGAAATGCAGACCAAGACCAGAAATCTGTGTTGGCACAGGGCCCAGCACATCAAAACCACATGATAAATGCTTGTTCTCTGAATGGATGAGTGAATAAATGAATGAACTGATCTGCACCTACAAGTGTCTAAAAATCTACATTTGTATCTGTCCTACCTTTGTCACTTTGAGCTGGATTTGCACATCGCTACACACACACACACACACACACACACACACACACATACACACACATACTGTACCCCAATTGATTATATGAGTCTCCAGCCTGCTTGCACAATCTCCCTGGTCTTTCTTTGAACGCTCAGTACTGTATGCCTCTATCCCACACCCTGATTCTGATCTTCCCTTGGCTGATGGTGGTTCTTCTCTTTCCAAAGGAACACCAATAGTACTGGGGGGAACATGGACATAAAATTCAGGGCATTCAGGAGGTAAACTGCCAGGCTTTTATATGTGTGTGTCTGTGGAGGGAGGGAGTTCATGACGATAAGCTCTTACACTCACATTCTAGATCACTTCAGGATTTGCTATTTTATATCCATCAGTGGGAGCCACTGACATTTTCCACTTGAGGCTCCAAAGCATTTACTTCTGAGTGCATCCTAACTAAGGCTACCATTCATCAGCCTTGTTAACCATTCCCTAGATACACAGAAGAGAAACTAGGCATTCCAGGGCAGAACTTTGCAAAGCAGAGGTCTGAAGGGGAAAACATTAGAGAAAGCAAATTTGTCTTTGAAATCCTGGTCCTACCATTTACTAAATGTTTTACTTTGGGCTAGTTATAAACCTCCCTGGAACCTAATCTTTTCATCTAGAAACTACTAATCATAATAGTACCAATTTCAAAAGGATTCTATAAAAATTGAGTTAGATAATCTATGCAAACATTTATCAATCTGGCCGGCACATAATTAATGCATTCCACAGGCAAGGGGATTTATTAGTTAACCACCCAGGTGAAGTTGCAGTAAAAGGGATTTATTAGTTACCCACCCAGGTAAGTAAAAGTGGAAACAATTTCTCCTAAAGGCATCAAGTAGAATCTGAACACATTCTTGGGATACAACAAAGATGAAGACGCTGGGGATAGTCTGTTCTAGAAGGGAGGATTTACAGTCAGAGCTCAACCTCTAGACTTATTTTAGTAGAGATAGAGATCTCTAGATCAAAACATAAATACTGGGGCACCTGGGCAGCTCAGTCACTTAAGTATTTGACTCTCAATTTCACCCAGGTCATGATCTCACAGTTTGTGAGATCGAGCCCCCACCTTAGGCTCTATGCTGACAGTGTGGAGCCTGCTTGAGATTCTCTTTCTCTCTCTCTCTGCCTGTCTCTTACTCGCTCTCAAAAATAAGTAAGTAAACTTAAGAAAAAAGTAAATACTGACACATTAAACATCAAATAGGTTAAATACAATGTGGAAACCTGGAGTGGATCCTGGAACAAAAACAAATGACAATAATGGAAAAACAGGTGAAATCCAAAGGGAATTCAGAGTTGAGTTAATAGTAACTAATGGTAGTCAACCAACCACTGTTTCTTAGTTCTGACAAATGTGCCATGATTCTGTAAGAGGTTAATATTACAATAAGCTGGGTGAAAAGATACCCAGGAATTCTCTGCATTAACTTTCAAATGCTTTTGTAAATTTAAAGTGATTCTAAAATTTAAAAAAAAGTTTATTAGAAAATCAAATAGATCCCTTTTGTCTTTGAAGAACTTTCCACAGTGGACTCACTTTTAGACTTAAAGTCATGTCTTTAATTTTTACTTCCTGGGTGATAGGTAGGGGGAATGGAGGACTGAGTCCTTTGTCCCTGGGTGAAGCCAGCTTGAGAGTCACTCCTGTGGCCTCATCCTGGCTGTTTTTCTCATTTCTCTAGATCTGGCTATGGCCTGGTCACCAGCTTAGCTTAACTTGAGAGAAAGATGAGGTGTCAGAAGGGAAAAGTGGCCAACATTTGGTTTTCCTGAGCTCATTTTTCTCAGAAAAGTCAATGAATGTCTTATGACTCTGTACCCCCTCCCCCTGACACATTGTCCCCATTGGACAACGTTCCTGGCTACAGTTGAGAGAATTCATAATGGCTTCTTGAAAACCCTAATACAGGTCCTTGGATCTGCAGTCCTAATGGATTACTAAAACAAAAGATACAGAGGGGAAAACAGCATTTCAATGAGCAATTACATTTATTCAAGAATGGTTTTAAATATTTTACATGCTTACTGAAGTCTCATCCCATGAAATGAGGAAGCTGAGGGTCAGGGAGGCTAGAGACTTGCCCATAGCCACATAAAGAGAAACAGGGAGTCACAGAGAGGTGGGACCATATAAAAATTCCAGTTTCTTCCTGCCTTCCTTAGATACATACACACAAACATAGATACACACACACTTCTTCCAGAGGTCAAAATGTCTCTGATTTCACTAACTATGTGCTGTGCAATTGTGCTAAATACTTGGCAGACACTTACTCCCAATAGCACTTCCCCATTGTTAACCTCATTTTACAGAAGAGGTAAATAAAGCCTAAAGAAAGCACTTTAGTATCTTACTCAAGGTTTATAAAGTTTATAAAGGGGTGGGTCTAGGACACATACTCAGCCAATCTGATTCCAGAGCCTTTCATCACTCAGTGAATATTTGTTGAATGAATTGATGGAAAACAGCTTTGGGGGAGGAGTGCAGAGTAGTCTCAATAATCCTGTGCCCTGGATCTAACATCTAGAAGGTGTGAGACCATGTCTCCTGGAGTGGGCAGTTCCAGAAAGACTCCCGCACTTACCTTTGTCTTTGCTTCTTCTCTCACTTCTTTTGGGGACTCTGACAGGTATTTAATGCATGGCAAAGAGAAAAAATGCCACTCAAGATATTTTAATTGAGAGAGAACACACATGTGTGCACATGCACACACACGAGAGAGAAACAAAATATAAAGGAAATTTCAGTTCTGTTTCTTGCTAGCTGTAGGGCATGTGACATTGGGGGGAAATATCCAACCCTTTGGACCTCTTTCTTTATCTAAGAAATGGACTAATGGTCTCTAACGTCTGTGGTTATTGTAAGAATCAGATATAATTTCTCCAGAGGCCCCCAGACCATGGGCGGTAGGGGAGATGCCTTACACAACTAGTTTTATATTTTTTATCTTTACTGTCATCCTTGTCTATTTCATAAAACCTGTTTAGTTCAGCAGAGGCTCACAGCCATATGTCAACCAAACACAAGCACCAAGGCCACATGTCCCCCAAATCCTGATACCACCCAGGGAGATGAAAGCTGGAGCCTTAACAAGGCTTATCATCAGAGTGGAGAGATGAGAGGGTTCAACTGGACTGGGAAAACAAAGAGTGTGTCCAAGTTGGCAGAAGGAGACCTTTCCGTAGCCTCTATGTCCCTTGCTTGATCCAGTCAGCTAAAGGGGGATCCTATAACAGAGTCATTGCCCCAAAAAGATGGTCTTTATTATCAGTAGTCATATTGGCAGTGAAATTCAACCTGAGCTTTAGACATGGACAGACTGATTAGTAAGAGCGTCCACTACCAACAAACACAAAATGAAATTAAACTGTAGCTTTTGGAGATATTACTCGACTTTTTGCCCCCTTCTCTTTGGTCTCCTGCTGATGGATTGGTTGGAAAGTAAGACAAAACAGTGTACTAAAACCCAGAAGCTTATTGCAGAACTCCAGGAGGAGTGGGAGAGCCTGGAGAGAGGCTAGTCATTCTTCATAGTGGGTCCCTCCCAGCAAAGATTAGGATTATAATCAGTGGGATAATGGCTAGTGCCCTGATCATCCCTGCCCATACAGGGTACAGACACAGGATACAGGGCAAGGGAGACTATTCTCCAGGCAGGGACCTTGCAAGAGGGAATTCCACGCAGCAGTTCTCCAAAAAAAGCAGAATGAAGAAAACTGCAAAACAACAATATCACCAACAATGGCATGGATTAAAAAAAATCATGCCATCACCACCACCAAGGACAGCAATAGTATCAAATACAGAAATGCAACATTAACACAGACCCAAGGGGGAAGGAAGGAAAGGAAAGGGAAGAACAGAAAGGGATGGAGAGAGGGAAATGAATTTGTATTTAAAGTCCTAATTTTATACTAGACCACAAAAGCAATGCCTCTATCTGTCATCATCATTATTATTATCCTCAGAACTACTTCATGAGTTTTTTGCTCTATTTCATATAAAGAAACAAAGAAATTGGACAACTCCGGCCTCTTAGCCAGTGGGTTAGTGTTGGAGGTGGAACTGATGGTCAGGCCTCTGGGTGCTCTCTCCTAGCTGGTTCTGGTGTGAATGTGGCCTGGGATGCCAGGCCAGCCTGGAGGCTTGTCCCCACAAAGTCAGGGTCCCACCCCATGGAGAGATGGCCTGACTTTCCTGACACTTCACACTGGTAAGGAGGCATTCGCAATATTCTCTCTTGCTCCCCACCCTCCATCTATGGTTTTTGGTAGCAGAACACACTCTGAGGCACCTACACCCGCGATGGGCCCATTCCTGGCCGCCCTGGATCTCTCTTCCATCAACCAATTTTCTGCAGAATTGTTCCCCTTCTTCCTTCTTTCTTGTTTTCCTTGCAGGGATTCTCATCTGGCTTGTTTTTGTGTCTTCTCATCTCCTTTATTCTTAAGCCGGAGTATTTTCTTTTCCCTCTTGAGGCAGTTGTTTCCAATAAATCCCTGCTTGTTTTCTTTAAGTTGTTCAGTTATTTTAAGTTGCCTCTTCCACAACCCTCTGTCTGCATTTCTGCTTTCCATCTGGGCCACTTGGTTCAATCCGTTTCTGGAATGAAGACATTTGAAACTCAGAGAGCCCGGCCTGCCCCTGAGAGCAGAAAGGCCTAGCAAAGGGCTAAACCCACCTGCTGATCTTTCCAGAACTTTTCTCATGTCAGATCAACTAGTAACATTGCTGCCAACATCTTGACTGGCCACTAGGACAATTAATATTCCTGGTTTCCACAAAGGCAGTCTAGTTATACACATGGAGTGGGACCTTTGATCTGAGCATGTCTATGTGTACCTATCAGTTGGGGCCATGGCAGACAGCATTTGGCGCATTCAAATTGGGAACCTTAAAAAGAATTTAATAAAAATACTTTACCAAGGTGTAGGCAGGCTGCAGAGAAACCACAAAGGACATAGCAGTGTCCTGGGGATAGCAACAGCAGAGTTCTGTTATCACCATGCTCCTGAAGGGATAAGAGCAGGGAGCAGCCCTCTGGAAAGAAAGGACCCCATAGGAGGAGGTGCCTTCTTGGCCCATGGATGTAGCCAGGCTTGGCACTCACAGGAAGGATAATGAGAAATTGCAAGCTTCCATCCTACTTCTTCCCCTTTGAACATTCTTGCTCAGACTCCCCATTGACAGCCCTTCACCAAAAAAACCAGAAGTCATGAGAACCCACTAGGGATGTCCATATTGATCAGACTTCTGGGTCATAGACCAGCGTGGGAATGGGTAGAGAATGGATCTGGGCATCAGGGCAAATGAAAGTTCTTCAGAAAAATGAACATGCATGTACATGTACCTCTATGCTCATATATACATGCATATATGCTCATGAGTGTGTGCTAGGCTGATGAGAGGAAATATCTGGTTTGCTCTAAGGGAGGAGTCTATCAAGGGCTACCTCTTTGCTGTGTTTGGTCTGTAGAGATTACTGAGGATCTTGATTTCCTCCAATTCTGCTCACTTAGTGTTTGAAAAGCAGGGCAAAGTCCTGGAAGTGAGAGTCTCCTCTGGGATCATAGGTGTAGAAGCTATCTTTAGATATTAAGGTGACAGAAGGTTTCAACCAAAGGATGAGATATGTCAAAAGGAAAGACGTATTCTTGCTTCTGCAGAACTCCCTCCAGGAGAAGGAAAAGTCAAATCAAGGGTGAATGCTTCCATTTGAAGAAGTATATCCCAACTACCTCACCTGAATGGGGGTAATAGAGACACATTCAAATGATGGGGCATTAAGGAAAGGGGCTTTTCCTGGGAGCTTCAAGTGAAATTGAAATCAAGGACTGGATTGAGTCAACAGCTCAGTAGAGATTTAAAATGGAATTCAGACACTCTGAAGCAGAGATCAAATTGATGTCACATAGAGTAGGTCTCTAATATCTGGTACAGTCTCTTGAGCACAGCACAATATCATTGTCACAATATGATACTATCAGTTTGGAGTGTGTTACTGGCATGTCTCTATCATTAGGTCATGAAAGTCTTGTTGACCATCATATCCCTAACATGTGGCTTAACTCCAAGGAAGTCCACAACAATAGCCTGTTGGACAAATGAACACTGATATTTGTCCATTTCTTTACATAGGACTAGGGTGTAGCTCTGAGTTCTCCTGAGTTGGGCCAGGAAAGAGCTACCCATGCCATTTAGTCTTCATTGTAACCAACTCCTTCCCAAATTCCAGGCCTTAATGATGAACTTAATTTCATCCCCAAGGGGAGGCCCTCTTTCTGAGAGGATGAGTGAACAAGACTCATCCCATTTGACCTGGATTTAGTCCCAGCTCTTATATTCTTGGTCCAGTCTTTTCCAAAGCCCAGTTTATCTCTAATTGACTCTCCTGCCCTTGCTCCACTTACACCCTCTTTTGAATCTAAGCTTCCAACAGGCAGCTTCATGCATGTGCCACTTTTTTTTTAATGTTTTATTTATTTTTGAGACAGAGAGAGAGCATGAGCAGGGAGGGGCAGAGAGAGGCTCCAGCAGAAGCAGGCTCCAGGCTCTGAGCTATCATCACAGAGCCCAATGCAGGGCTCGAACCCACAAATGTGAGATCATGACCTGAGCCGAAGTTGGAAACCTAACCAGCTGAACCACCCAGGCACCCCGAATGTGCCACTTTTTAAGCCACGGTTTTCTTTCTTTCTTCTCCTTCTTCTCCTACTTCTTCTAAGAACTTATTTATTTAATTCCATTTAATTTTCCATTTAATTCCATTGCTCAGGTTTAGATACATGAGACAGGAAAAGGAGATGTAAATATTCATTTTGTACCTAATCTTTGCCCATCCACCCCACAACCACTCTAATATTGCAATTTTCATCTTACTTTTTTTTTTTAATAGGCTTCATGCCCAACCCAGTGCCTACCATGGGGATTGAACTCACAATCCTGAGATTAAGACCTAAGCTAAGATCAAGATTTAGACACTAAACCAACTGAGCCCCCTGAGCACCCCTGAAATCCTCATCTTCTAATGGAGTAAGCTGATCATCACAAAAATGATAGGACTCATTCAAGGTCCCACAGTGAGCCAGCAGCAGTCCCTCAGCTTGAACCCTCATCGATCTGTGACCAAGTCTGAGCTCTTTCTGTTCTACCAATAATGTAGGAGTCCAACTTCCTCCCAAGTATGCCTGTAATGGTGGCACTCTGGAAGAATGGAGAGCAAAGAAAAGCCACCACCATCTTTCCTTGGAAAACCCCATTTCCATTTTGATTTAATTTAGATTTAATAAAATGCTTAATGCATCTTAATTAAACCCAAATTGAAATTAAAAATGGTTTAACAAGGTTTAATAGTGATGTGAGAGATCACACAATTCCACTTCAATAAATATTTTCCTAATAACAAATAACCATTTCATTAGTGAGGAAAACGTTGCCATTAAGTCTAAATTAAATTAAATTATCCATAATTTACTGGCATAGTTAACAGTATACATTAATGAAAAAAATGTGGTTTATGTGGGGTGTTTTGTTTTGTTGTTGTTTTTTTAAACTGCCTACATGTTACAAATGACTCTAGTTTAGGGAATTTAAAGAGACACTGGGAAGAGGGTCTTGGGTAGATGGTCTGAAGCCAATGGAACCATCTCTGAAATTCCATCTCATCTAATAACAGATATGATGAGGAAGGGGGGAAAGAAAACATGTAGCTTTCCCCCAATGCCTTGGGATTTCTATCAGTGTCACAACCATAAAATGGGATATTGGTAGGGGTGGGTGAAGAGATTGTGAGCCTAGGAGATCTCTGGCTCAAGATAAAAATGGGAAATCAGGCTCCTATATAAAATGGCTCGTTTCAGATGAGGAAAGATTGAGGATACAGAATATGAGAGAGGAGAAGAGGGCCAATCTGCTTCCCAGTGTGTATATATGGGGATTGGGGTATGCACGTGCATATTTCTGTTTTCTGCTTTTTTATTTCTTCATGGCCAAGCTTGAAGCATGAATTAGGAAAGAGATTGGTTGGGGACTATTCTAGGGCAATACATAGTTTTCTAGAATAGGGTATCAAGTGGGAGATAGGTATCCAGCCTATGGAAATGGGCTTTAAGGAAAGGGTAATGGTCTCAGAATTGGGTCCTTTTTGTTTCAGCCCACTGTGCTGGAGTGAGAGGATAGTGAAGGTGCCGTGGGCTGAACTGTGTAAACTTTGCTGCAACATTAAGAGTGTCAGAGACACATATTCCCAACCAACGTTTTCCAAATCCAAGAGGTAGACCCCACTTCCCAAGACTCTTGATCTCAAACTTTCCCATATAGGTAATAGAAAGTGTCCCATACTATGCTCTCCTATCCATAGGATATTATCAAGAGCTACCCTAATACTGTGGCCATGAGCTGTACGGGGATACTGAGCTTTCAAAATATGGCTACTCCTAACTAAGATGTGCTATGCATGTAAAATATACCCCGAATTTCAAAGACTTAGAGAATATAAGTAATCACTAACGATTTTCTATAAGTTATGTTAATAATTATTTTCTATTGATTATAGTAAAGTTATGATATTTTAGATATATTGACTAATTTTAAAATATTTAAAAAATTAATAGATCCTATTTATTTTTATTTTAATCAATGTGGCTACTAGAAAATTTAAAATTATGTATGTGGCTTGCATAATACTTCTATTAGAGCTCATCTAGATAGAGATACCTTCAACAAAGCAATGGACACATTTCATTCTCTTTTGTGTTAACATTAACACTCACTATTCATCCATTTGTTTATTCAAGAAATATCTTTGAACATTCATTAATACAGACCCTGTGATAGGTATTAGAGATAAAGGTGCTAAAAAGTAGCCCGGTTCCATGAATCTTAAGCACATCCATGCACACATTCACACACCTTCACAACACATGCTCATGCCTATTCAAATGTGCATCCAGTCACAGATGGTCCCACAACACACAGACATGCACGTATACACACATGCGGGCAAACGTGCATTAACAGCTACAATAAGGTTCTGAGAACTAAACACTCCTTGAGTTAGAAGCCATCACTCTTCAGACAGGTTTAGCTACTCTGGCAGCCAGCCAGGGAAAGTCACACCCTAAAATTTCCAGGAGGATAATCAGCAAATAGAAGTATGGTCAAGAGTCGCGCCTGCGTGGTTCAGACGGTTAAGCGTCCGACTTCAGCTCAGGTCATGATCTCACGGTTAGAGACGGCCCAATGGCGCAGTGGATAACGTGTCGGACTACAGATCAGAAGTGTGGTCAAGACTTATCTTTACGATTTTATCAAAGCATATCAATCAGGCTTTTAAGTGAGAAGACCAAATATGGCAGATTCTAATCTATCTGTCCATGCCTGAGTACATCAAGAAAGGTCAGCAAATTTCTATTCAAATTTCTATTTGAATAGAAAATTTAATATAAAAAAGCTACATGGGGAGGAACTGGAAGGACAAAGAGAACACCCTGGGGTACCCACAAGTAGCAACTACAGGAAATAGCCACCCCCTCCAGGGCTGCGGACACAAAAGACAGAAATTTGAGTTGTGAACACTTAGAAACTCAGAAGAGGAAACCCAGAGCTGAAACAGGCAATTGAGCAGGGGTCCAGCCGGCCAGCGCTGCCTGGCTAAAGGAGATTTTCTCAATTGCTCATCTGTGATAACAGAATGCCACAGGCTGAGTGGCTTAAATAACAGAAATTTATTTTCTAGAAGGTCTGAGATTAAGGTTCCAACAAGATCTCATTCCTCATAAAAGCTCTCTTCCTCGCTTGCAGACAGCTGCCTTCTCACTGTGTCCTCACATAAGGGGAAAAGATTAGAGGGTTCTGGTCTCTACCTCTTCTTAGAGAGTCTCCAGCCCTGTTGGGTTATAGTCCCATCCTTGAGACTTCATGGAACTCTTTTCACCTCCTCACAGGCCCCATCTCCAAATACAGTCACACAGTAAGTTGGGGCTTCAATGCGTGGATTTAAGGAGGCCATATTTGGTCCATAGTAGGTGTCACAACACTAATTCTACAAGTGTCATTTAAAAATGCTGCCAGCTGGATTCAGTTGCCAAGATGGGGAAGAACTGGTATCAGAGTGAAGAAGCATTGCTAAGGGCATTGCTGAGAGAAACAGGAAGCCAAGAAACAGAATCCATCATCAAATCCATTTAGGGAACCTTCATGGTCTCATGGTATCCTCCTGTTGGTAACTCATAAAGACACACCGGAAGAGCCAATTTTTGCAATAAAGAGACATGTGGTGCTTTTCACCCAAAGTTCCCCAAACACCTTTGGCCACAGATGTGTTTTCTGTTTGTTTCTTTTCAGAATTTCCAAAGTAGTTTTCCAAACATTTTCGGCACACCTTCGAGAAGCATCGCACTGGAGATGCCGTAGGTGGTAAGACCATGAGGTATACGATTAACTGATAGTGTGGCTCACATTTGGACAGGTCGCCCTTCTCCTTAAGTGCTTTAGTCTAATGACTGCTAATTACAGGGGTGATCACCCCAATGCCATTGGGCATTCTTATAAAACAGAAGCCCTGTGAGGTCACAAGGCTTTTTTTTCTTTTTTCTTCACAAACGTATTCTTAACATCCATCACAATGCATGCAGCCTGGTAAACATCCATAAATGCATACTGTATGTTGCCAGCGGGGGAAGGAAGGGAGCAAATGGGTAGTCAGAAGAGCTAACAATAACATTGCATGTGTGAATCAACATGGGGTGTGGCAAGGAAGGAGTGTAGTGCTGTCCTGTAGAAATGCAATGAAGCTGCTATGTAATTTTAAAGTTTTCTGATAGCTTCATTCTAAAAAGTCGAAAAAGAAACAGGCGGAACTAATTTTAGTAATGTGTTTTGCATAACACAATCTATCCAACATAGAGTCTATATAAAAAGATTGATACAATACTTTGCACTCTTTTTTATCTGAAATCCTTGAAATCTGATGTGTATTTTATATTGACAACACCTCTTAGCTGCACTGGCCACATTTCAAGTATTTAACAGTCACGTGGCCACTGAATTGGACATCATTAAGAGAGACTTACCAAGTACAACACAAAATTTGGTGATATGGGGTGAACGCTCAGATTAGTAAATGGATATGAGCCAGAAATCATTGTCTAGTGATAATTATTGACTACTGTGAGAACATCTTATTTAACTGACATTATTCACATATAAGTTCATGGTGAACATGAAACAGAGTTCAAATGAGAAAAAAAATTAATAGAGGGTATTTTACCACAGTGGATTCAACTAGAAAGGCTAGTAATTTTTTAACACTTGAAAACTGATAGGGGACACCTGGGTGGCTCAGTTGGTTGAGCTTCAGATTCTTGATCTCAGGGTCATGAGTTAAAAAAGAAAATAGAAGTGCAATAGGAGAAAAGTTTTAGAGAAAATAAAGATTAGGAAGTAGCATCTTAAAGAGAAATTCCTCTTTGTTTTCCCAAAGCCAAAACTTGCCATTGCCATTAGAAGTCTAGGGTAGGACCATGTGGTTTCTCAGGGTTTGTAAGTTGTATGAAGATGGATGCTGGATATGTCTTCCCCATTAGTGAATTCCCAATGCCTAGTAAAGTGCCTGTACCTTAGTAGATGTTCAAAAAAATATTTCCGAAATGAATAAAATAAAAGAGAGGAGAACAGACTGAAAAAGCACATGAAAATTTCCCGAGAGCTGAATATAGAGGTGCAAAGCCAGAAAGGAAAACCCCATGTGAGAGGAAGCCTTAGTGCCACCACTTCCCAGCTGTGCCTGTCTTCACTCTCATTCCGAGGGGCTGGGACAATGAAAGTGTTTGCAGGTTTCCTGCCCAAAGACGTTGCATCATCTCCCCTGGGTAGAAAAGGATAACGCAGAAATCTGGATCATTTCTCCAACCGTCTAATCTCTAGTTATACTCCTCCTCCAGTCCGCTCTCCAAACTGACTACAGAGTATAATTCTTGTCTGCATTTCCTCGAGAGGACATTTTGTTCATCTCCGTGTACATACTTCAATGCCCAGCACAGTGCCTTTTACCTAGCAACTCTCCAAAAATCGTGGTTGTATAAATGGAAAGGTAGGAAGGAAGGAAGGAACGAACGAATGAACGAATGAAGGGAGGGAGGGAGGGAAGGAGGGAGGTTGGGAGAGAGGAGAAGAGGAAGGGAGGAAGGACGGGAGGGAGGGAGGGAGGTTGGGAGGAAGGGAGGGAAATAAGCAAAAGGCCATATTAGCATTTTTAAGCTATCTTTCTACCATAACAGGGCATTATTTTGATAGAACATAAATTTGGTATTTTTAACCATACATTCAAATCTAAAGATTTGTCTTCCAGAGAGGGGAAATGCATTTGCCCTGGTACACATATACAAACCCAACATGTCTCTAAAGGGGTTATAACTCATCAAGGCAAAGTTCTTAGGTCCACACCTCTAAGACATATTTCTAATATGGTAGCAGTTCTGTTTAATCTGCCTCCCAGGAGTTAGAGACAACTTAACATTTCCAACACAAGGAACTCTCGTCTTCAGACTGAATGACTCTACATGGCTCTCTGTTTTTGGACACAGACCATCTTTGGAACAGCCATCAGCTCTGCAGGGAGGGTTGGTCTACAAGTCCTTCAGATCACTCCCACCCTGTACCAACGACTTTATGCATCTGGGCCTTCCTGACACAGACAATAAAGTCATTTAAAAGGGCATTTTTGTAAAATTCCAATTTGCAGAAGTGTAAGTGTTTTCTCTGCAAACAAAGAATGCCATTTATTGGGAGGGAAAATGACCTAGGGCCCTCCTGTTTGGGCTTTGGTATCTATTATTAGTTTTTCTGTTGGAGAGAGGTGAGGATATAGGTTTCACATTAAAACAAAAACCTAATCAGTATTTCAGCTGTCTGAGTATTGTGAACTGAAGACATCTGTATTTTTAGTTAGTTCTTTCATAAATATGATTATGGGATGTCACGTGCTCACCCTTGAAACCAACACCTGGAACTTTGAAAGGACGGCCACTCAGTGTCCTCAGGCTTGGACAGATCATACAGGGAAGTCCTGGCTATTGCATTAACAGTGTTATCAAAAGGACTCCAGATTCAAATGATTTTCCTGTCTGTAAATTAAATAATATGAAAACAAAATCCACCAGGTCCAACAGGAAAGCAGAAATATAACAGTGAGAATTTCCTGTCACGGGGGCATTTCAAATCCCTGTTATCAAAAAGTCTACTGAATGGAGACTGATGAAGTCCTCAGCCTCAGAGAATAAGTCAAAGGGCACCCCAGAGTTTCTCCTGGTTTTGTCAGGATAAAAAATGCAAGGACCCATGAGAACTAAAACTAAGCCTTGGGAGAGGGTAGAAAGGCACCTTGATTCTACAGAAGACTCTTTTTCAACCTCTGGCTTCTAAATTCTCATGGGGAAAGCATCATACCCAGTGGTTAATATAGTTAAATTTAAATAACTCTTGGTTTTTACGCTAGGGACCCATCATGAGAAAATATACATTAGAGTCTTGAGTATGTGAAGGTCACTGATTATTAAAATTCAAGTTCTCCCAGGGCCTGGGGTCTTCCTGGTCTCCCAGCCCTCTAATAGGTCACAAAGGATCCAGGACCACCGATCGGCAGCACACAGGCTAGTGATTGCTCATTCCACTCCTTGCAAGTCACACTATCCAGATGGGGAGAGAGAAGCATGTTCTAGATTCTAGATACAGCCTTTCTGGATTTCAAATCCCGCAGCTGCACTGCAACTTTGCTGGCAAATCCTTGGAAAGCTGATTGCCTTCAGTTTATGCTCTTTCCTCAATGAGGGTTTTTCTTCTTTACCTTCTAATCATTGTCCCTTATCATTCCTAATGAGTGATGATAAGAGGGAAAAGGCTAGGTAAACTGACATTAGGTAAAGTTTCTTCTTCTGGTCATCTCCCCATGGCAGAGTGTGCAACTCATTATCAATGCCATTAAATCCCCCTTCACAGAGTTAGGAAATGTTGCTAAAGATGATCGAATCTAGAGGCATCTGGGCGGCTCAGTCAGTTAATTGTCCAACTTTGGCTCAGGTCATGAACTTGTGGTTTGTGAGCTGGAGCCCTGCATTGGGCTCTGCGTTGACAGTATGGAGCTTGAATGGGACTCTGTCTCCCCCTCTCTCTGCCCCTCCTTCAGCTGCATGTGCATGCTCTCTCTTTCTCTCTCTCTCTCAAAATTAACTTTAAAAGAAAAAGGTGATCAAATATAATTAAGGACCATGAATAAGTTCTCTACTTCCCCGTATGAACTGTGGGATGTGTTTAAAGTTCAAGTATTGAAAGCACATAGAAAATATGTTTTCAAGAACTGATCTCTATTCTCAACGAACATTTTTGAAAAAGGCATTTTGGCTATATGGTGGTGTAGGTGCACACGTATAAAAACCTGCACGAAGATAAAACCCAAATTTACACTGCGAACCCCAGTTTGCCAAATTATCTGACAAATACAGCACAATTTGGTAAAATTGAAAGGGAGCATTGGTGGCTTTTAAACCATTCTTTATTCAAACCCCTGGCGGTTCATTTCAGAAAGAGGAGTAAGAAATTCTGAGTCTCATAAGTGTTCCCAAATTTAGGGGGATGCTACCAAAAACACAAGAATGAGTTAGGAAGTCAGAGGACTTGCACCCCAAGAGGCCTCTGCCCCACTCTGTGAAGTTTCCATGCCTTCACAACTCCCATGGAAGGGCACTCATTCCCACCGACGCAGGAGGGCCGGATAGGACCGGTGGAGTGACACCGGCTCGCTGGGGCCAGACCCCATCTTCAGCAAAGGCTTCTGTTTTATTAATTCCCCGGCAAGCATGCAGTCACGACCCTTCTCTCACAGACACACAGAATGCAGGTTTCTCTAGTGGAATCTGAGTTTCATAGAATGCAGCTCGTACTGAATGTCAGAATACGGCTTGCTTCATCTTCGCTCCAAATCTAAAAGTCACCTTAGTCAATCATCCCCGAGGACAATCCCTACCTTATTGTTATGAAGAAGCTGAAATCCTGAAAAAGGGAGAAACAGATCAGTGAGCGTGATGCCGCTGAACTTGGTGCAGGGGAGCCAGAATGTGGAGAGAAGAAAAAAAAAATCAAAGGTTTCTGGGAGCTGTGACCTAAAACTCATAGTCACTTTTCCCATTCATAAAACATGCTCCCATGAATCAAATTTTTGGTTCTTTACTACTGATGGGAGAGCTTGTAAGGAAGGTATGGCCAGAGGTATAGTCACAAGAATAGAAATGCCCCCGTCTCATCCTTCTAGGTCACAGGTAAGTGTCACTTGGAATTGTGGTCACAGCCCCACCTTAGCACACACGTCATGGATTCCTTGTGTTCTATTGTGCTGCCTGTCCTTCAAAGTCAGGACGATAATATTTGTTGTAAATCAATTATAATAATCATTGAATTATTATTCAATAACACACTCATTCATCTTTCCACCTGGAATGGACATTCCTCCTCCAGAGGACTTACCCTCCCTGCAAGGCAGCAGATGTTTAATGTGACATGTTCTGCCCAGGATTACCTGATCCCAAATGGCCATAACTGTAAGAGCAAATGTGTTCATGGCGGGGACAGGGGAAGGGTACATATATTTTATAAGATGAAAGCTTCATGCTTCCAGCTGAAGTTTCTATCCAGTCTTTACTACAACTCAGCCTCTGGGGCACCTGAGTGACTCAGTCAGTTAAGCAACCAACTCTTGGTTTCAGCTCAGGTCGTGATTTCACAATTCATGAGTTCAAGCTCCGCCTTGGGCTCTGTGCTGGCAGCATGAAGCCTGCTTAGGATTCTTTCTGTCTCCCTCTCTTTACCCTTCCCCAGTTCGTGCTCTCATGATGTCTCTCTCAAAATAAAAAAATAAATTTAAAAAAACCTCAGCCTCTGACACCAATATCCCTCTTTTTAAGTAATAGAAGAAATGTAATGTGAGATAAAGATATTCCTCAAAATTGAGGGCTGAGTGTTACAACTTTCATGTTAGAAATAATTTCAATTAAATGCATGTCCTTTCCAGAGGGTCTCATGAAAGAATGATTCATTCATGTATACCTATCTTTTTTCCTGTAATAACAAAAAGAAGTAAATGCATGGTGAAACCAACATTCCTTGGCGACAGTCATTCAGCGTCCACTTCCAGAATAATACAGCGGTAGAATTAACCCTTGCCATCATTACAGATGGTGTCTTTTTTTTTTTCACTTTGCATTTGTGTGGCTACAACTGTGTAAGTTCTTTTTTTAATGAAGCAATAAATGGTGGAGATTATCTGTACAGTACCTACAGAAAATCAGCTCCCCACGTGAGGGAACAGCTGGTGCCCAAATAACGGATTTTTATTAAGAATCCATTTTAAAAATGATGGGAGAACCAGAATGTGAGAGTTGGCCAAGGCAAAGAGGAAGAAGGAAGACCAAATTAGAAGAGACCCAGAACAAGAATTGTTTTGACCAAATCTGCTAAAGAGTAAGCAATGTCGTCTTTTAATAGAAAACATTTTGTATGACATTAACACAGGCTTCTTTGTTACTGCATTTTCTTCCTGCCGTCACTCTTTGAAATGAATTGAGAGAGGTATGTAAAGAATATGCTTAATTATGGACGTCGTCTGGCTGGAAACTGCAAGAAGATGACCAGTCTTTCAGGATCCTGGGATGTCTGCCCTGGAGACAACCTGAAAGAGCATCTAATTCAAGCGTTTTAGGCTTGAACTCTGGTCAGTACATAGTCCTCATTTATCATGGGTGTGCTGAGACTGTCCTTTGGCTTGATCAGAAAGAGAAATGCTATTGACTAGCAATGTCTGCTGCAGGCATAGAAGCCGTGAGTGATAGTACGCATGCTCTACATTTGCCCCCTCTGAGTTAGTGCAGACCTGTCCTTGTGCAGAGGTGGAAGTCGAGGCCCAAAGATTGCTAGCTAAATAGTCCCCATCTTCTAGACATAAAGTGACAGGTCTAGAACTGGATCCTGGACATCCTGATGCCCAGACCTGCACCTTTTCCATTCTGTATTTCTACTAAATATCCTGGGTTTTTTTTTCTTGTAAAAACAACTTGCTGATTTTATGGGAATCAACAGGAAAAAAAAAATACAGCCAAACTTTGCTATAAAGCAAAGCACATCTGTAGGAGCTAATCTTAAAATGAAAAAGCTGAAAATTATAATCCCACTCTAAACATCCCCCACTTTGAAAATGAGGAGTGGGGGCAGATAAAGGACAAAAGTCATCTCTATAGTCTGCAATAGAAGGTATTGATTTGGCAGGGCCAAGAGCATGTCAATGTTATATATGGCAGCAGACCGGATTGGTGCACAGCAGATAGTATTGTTCGATAGTAATAAATAATAATTATGTACAGGCATTGTCTCCCTGATGCTCCATTCCCCTGTCGTCGCTAATAATCAGAATCTGGTCCTTCCAGAGACCACCCTTCAGTCTGATTCTAACAAGGCTGTAATTCATCCTCGGCCCATGGAAAGTACATACATCTCTTCTAAATGTGCCTTCCACAGTGGCATATAAGGTGATCATAAGTTTAATTAAAGGTCATGACAGCCTCCTGGCCTCTCAGGATGAGCCCTCATCATTCCCATTGTTCCTCGCAAGCTGCCTTGAAGCAGATGCCTGGCGCGTCCAAGGATAAGAGCCCTTGCCTACCATGTCCGCGTTCTGCTTTTGTGTCTCACCAGGGGAAAAAGACTCTTCACAGGCCTTCTTCGTGGACTTTGGGTCAAGGTTTAAATCACCATCCAGGTTTCACGTTTTCATTGATGGACAGCCGTTCCACATTCTCTCAAGAAATTTGATGTAATGTTAAGAGCCCAGGTAGAACTAAATGGGGACATTTCAGTGAAAACTCCTCAGGATGGCCCAGTGCTCAGGTGATGAACACCCAGTTACTGCACACACACACACCCCCTGGAAAAATGAGGACTCCCGAGTTTCAACAGTATGATCAAATATAGCACGCCTGCAACAGAGCACGGCTTGATCAGATGCACTCCTAAAATTTCAGGTGTCCTCATAAATGCACCCTTTCTTATGGAGAAAAATGCCTTTGTTTGAGATGGCCCAGCTTTGCGTTTCATCTGTGTTTTCACTAGATTTATGTCATTTCTTTTTCCTCACCTGAAGATGGGTTTAAAAACAGTTATCTCCCAAAACTGGTAAGAGTGAAATAAGAATGCTACCTGTAAGGAACTTATAACCACCTCTTCCAGAAAAACGCTGAATGTTTTCTCATGACTTGGATTCCACGTACACTGTATTAACATGAACGGGACTGGTGATCGTTGGCAACGAGGTGTCATCGAGAGGCTGCAACATGTGCCAACGGTTTGCCAGAATGCAAACTTGGAAATGAGACTTTCGTATTGCCCGTATTCCTAGTACGTAACAAACTTGAAGCGATGCGAACTAAAATCCAGGCAAAGGTGTGGTCGGTAAGCGGAGACTTTTTCCCGAGGGGACACCAGCTGTCACACGTGGCAGATGAAGTCGTACAGCTGGACTTCAAAATGACCGCCCACCCGCGAAGGAAAAGCCTTGCGTGTGTGAGGCTAGCTACGGAGTGTGCAGGAGCCGAGCAGGGGTGCCAGGGGGGCGGGGGAGCGAGAAGGAGAGGAGAGCAGGAGGAGACGGAGAGTCAGCAGATCAATAGAACCACTTTAGGATAATGGCTACAGAGCCCGGGAGGACCAGGGCAGGACAGCGCGCAGCTCCATCACTGCCAGGAAAGGCCATTTGCAGGAACAAAGGGCTCCATCCGTCCTGTCAGACCCAGGACCTCGCTCAGCAGCCGCAACGGTAGGCCGCCCCTCGATGGGCCAGGCTAGCCTCCGGCTCCCTGCTGGCTGTGCCCTGTGCCAGCTTCAGAGCTCTTTTCTAGAAGAACGTGGGACATGGAACAGAGAATGTGCTGAGTTTCAGGGGACAGACCAGGGAGGGAGGGGTCCACAACCAGAGAGCTGTAGTGGAGGGCAGGATTCATGGGTGTGTGTAGACACAGGTAAGGGGGGCCCCCACATTAGCCAATGACCACCAACTCCTCCCAAGGCAACCTTTGGACAGAGCTACTTTTACAAAGTGGAAAATCTGACTGGTTTGTTCTCTGGTCTTTGTTTCTTTCCCAAGTCCCTCTGCAGACGGTGTGCCAGAAAGGAAAACCAGCTCCATCCGGAAAAGGGGAAAGGGCAAAGCCAGGGGCCCTGGGAACTCCATGGGCTGCAGGACATACCAACAGCACAGCAATTTGGCAAGCTTTTAGGATAATCTCAGCTAAATAAAGAGCTGACATTTCTGGATCACGTGCCCTGAATCTGGCATGGGGGTTTGGTACTGTCACGATTGGCACCATTTTATAAAATGAAGAAACAAAGTGTACAGGGTGACGCGATTTGTCTGAAGTCACATTGATTTGTACGTGGCACAACTGGGGCTCAAGATCGAATCAAGTCCATCCAACATGGTCGCTGGTGCTTCAAGCCATCCCCCTGTAACAGTTAGAGTGGGTTTGGGCTCTTGGTACATCCCACAGTAATACTCAATGTGTTTGCTCCCTCCCAAAATGTGACCAATGAATATGTCTTCTTCTATTAGTCAGGGCTCTCCAGAAAAACAGAACCAATAGGATATACAGAGATATGTAAAAAGAGATTTATTCTGAGGGGTTAGCTCACATTATAGAGGCTCAGAAGTCTGATGAGCTGCCATCTACAAGCTGGAAGGCCCAGGAGAGACAGGGATGGAACTTCCAGTCCAAATCCACAGCCTGAGAACCAGAGGAGCCAATGGTGTAGGTTCTGGTCTGAGTCCTAAGGCTCAAAAACCAGCTGTACCAACATCCAAGAGCAGGAGAAGATGGATGTCCAAGGTCAAGCAGAGGACAAATTTGCTTCTCCTCTGCCTTTTTGTTCTATTCAGGCCCTTAAAAGATAAGATGAGACCCACCCACATTGAAGGCTGTCTTCTTTCCACTGTCTACCAATTTAAAGGCTAATAGCTTCCAGAATCACCCTCCCAGACACACCCAGAAATGCTTTACCAGATATTTAAACATCCCTTAGCCCAGTCAAGTTCACGCATAAAATTAAACCATCACACTTCCCCAAAGCTCTACTGGAGTGAAGTTCATGGTTGTAACTTTTGAAGGTTGCCATACTGATTTCTGGAAAAGATGTCATTGATCCAAAGGTAAAGGACTGTATTGGTGGAATTCATGACCTGGGCCCAGGCATGCAGGGGAGATGATGTGGACCACTAAACATGAATGCTAATCTTGTTAAGCATCTACCATGTGCTAAGTACCTCACATGAAGTTTCACAACCCTCACAACAATCCCTGTGAGGTGGATACTCCTAAACAGATGAGAAAACAGTTTGGTACCCTTAAGTCGCAGAAAATCTCTCAGCTGAGGAGTACCATTGCCAAGATTTGAATACGAAGGCAGCCTGACTTCAAGAGACTATGCTCTTAGCCACTATGTCTTATCACCTGTTATGGATCAATGCATTTCTCCTCATCATCATGAGCATACCTGGCAGGTACATATTGTTAAAAAAAAAAAAAAAGGAAAGAAAGAAAGAAAGAAAGAAAAGAAGAGAAACAACTGAATTATCTAAAAAGCAAGAGATCTGGAATTCTCTCCTCCATGTGAAATTCTGTAGTGTTACTTTGGGCCATTGGAATGGAGGGCCAACCTTTCAATACTTTTCCTCAAGAGAACTTTTATTGAATTAGACATGTTTTGAGAACTGACTGCATTGTGGAAATTACCGTAAGGGCTGAGGCAAGATAAACCAGAAAGACTTAGAGTCTGTCTTCAGAGGCCTCCCAATCTAGTGGGAAGTACTATTATTAAGTACTATATTAAGAAATACTTGTAATACAAATATCATAATATAGATGTACACAGCATGCTGTGAGAATACACAGATTTTCATCAATCGACTCTATCCATGGGAGTAAGGGAAGCCTTGATGGAGTAAGTGACAAAAATTCATGAACTTGACATGTGACTTGGAGTTTCCCAACAAACAGATCAGGATTGAAATTTCCTGCTCCTGCTTAGGATGCCAAAAACAAAAGAGAGGATTGCTCCCAGTTGACACACTAGAAAATACTAGATACCTTAACAAGTCATAGCTTTTCTTGAGTCTGTCAAACATCTTGGGTCACAGACAAATCAACAAATGTGAAATTTTGGTATATACAGGTGCTTCCAAGGAAAGACAAAGCACACATACTGTTTAGCCTGAAACAGCACATAGGAGAATAGAGCCACCACACAGGGAGGTGAGTAGCTAAACTTCTGATAGCGTGCTCAAGGCTGAGAGAAAACTAGCCTAAGAATGTAGACACCCAGTACACACGAGCCGGGGGCAAGAGGTGGTTTACACTCCTTCATAGGATCTCTTGCACAGGCTTCACTGGATGTTGGTGAGTAAGAAGAAGGGCAAACAAGGATCTGGAGAAAGCTTCCTTCATATTATAAGCCTCAGGAAGGAAGGAAATACCACTGTTAGAAAGAAAAGAAATCTCACCCTGATCTTTCACTTGTATTGCTGTTATAACAAATGTCCACAGATTGGGTAGCTTCACAACAGAAATTCTTCTTCTCACTGGAGGCTGGAAGTCCAAGATCAAGGTGTCATCAGGGTTAGTGAGAAAAGGATCTGTCTGGGCCTTTCTCCTTGGCTTGTAGATGATCATATCTTCCCTCTGCCTTCACATCATCTTCCTTCTGTGCCTGTCTGTATCTGAATTCCCTCCTTTTATAAGGACATACTGGATTGACCTTATTTTAATAGACTCATTTTAGCTGGATTGCTTCTGATAATATCCTATGTCAAAAGAAGGCCACATTCTGAGGTACTGGAGGTCAGGACTTCAATATATGAATTTTGAGGAGAGGACATAATTCAACCCCAAACACATCCCATGAACCAAAAGACTTAAGCCAGCAGGGAAGAGCAAAAGTCGTTATTCAGATGATTTTTAAAAAGCCACATAGTAGAAGAAAATACTTGCAAAACATCATCTAATAAAGAATTTGGATCTAGAATATATGAAGAGCTCTCAAAACTCAATGATAAGAAAACAAACAATTTTCAAAAAAAATTTTTAACCATAATTCATTTTTTAGAGGCAGAGAGAGAGGGAGACACAGAATCCAAAGTAGGCTCCAGGCTCTGAGGTGTCAGCACAGAACCTAATGCAGAGCTTGAACCCACCAACTGTGAGATCACGACCTGAGCCAAAGTCAGACACTCAACTGAGCCACCCAGGCATCCCACAAACAATTTAATTTTTAAAAAGTGCAAAAGATTTGGGAGCTTGGGTGGCACAGTTGCTTAAGCATTTGGCTTCAGCTCAGGTCATGATCTCATGGTTCCTGAGTTCGAGCCCTGCATCGGGCTCTGTGCTAAATGTTTGCTCAGAGCCTGGAGCCTGCTTCAGATTCTGTGTCTCCTTCTCTGTCCCTCTCTTGCTCATGCTCTGTCTCTCAAAAATAAATAAATGTAAAAAAAAATTTTTTAAGTGCCAAAGATTTGAACAGATATTTTACAAACAATGATGTAGAAATGACAAATAAGGACACATAAGGATGTTCAATATCATTAGTTATTAGGAAAACGCAAATTAAAACCACAATAGGATACCATGCCTTCTAGATTGGGATGGGGGAGGGGAGACAATACCAAATTCTAGTAATGCTGTTACTAGAATGTAAATTTCGGTGATAGAAATTTAAAATGGTACAGTCTCTCTGGAAAACAGACATTTTCTCGTAAAATTCAATGATATGCTTACCTCACAACTCAGAAATCTCCATCTTGACTACATAAGTGAAATGGAAGCATAGTTTTGCACAAAACCCTGAAAGGAATGTGTTTCTAGTAGCTTTATTCATTGTTGCCACCAAAAATCCAACTACCCTTCAATGGGTGAACAGATAAACAAGCTGTAGTATGTGTATAAAATGGAACTCTACTCAGCAATAAAATGAATCAACTACGCATAACATGCAGCAGAACAAATAAGGCTCAGACACATCCTACTAACTAAAAGAAACAAGATTCAAAAACTGCAGAGAAGTCTGGAAATTTCCAAAACTAAAGGGACAGAAAACAGATTTGTAGTTGTCATGGGCATAAGGCAGGGGAAGGTGTTGACTACCAGGAGCACGTGGATATTTTTCAGCATGAGGAAATTGCTCTGTATCTTGATTGTGGCGGTGGTTAGTGATGGTTTGCACTATAAAACATGAATTTTACTGCATGTGAATTACATTCCAGTTAAGAAATGCTTAAAAAAAAAAGAAATACAGAGATAAATGTGTATGGATTATAGCATTGAAGTGTTAGACATTCCGAGTGATACAGACATGCGGTGTTAGGAATTGGGGAGGCGAGAAAGGTGGGCAGGATGTTGACCAGGAATTCCCTTCCTAAACTTGTCCTTTATCCCCAATAAGTACAGTTCTCAGGTTTAACACTTTGAAAGGATTGGGATTAATAAATGTGCATTTGGCGAGAATGGTTTTAGAGTGGATTTGATTATAAGGACCGTTAAATATCTGAAATTCTACAATTTCCAACTTACCAGAACAACAACTATAAACTCCGTAAATTGTTATGTGTACAGTTCTGTGTTATACAAAAAAAACCCAGTTTATAATTATATTAGTCATTCATAACTAGTGTTCTTATATACAGACACCAAATTTGATTTTCTTCTTTACATCTCTTTTCTGCTTCAGAATCCTTCAAACAGGCCTTTAGCACTTTAGCTCAGTGAGTTGATGATATATGTTTTCATTATGAACATGGTTATTATATTTGAAGATCTGATCATGTCTCTCTATTGCCATGGTATTGATCATTCACTTCCCGTATCATCTGTAAGAGATTCTATTACATGCATATTGACACACCGTGGTCAATGTCAAATTTTCTAACATTCCCTTCATTTCTCTGTTAGTATTAATCTCTGTGTTCATGATTTATTTCTTGGGTTTAGCTTCTGCTTTGCTAATTCAATTTTCCATTCTGTCAATTCTACTTGTTAATGCTTCCAGTGATTATTTTAATTGTTTCATACACTTTTTGTTCTCTTTCACTCTGTTTTCCCTCAATTTCTTCTTGCTTAATAGAAGTGATATCTCAATTTCTATCTTAGGGAATGAGTCATAGCACACTTCCATAATCCAGAACGTCATGTGTTGAATTTAAATTTTATTTTAAGCTCAAGTTTCTTCTAAACACCTAATCGTTTGGAGCCCAAGGGACCTATGTTCCAGTGTTAGTTCTCCCTGTCACTAGCTGTGAAGATTTGGGGAAGGTAAACTCTGCGTTTTAATTTTTTAATGTTTTTTATTTATTTTTGAGAGAGAAAGAGACAGCATGAGCAAGGGAGGGTCACAGAAAGAGAGGAAGACACAGAATCCAAAGACAGGCTCCAAGCTCTGAGCTAGCTGTCAGCACAGAGTCCAATGCGGGGCTCGAACCTACGAACCGTGAGATCATGACCTGAGCCGAAGTCGGCCACTCAACCAACTAAGCCACCCAGGGGCCCCCACTCTCTGCACTTTAATTGTTTTAGTAGATGTTGTTGATACTCAGTCCCCATTATTTCCTCAGGCCACCAGCATTCCCAACTTTGCACATCAAGTGCCTATGTCTGTCATCTTCTCTGTCCAACGTCTGTCTGTGGGCCACAGAAGCATGCTCTGCCACATTCTGGCTCAGTTGCAGAAGCGTGTGGTGAAATAGGACACCCCAGGGCAGGCTTCGACTCATGGCAGATGGGAGGCAGTCATCTGGAGTGGGATACTTCTGAGATATGTTCTACACAATTTTTCAGAAGATCTTCAGCAGATTATGGACTTTTCTGCCTTCCTGGTCTTCCTTTCTCCATGTCTGCACTGTGCCTTCTAGAATCGTCTTCCAAATAAACTATCTGCACCAAAGCTTTTGCTTCAGGATCTTGGAGTGACCTAAGTTAAGCCATGCATCTGCATCTGCTTCCTTACCTACTCTTTGAGGCTCCTCTAGTTGGCTGCAGAGAAATAATTTTTCTTTCTTGAATGTCCGTCTTTCCGATAGAACTCCAGATGCCACACACTGTTGTGTGGTATTCGAGCAGTCCATTCCAGAAGACTTGGTAATTATCTATGAGACTAGATGGTGAGCCCCTGAAATTCCTAGACTAAGAATCAAGCTCTGTCCAGCTCATCCAACAGCAGGAAAGAGTAGGCAGTGGGCTCATAATCAGATAATACTTTTCCCTTAGAGAGCTCCCTCTTCTCCTAATCCCACAATTAAATATGCTTCCACAAATCTCTTTAGAATTCCAGGTTGATGAAACTCCTCTCTTTTTAAAAACTGAGAATCAGAATACCTACAAGTTGTACCATCCCAAAGAGAACCCCTTTGTTGTCTTTTTTTTTTTTTTTTGCCTTGATGAGAATCTGTGTGAGTATCACTGAATGACAGAGATAGGAATGAAAAACCTGAGCTGAAATCCGCCTACTTTCTCTGCTCCCACAGCGGGGGACTGGGTTAAGGAGGTGCAAGCTAATGTCTCCAGGGTACACCAGTTAAGGAATCTGTGAAATACCCCATCTATTCCTCTGGATCTGAGGAGTCAAGATTTCCTCTGATTCCTCTTGGAATTCAGTTCCTGTCTCGATATATTGTCTCCCAAAGGAACTTGTCTTCTTCCCCCGATGCTGGGGAACTCCTGGGCTTCTAGTGGGTAGCTGCAGAGATTTAAGGATTCAACAGTGCTAGCCTCAGCCTTCTTACACCTATACGGAGGGAGAGGGAGAGTGATTGGGCCCTCATCCCAGCTTGATCTTGTTTTTTGATAAAGATGTATATGAATAAAGACTATTCTAGAATACATTCAAACTCAACCCTGTTCAGACAATGAGTTCCAGAAGTATACCAATAATATTGCCCAAAGATTTCTATTGGTTACCTGTAATTGCCCTTGAGTTGACATTGTTTTGCATATGTACTCACTAAAGGAATTACTTTGTATCCTTTTTTCTCTCTCTGAAGACACCCCTTTACCTTTCACACTTACATGTCCACTGTGGATCAGACGTTGTGTTGTGTGCTCTAAGACAGTTATCTGATTTAATCTTCATAACAACTCTGAGGAGTAAAAGACTTTTCTCCCACCCTAACAGATGCGAAACAGAGACTCTCAAGTTGAAGTAAGAGTTAGAATCTATATTTAATTCCTCTTGCTGCCAAGTTCATTCCTTGTATGCTACACCATGTTCTTTTTTTGTAGTAAGACTTGAGGGCTACATTAAAGAGTTCATTGCACACTATCAATTACTGGCAGGGCCCTGACTAAATCCCCCATCCCCAACTCCTCACTTGGTCAGGCTTAAGCTCGGCTTCTCTTGACCCATAAGATGGAGATAAGAGAAAGAAACTTGGTGAGCCATGAGAGTCAGACCCTTGAGAGTACCTAGCTGCTCTGGGATTCCTTCTGTGACTGCCAGGCCCTATGACAATCCCTGCATTCACTGGCTCAGCACTGGGATAGGGAGACATCAAATGCGATAGAAAAACTAAAATACTTTCTCTCATGCTCTTCTACATTTGGTTTCCTTCTTCTACTTTGCAGGTTGTTCTGTTGATCAATCTGTAAAGAAAATGTACCAAAATGTACTTGGAAAATTATGTCCCCTGGGTCAGATCTGGATGGGCCAAGCAGGTGACAGTCATGTGACAGATGTCAATAGCGATTCCTTCTTTCATGTTCCAAAAGATGCATTTTCAAAGTCTTCAGCCAAGATCTGTTTATTTACTAGGGAGGCTCCCAAATGATGTTAGCAAGTACCTGTCACTTATTACTTATCACTTATTACCTATCACCCTTTTCTCAAAAAAGCTGGAGTATTGGTGGTTATTATCCCACAGATTGTGGCTTAAGGGATTGTGTTAAACTCTAAAAATAATTGCCATTTTCTCTTCATGTCTTTGGGCACTAGTTTATGTTTATTTGGATATAAGGTGCAAATCTGCCTTTGCTTAAGGAGGCTATGGCAGAGTCTGGTAAGAATTTAGCAGATCATTTCCCCTTTATTCTAAGGCACACAGGTAGATTATATCCCTAGTCTTCCTTGCAGTTAGATGCAGCCATGAGATTGAGTTCTGTTCCATGGAATTTGGTCAAATGATGCACACCTCTTTCATCCTCGCCTGTAACACTTCTATGAAATTTTCTATTCTCTCTATTCTCTCATCTTGTGAGTGAATGTCCATATTGCAGTGTGCTCTTAGTATCCACATCTTAAAGACAAACAACAACAACAGCAACAAAACTACGGCACACTGTGCTGAGTAACTGGCTTCAGTTCCTCCACCAACGGAACTTGATGTGGATAGGAAATGTACATGTAACTTGGTAGACTACTGGGTGTTTATCAGTTACAATGGTCTGCATTATCATAACTATTATAACTTCTGCCTTCATGTCCATCAGGTCCTCCTTCTCTGCATGTCTGTGTCCACATTTCCCCTTTCTATAAAGAACACCAGTCCTATTGGACTAAGACCTATCCTAAGACCTCATATTCACCTGATTACCTATGTAAAAACTCTATTTCCAAATAATGTCACATTCCTAGTTACTGAGGGCTAGAATTTTGGGAGAACACAGTTTAACCATGGCATCAGCCTAATCTCAAGATCACACAGCCAGTAGTCATTAGAGGCAAGAATGAAACTCAAGACCGTGATTCCAGAGCCCACACTTATAATCGTTTCACTGATTCAACTCCTTGGTAAATGAATTATGTGAATAAATATACAAGTAGGGCAAAGAAGTTGCTAAAGAAAAATTAATTAAAACCCTGCTTTTATGTCATGACAACAGAAACCTCTTCTTGTACCTTGCAAAGCACAAGAGAGGCTCTTGAACTCTGACATTGTGATTGGTCTCATGAATGACAAGAGTACAGATGTAGAGATAGAGATGATCATCCCTGGTGCACAGCTGCCTTTCAAAGTGTCCCAGTCAAGAAGTTTGACTTTTCTGTCTTGCTTGCAAATAACACAGTATGTTCAGGGCCTCAAATTAGAAAGTTTCCATGTGTCAGTGACTTTCTTGGACCTTTCTTCATCTAATCAGAAGGAATGCCTGGCCATCTCAGACGGGCCTGGTGCAATGCTAAAAATAGCGTCCCTTTTTTTTTCTGGGACAACAAGGCAGGCTTCTAGGGGTTGGGAGTGGAATGACAGTGGGGGTGGGAGTGGCTAGTGGAGGGGAGAAAGGTGGGGAACGAGCTGGCTAGGTCAAACAGCATGGTTGCATTTTCTCCCTGACTCTTGAAGGCTGAGATTTGTGGATAACATAAAAGGTTACAGCCCCTCTTTGGAAGCCACAAATAACCCTGCTTGGGCCACGACAGCTCAGCAGCCCTTGGCATGTCATTACACATTTCTGCCTGGGATTCCAGCAGTGCATTCGAGCAGCTGGCCCCAAAGTGTGGTCTCCACAGAGCGTGTCGTAGGAGCTCTGGGTCGCTGGGGAGCTGTTTCCTCCTATGACTCAATGCTCAGAGACAGAGCTCAATCTAATGAAATTACATACTTTCTGGAGTGATTAATAAACATGGTCTATGTCTCCATATGGGATGAATATTCTTAAGTGAAAGGAATGTGAGTTTGGGGAAGGGGGTGCATTCATGTATGGCGTTACCTCCATCTTTATGTAGCAGTGTCTGAAACTCCAAGGCCTTAGCACAGAGAACCTGAGGAAAGACTCTGTAAAAATAGAGGTAACACCCCCCACCCCAACACGTACACGCACACACACACACACACACACACACACACACACGAGTACATATAAAACCTGGTGAAATCTGAATAGTTCTGAAGTTAAGTTAATGGTATTATATCATGTTAATTTCCTAATTCAGACATGATTGCGTTGTTATATACATTATTATTATTAGAGGAAGCTGGGCTAAGGGCACACAGGAAGACTGCCCTCTTGTTGCTGCTTCTTGTGTCTTAAGCTTCTTTATTATTTTTTGGGTTCTTTTTAAATTTTATTTTATTTTTTTATTAATAGTTTATTGTCAAATTGGTTTCCATTTAACACCCAGTGCTGTTCCCCACAAGTGCCGTCCTCCACTACCACCACCTCCCTTCCCCCTTCCCCTCCCCCTTCAACCCTTGGTTTGTTTTCAGTATTCAATAGTCTCTATGGTTTTGCATCCCTCACTCTCCCCAACTCTCTTCCCCCCTTCCCCTCCCCATGGTCCTCCATTAGGTTTCTCCTGCTCTCCTGTTAGATCTATGAGTGCAAACATATGGTATCTGTCCTTCTCTGCCTGACTTATTTTGCTTAGCATGCACCCTCGAGGTCCATCCACTTTGCTACAAATGGCCAGATTTCATTTTTTCTCATTGCCATGTAGTATTCCATTATATATGAATATATATATACATATATACATATATATGTATATATATATATGTATATATGTATATATATATATATATATACACCACATCTTCTTGATCCATTCATCAGCTGATGGATATTTAGGCTCTTTCCATAATTTGGCTATTGTTGACAGTGCTGCTATGAACATTGGGGGACATGTGCCTACAGGCACATGAAATAATGCTCAGTATCACTCATCATCAGGGAAATACAAATCAAAACCACACTGAGATACCACCTCACACCAGTCAGAGTGGCTAAAATGAACAAATCAAGAGACTATAGATGCTGGCGAGGATGGGGAGAAACGGGCACCCTCCTACACTATTGGTGGGAATGTAATCTGGTACAGCCTCTCTGGAAAACAGTATGGAGGTTCCTTAAGCTACTTTAAAAATGTTTTCACAGCGAGAAAAGGCAATTACGTTAGCAACACCAACAAAAACATGGAAGTTTAAATGCTCTACTCACTATGCATCATCCTCTCATTCACAGAAGTCATGGTATGAAACATTTATTAAAGCATTATAATAATTTCCAAGTCATATGTGGGTTTTGAGAAATTTCTTGCTTGATCTTTTGTTGGATGGGGTTCTCTAGCTAATGATGTTTCTGTCTAAGCCAAGATTTGACATAAAAAGTGGTATAAAAAGTGTCCACTGATTCTCCCACCTAAAAGAGCATCATTGTGTTGTTGATGTCCCAACACTTCGATGCATCCAAAAGGCAACTGAATGGGGCCCAGCCCCAGATGTCATCACTTGCCACATGACTGGCATTTGACAGCTTGCAATACTATCAATCTAGGTCAATCTGGAGCATTGGATGGGGATCATGCCCCCGTAGGCTACTGTCACATTGGTCCACTCAGGAGCCCAGTGGCTTTGCCCACCATCCTTGCCCACTCCACCTTCAGGAGTTTCATGGCCACTGTTATCATGGCATCATTAAATACTTCCAGAGTCATTAAATAGGAAATTCCCTTTACCAGAATGATGTTATTACACATGGCATAGAAGCCTCTTCCCGTGTCAGCTTAACTAATAATGACATTCAAAGTTTTCTAATTCTTATAAAACTATCTGAGATATTTTTTTATTTAACATCTTTATAATCATTTAAGTCATTCTGTGTCAGAAAACGAATTTAACTGTAATCATTGGGACATCCTATGATAATTAACTTGAACTAATGAATGCATATTAGAAATAATATAAATTAATTATATAGTTTCTCACAGTTACTATTATACACTCATTAACTAAAATGCAAGCATTTCATGATTTTACCAACTGGTGCATTTAAATAAGTCCATAGCAGTTGAATATCAGCTCTGCTTGAGCCCAATACATGGCTTTGAAGGCTGGTGGGCTCTCAGTCACAAGAAATGTTCATGAGGTAAATGCCCAGACACTTTTAAAGTGCTTCTATGGGGAGAATTTGAAGAAACAGACCTGTTTGCATAATGTCTGTTAAATCCATGAATCAATAAATCATGAATTAATGAGCGCTTAGGAATATCTTGAGTTTCTTCTGACCATGCAGAGCCATGCACATGACAGATAAGCCTCCTGTGGAGTTTTCATTGCTGTAAGCCAAGAAGAAAGGAAAAAAGAGGGAGTAAGATATTTTCAGATACTCATAAAAGCTATGAAGGAAAATAGAACAAACAAAATAAGAGAATGGCAGATTGTTCTAAATAAAAATTTTCAGGTTATTTGTGTCTTTGTTTGTTTTGAACAAATGTATCAAACTACATAACTCCAAAAATATGTGGTCTTAGATTTTAGTCGCTCTGACAGGTATGAGGTAGTATCTCACTGTGGTTTTGATTTGCATTTCCCTGATGATGAGTGATATTGAGCATCTCTTCATGAGTCTGTTGGCCATCTGCATGTCTTCTTTGGAAAATGGCTATTCAGGGCCTCTGCCTGTTTTTTTAAATCAGATTATTATTTTCCTGGTGTTGAGTTATATAAGTTCTTTATACATTTTGGACATAAAATGAAAAACATGAAAAATAGATGAAAAATGACGAGGTTTCTTTTTTTCTCCACATCCTCGTGCACTGTTGGTAGGACTGCAAATAGGTGTGGGCACCGAGGAAAATGGTATGGAGGTTCCTCAAAAAAATTAAAAGTAGAATTACCATACAATACAGTAATTTCACACTGGGCATTTACCCAAAGAAAAGAAAAACATTAATTCAAAAAGATATATGCACCCCTGTGTTTATTGCAGCATTATTTCTAATAGCCAAAGTAAAGATGCAATCTAAGTTTCCATTGATAGATGAATGGATAAAGGAATGAGATCTTGCCATTTGCTACAACATGGATGGACCTAGAGGAGATAATGCTAAATGAAGTAAGTCTATCAGAGAAAGACAAATACCATATGATTTCACTCATATGTGGAATTTAAGAAACAAAAACAAATGAACTAACAAAGAAATAAAAGAGACTAACAAGCGAACAAACAAACAAACAAACAAAACCAGACTTAAATTTAGAGAACAAACTGATGGTTGCCAGAGAGGAAGTGGGTGCGGGTAACAATTAAATAGATAAAGAGGATTAAGAGGATATATATCTTGATGAGCACTGAGTAACGTATAGAATTATTGAATCATTATGTTGTATACTTAAAACCAATATAACACTCTATGTTAATTATTCTCCAATTTTTTAAAATTGTTGTCTTATGCCCAACCCATGGGATGGTCAAACCTTGCTTTCACTATTTTTCTTTCTTTCTTTCTTCCTTTCTTTCTCTTCCCTTCTTTCTTTCTTTCTTTCTTTCTTTCTTTCTTTCTTCTCCTCTTTTTTTTTTAGAGAGACAGAGAGAGGCAGAGAGTGAGTGGGGGAGGAGCAGTGAGAGAGGGAGACAGAATCTGAAGCAGGCTCCAGGCTGTTGGTACAGAGTCTGATGTGGGGCTTGAACTCACAGACCATGAGATCATGACCTGAGCTGAAGTTGGACGCTTAACCGACTGAGCCACTCAGGCACCCCACTACTGTTTCTACTGTGAAACTATTCTATGGAATTTTCTGTCAGCATATTGGGGAAACTCTTCTTACTCTTCTAAATGCCAGGGAGATTGTTCTCCTTGAGTTTGGATGAGTCTTATGAAAAAGACGATTGAGTCATGTGTGGTGTTAGATCATGCTCCCTAGAACACAGCCTGACACCGGACTTCGGTGCTCATGCTTTGCTAGGAGATCCACTGTCAGAAGAGACGGGTAATACTGTAATACACTGTCCACAGCATTATGCGAACACACATCTGGCTGCTGGTTCATACAGTGTGTCCCTGCACAGACCATAAGGAATTGCTGCCCCTTGGAATAGCCCATCAGAGAAAGAAAGGGACTGGCATTTATCTGCTCGTCCTGTCTCTGCTTTAGCCAAGTTTTCCCCATGGGACACTAATACCTCATGCTTCAGAATTCTGTGATCCAGCCCCTCAGGCATGGGGAAAATGAGCTCCTATGCCCAATGATGGAGAATGCATCCCAACTAGGAAGTAGAAGGAGGAGCCATAGCCTCCCTGGCACTGGTCGTTAGTCCTGGGCTCTCAGTGGAAGTCATCTCAAAAACCCAGCCCCCATCATCAGGAAGGCCAAGGCCAATGACAATGCCAGGAATGACAGTGGCAGGTGGAGCTTGCTCAGCAGGCAGGGCAGGCCCAGCCAACCTAAGAAAGCACATCGATCAGGTCCCAAATACAGATTACAATTTGTGATCTTTTCTGATAGGCTCTGGAGCTAGTTCCTAGAAAGAAGCCTCAGGAATACGTTGAATGATGAAAGTCGTTTGTGATTGCTTTTAAGGGTAATGTTCTCATATACAGACACTTTCTGTATGTTGATTGCAAACAACTCCGTCATTATTTTATATTCTCTTCCTCTATCTCTAAAGCTTCTCTATACAACCAAACTTTTATTGAAACATGTTTAAAACTATAGAAGATAGGGTGGACTAGACCTTCACATGAGTCATTGACCTTACACTGTTTAAGAGGGTGTGGTGAGGGGCGCCTGGGTGGCTCAGTCAGATGAGCGACTGACTTCAGCTCAGGTCATGATCTCATGGTTCGTGGGTTTGGGCCCTACATCAGCCTCTTTGCTGACAGCTAGCTCAGAGCCTGGAGCTTGCTTTGGATTCTGTGTCTTGTTCACTCTCTGCCCCCACCCCATTCATGCTCTGTCTCTCTCTGTCTTGTAATAAATAAATGTGAAAAAATTAACAAAAAAAAGAGTGTGATGAAATGTTCAGTCTAATCCACTTCAAAGTTCAGAAGCCAATCTGGTATTGCCGATGTATGTTTCCATTGAATTCAGTTAGCACAGATGCCTTTGATTTCTATCCAAACTTTCAAGAAAAAACAAAACAAAACAAAACAAAACTGAGACTCAGAACACAAAGACCAAAATCTAGATTCCATTATTGGTTATTGGGTGCTTCTGAAAACTGAAGTTTTTTAACACCTGACACTGAGCATAAGTGATGTAAGCAGGAAATTAAAATTGTCTATTTTTATTTAATTTTATTTTATTTAGAATACGTCTATTTTTAAATTTTTTTAATGGTATACTTATACGTTACTCATAACGATATGAGCCAATTCCTAGAATTCTCCTCTTATACACACACACACACACACACACACACACACACACATGCTGTTGGTTCTGTTTCTCTGAAGAAGGCTGACTAGTAGAAGCTCACTTACACATTACCCACTTTCACATAAATAACACACAGTGATGCTAATCCCGGTCTTGAACTCCTAGCCTGATGAGTGCCCAGCCAAGACTGTAAGGAACCTCACCTAACAAGCCCACAGTCCTCCCCATCCCATCCTGCCTGAATTCGCTCTCAGCCTCTTACTTGCCCTACTGCTCATGTGCTCCCTGGCTTCTTCTCAGCCTTGATCCCACTGGCCTGCTGTGTTGCAGGGTGATGTTGAAAAGACCACCCAACTACAAATAGGAGCGAGGCATAATTTCATGGACAGCCGCATGCTTTTATAGGACCGGGCCAAACCTGATCTCCCCGGTGTTAAGGAGCAGAGAATGGCCCAGAACAAAGGCAGCAGTGAGTTTTTATGGACTTTAGCAAGGCAGAATACATCATTATTTAGTTAACCAATCATAGTTAAACAGCTAAGATATCACAAGGCAGTGACTACGAGACGTTTTACATGTTGGTGTTGGCCTTGGTCTGGCGGATCTTAGTGAAAGGAGTCAGGGAGCGTTTTGCAACAAGTTATCTATTTAGCGAGCAGGCGAAGTTACAGAAGCGGACGAGGTGGTCAGCACCTTCTGATAAATGTAACAGGGAGCTACATAGGCTTTTATCTCAATGTTTTAGCAGTTACCACACACACAGTGAATGGGGAGATGCATTCGCAAAGCAATTTACAGAAGCCAGAACAGCCGGTTAATGATTTTCCATTTTACTCAGGTCTGTTAACCTGCGAAGGCTATACCACCTGAACCATTTCTTGTCTCCAAGCAAGTCAGTTACCCCAAAGCACCAGCCTCCTATTTCTAATGGTAGTTCTCACCCATCAGAGTTCATTTAAGCCACCGATTAATACTTTTTGAAATGCTGATTTCCAGGCTGCACCCAGTACTAAATCAAAATCTTCAAGGACGGAACCAAGATGCTTTCATTTTATTTTTCTAACCACCATAGATCATTCTGTAGAGCAGACATGGTGGTGAGTCACTGAGTTAGAGCATGAGATTTGTTTCCCTTAGTGTAGTCCCCACAGTGGCATTGGCCTCCTTCTCTTCTTGCCTTGCCGTCCACCTGCTGCTCTGGGCACCAACCTTCCTCGTTGATAATTACTCCCAAGCTCTCATTTCTATCCAGTTCACTTGATGCCTTGACCTTGGAATTGGCTGCATCATAACAGCTAGAATCTGAGAATTAGATAGCACCCAGGAGATTCCCTAATCTTCCCATCCTCTCAACTGGAATGTTTTTATAGCCTCCGCACCCAAGGTTTCTCATCTGGGGTCTGTAAACTTCACTGGAAAATATTACACCTTCAATTTTTCTATTCTATTATCTTCATTTTCCTTCTTTTATAACTATAAGCCATAATTACAGTTGTTAGTAGTACCTTGGACTTAATCCCTAGTAGATATCACAGGTAATTCATATCAATTAGTTATCACAGATTTCTTAACATCTTACATATTCTCCTTATGGTCTCAAAATGATAGTTATTTGATCTCCTGCTAGCTATTGTTATTTAATGTTAATAACGAAGCACACACAATACTGTATTTCAAACACCTTAAATGTTTTTATCTTTTTCAATATAAATGTTTTGCCTTGTAAATCTGTGTATTTTACTTCATAGGCTTAAGAACATCAATCCTCCACAATGAGATATCACTATACACATACCAAAATGGCAGACATTAAAAATATCGACAAAACCAAATGCTAATAAGTATGTGGAGTGTTAGAAATCTCCTGTGTTGCTGGGCAGGGTATAAAATGGTACAACCATTGGGAATGTCTAGTGGCTTCTAATAAAATTAAATTTCACCTTCCCCCATGTCTTGTAGCCCCCCCCCAGGTGTTTATGCATGATAAATGAAATGTATGCCCACGAGAGGATATATACAGTATGTCCATTGCCGTTGTCCCCATAATCATTAAAACACAAGCAAGCACAAGCAACCTGGAAAGAACCCAGGTGTCCATTGATAGAAAAGTCATGAACAGTCCATGGATTGTTCACACAATAGAGCACCCCTCGGGAATAACAGTAATAATAAATGAACTACTGATGCGTGTAGTTATCAGCGTGGCTGAATCTCAACCACATGCTAAGTGAAGGGAGACTTACCGTGAAGAACACATATTGTATACTAAGCTCTAGAACAGGCAAAACTAACCTGAGGTAGGAAAAAAATCAGAATAGTGGCTGCACTTAGTCGTGTGGAGGTGGCACTGGCTAGGAAGGAACATGGCTTCTTTCACTGAGTGTAGCTTTCAAGACTTGCCCTTGCTAGTGCTTCTGTCACTTTCATTGTTGCATAATACGCCTTGTAGGTCTGTGCCACTGATTTTTTTGTCAAGTTTTCTACTGAGAGACACCTTAGCTATTATGCTATGGGCTGCTGTGTGGATGTATCATAAAAGTCTTGCATAGGAGAGCCTGGGTGGTTCAGTTGGTTGAGTGGGAGTCTTCAGCTCAGGTCATGGTCTCTAGGTTCATGAGTTCCAGCCCCACATCGAGCTCTACTCTGATGGTGCAGAGCCTGCTTAGGATTCTCTCTCTCTCTCTCTCTCTCTCTCTCTCTCTCTCTCTCTCTCCTGCTCCCCGACTTGTGTTCTCTCCTTCAAAATAAATAAATAAACGTTAAAAAATTCTTGTATACATTTTTGGGGGACCTAGAGATCCTCACCTTTTGAAGATGATTTGATTGCTTTCCTTCCTGATTAGGCTGTCTGCTCGTGCATCCTCAGGACCCTTATCTTTCCAAGGCTCAGCGTTGGCACCTCTGCATTGTGTCTTTAGAAGCAGATGAACATGTGTTGCTGATAAAGTCACTGAATAAGTGAGTGGAACAGTTCAAAACAGCTCATCCTCATCCTCCACTACTTCTCACTAGAGCCGACAGAATGAGTTGCTGGTACCTGCTGGTCTTTCTCAAATCCTCTTCTACACACACGTGAGTCCGCTTTTAGGAAATGGATGTCATTCTTAACTGGAACCCAGAGTCCAATCTCTGGTCACTCTCTGAGGAGCCTACTATTGCCCTTACCTGACCTCTAGTGTTGTAACGCCAGAGCTGCCTGGTCCTACTGACCTCGATAAAACACCCTCAGTCTAGTTGACATCTCAACAGCTCTATCATGCGTTGACCTTCTGTCCAGTTTCCTGTGCCTGGCCCCCAAGTCAGGCCACTTCTCTTACCCATTGCCCAAGCCTCACTAGCATCTTAAAAATACTGATGGGGACCCTCATAAAACTTTCCCATGTGACCTCAGTGGCACCACAAGTGACGTGATGAGGAAGGAGCAATATGGAGTGTCTCACATCATCTCTAAGCTTCTCAAAATTTCATTCTTCAGTTCTCACTTGACACAAACATTTCACACACACGAAAAGATTATTGCAGCCGAGCTCCCTTGTGAATGTCGTCTCTGCGACCTTAAAATGATGTTTCGAGTTCTACGTTTTCTTAGGTTCCAAATTAAGAGTTTTCTTAGAAGGAGAGATGATGAGTAGATGAAAGAGAAAATATTCTTACTGGGTGCCTTCTATGTGCTAGTTTTATGTTCCATTTAACAGTAAGTAGAATATATCCGGAGTTTTGTTACTGCTAGTGACAAAGACTGGAAGTAAAGGCAACATATATGAGACTGAAGATCATGTGTCTTTCAGGAAGGCAATCCAAGACAGGTGTAACTACCCCACAGATTCATCAGAGACCCCAGACAGCTTCATCTTTATCCACTATAATTTTAGTATGCAGCCTCTAGTCTCCAAAATGGCTGCTGGGCTGCAGCTCTCATGATCTGCATTCCAGACAACAGGAAAGACGCACAGCCTTGCTGTGTCAGCTCTCTTTAAAAAGCCTCCACATCATCGTTTGGCTTATTCTCTTTAGGCAGTAAGATGTAAGATGTAAGGGAGTTGGAAAATGTCAAGTTCTAGCTGGGCACTGTCATCCTAAGTGAAACTGGGATTGCTGTTTTGTTTTCTTTCTTCTAAAGAAGAAGAGAAAATGGATATTGAGTGGGACACAGAAGGTCCTGTCAAGAGGCAGACTCCAGATTCCAGAATTAGGCCTGTTTTACCCTAAAGCTCCTGCTGCTTCCATGTCATGAGAGCCCTCTGATATGTTTCATGCTTGTACCCTTAGAGAGCCACTACATGATTTTCAGGGTGCTAATCACTGCCTTCTTTATACCACATCCTTGCCTTGCATCTCCTTCTAGCATTGCAAATATCTGAACATATTTCTTTCTTCCTTGCTTAGAGTCTACCAAAGGCTCAACTCATATTTTTATCCTTACAGAGCCTAATCCATTGTTTTGATAGGCATTTGATAACTGATCAATGATTGTAGATCTAAACCGCATTAGTCCCCTTTTGTCCAGGACAGGCTCCAACCCCTTGGTGACAATTTACAGAAGAGAAACTGTTTTCGTGTTTGTTACTCCCAAATTCACCTCTTCTGCCATTATTTAGGGTGTGCTTTTATTTTCATAGGATAATTCCTACAGAAATACTCGTGGGATGGTTGGTTGGCTACCGACTGGAATGGGAATGTAACCAAGTTTCGCACACCCATTTTGCTTTCAGAGTGTCGGTGTAATGTTCCTCACCTTTCACAGCTACTCTTAAGAGACATTATCTCAACCAGCTCTGAAAGGTAGAGCACTTTACTGTTGTTACACGTGGGAGCAAAGGAAGAGAAGACAGAAAGGCCTGTGGTGGTCTGACTAATGCCATTGCGGCGGATTACGAGCTGAAAGTGTGTATGTAGCGTTTTAGAACACAAGCCTCACTCATAACATTATCTGAAGATGGCCAGAGGAAAATGTTAATGGCAGGAAATGCTAGATTTAGTAAAAATATTCTCTATGCTTTGGACCACATTATGGAAAGATATATTTTATAACAATAATTTTACACTGGCTGTTTGCTGTCATCTGCAAAGTGGTATGAATTTGTTCAGAATTTAACTCTTACCAGGCCCCCCAAAGGAAGATGATAGAAATGAATTAGTATACACTATAAGATAGAGGATAGATAGATAAGCAAAGGCATGGAAAGATCAGTGATGAAATATTGCAGAAAGACAGAGACTCAGATCACAGCCTTTCCTTCCTGGAGCCCCAGGCCACCAGGGCGGTGATGACACAGCTCTGCCAACTAAAGAACTTTCATGGGAGGGTGTCCAAGATGGGGAGGCATAGCTGAAACAATGCATATGATGAAAGAATCAAGAGCTGGGCATCTTGAATCTGGAGCAGGGAAGGCCTAAAAGAACATGGTCACAAAGGAGAGGAGCAAGGTTTGGTTTTAAAGAACACAAGGAGTAGGACCAAAATCATGAAGGAAAGGAATCCGTAGAAGATAGACCCCAGCTCATTAAAAGGAATGACTAAAACTCCAAGCATCCTCAGAGCAGTCCAGGTAATCTCAGGAGGAGGTGAGTTCCCTGTGGCTAGAGGAATTCAACCAGAAAGTGGATGTCTGTTCGGCAAGAAACATGAAACAAGACACATGAGCTACACCACCGCTGCCGTGGCCCCATCCCCCATGATTGCATACCAGGTTGTTGCAAGTCTCCCAGCAAATCTCCCTGCTTTGGCCTTGCCTTTCAACAAAAAAGGAAAAAAGTAAAACAAATCTACAGGAGCCTGAACGACCCTTCCAAGAGTAAATTAGATCATGTCATTACTCTGCTCAGAACCCTCCTGTGAATTCTTGTCTTACCTCCTGCAAACAGCACAGTCCATAGAATGTTCTAAAGAATCTGTAAAATATGACCACCACCCGCTCCTGACAATCTCTCTGAATTTATTTCCTGTCACTCTCTCCCTACCTCATTCCATTCCAAGCACTTTGGCTACCCTGTTATATCACTCAAATACCTCAAGTACCAAGTACACTCCCACCTCAGGGCCTCTGCACCTTCTCTTCCTCCCGCCAGAATGTCCTCCCTCCACATATCCCCTTTGTGGCTAGATCCATCACCAATTACGGATCTCTTCCTAGCTGCCACTCTTTCAGTGACCTCCTCACATATTGCCCCTGTTCTTGTACCCCCATCCACTATCCCTGCTGTATATTTCTTTCTTTTTTTAAAAAAAAGTTTATTTATTTTGCTAGAGACAGATAGCACAAGCAGGGGAGGGGCAGAGAGAGGGCAACAGAGAATCCCAAGCAGGCTCTGTGCTGCCAGTACAGTCTGATGCAGGGTTTGAACCCACAAAACCATGAGATCATGGCCTGAGCCTAAATCAAGTGTCAGACGCTTACCTGACTTAGCCACCCAGGTGTCCACTGCTGTATTTTTCATGGCACTCTGCACCATCTGACATATCATGTTTCTTTACATGCTAATTAACTGTCTCCTGCCTCATGAGTGTAAGTTCCATGAGGGCAAGGGTCCATCTCTGTTTTGTTTACAAGGTATAGCCAAAGTACCTGGAAGAGTGGCAATGCCTGGCATACAAGAGGTGCTTGGGAAATAAATGTTGAATGAATGAATGATGACTCTCAAAGACAGCATTCCAGACCTTGAGATATGAGGCCATGGACTCTGGAGAGTCGCTGACTAGGTCTACATAAGGTCATAATATCATGACTTTTGCATCTAAAATAATCTCTCCAACAGAATCAGGAAGGCAGGGTTGGCATTCCAAGCCATGCACATAAAAGGAGTCCTTAAAGAGGTCTAACTCATAGTCCAGGCAAGAAACATTGAGGGAAAGAGGTGTGCTTGGAAGAGATGTTTCTGAACTTAAAACCAGGCAGAGAGCTTCCATTTCAGAAGCCTAGTTTATCTGTTCAAAGCTACTCAGTTGCCTGAGAGGCATTTCTCAGCCGGGCCCCAAACTTCATCACTACAAAGACACATGGTCAATGCTTCCCTTTCCAATATGGTGAGAGGGGGCGGAAAAATGTTTTGCTTGGCTGTCATAGTCCCAAATCAGGACCAACAGGATCAGATCCAACCAGAGCCCAGATCTAGTCCTGCCCCAGAACAGGCCGGACATTTGGTGTGTGGACAACCCAGATACCAGCCCCCAGTTTCCATTACAAAAATAATAAAAGTTCGAGGGAAATGAGATTGGAAAACCGAAGTAAGTAGAAGACTCAAGACATCCTCCTATTTGTTTTTCTTCTGATTCTAGGCCCTCAGCCAGGAGGGCCCTCTTCCCAGTGGTTGCCTGGTTACAGGCTGAGAGGTTCGCCAGGGTAACATCTGGAATAAAGGTGGGTGGGCAAGGAGCCAGGGCCTGCTCAACTTGAGAGGGATCTGAGAAAGAAAGGAAAATAGAATTTTTTTTGTCTAATTACTGCCCAACCTTGAGGACAAAGGAAGGAAATATTTGAGATAAACAGAAAATATGTTAAAAGGTTTTCTTTTAAATGGTTATTACAGCTCATTAACATAGCAAAGGAATAGAAGACATGAGGGAATTCTGGAAATTGCAGCCACTTAATTAGTTGCGTTTTAGAGTGGACATTTATTACCCATGACCCTGGGCAATGCTGGATTTTGTGACATTTAGTATTAATTTTTTTTGAGTGCAGCCTAGTTTAGAGCAGAAGGCTCTACATGAAAATATCGAATAATTATAATGGTCATATAAATAACAAATATTTATTAGTTGTTTACCATGTTCCACTCTATATGCATTATCTCATTGAATCCTTGTCACCCTTTAAATAAGACCGAGTCTTATAGAAGGTAGAAAATTTCCTACTGAACAGCTCTTCACAATAATTATAATAGTTCCTATCATTATAATTTAAGATCACCCTGATGTTAATTATAATAGGACACCCGAGAGTAGATATAGGACACTCCTCAAAAAAAAATTCAAGCTAAATATTTTTGTTCAGGCAGAAATGATCACATGATTAAACCCTGGAAGCAAATAGTAAAGACAAGACAGTCACAACTGGACTGTAAGCTCATAAAGGCAGGGCATGAGATTGTTCTGTTCATGACTGTGCCTGCAATATAGAGCACAGACTGGCCCCTCCTACTAGCTCAATACATTTTGGTGAATGTGCCAAAAAAATGACTAGTTTCTGATAAGAAATGATCAATAAATGAATCCAAGATGATCCCTACTTATAGGTGATATTTGACCCCAGAAGACCTCTGTTGAAAAATATTCTATATAAGACCCTATTCGGGCAAACACTACTTTCCAAATAAGATCTTTTGGGCCCAGAAGCCTTATCAGTCAGATGGGTGTAAAGGATGATCATGGAGAGTAATATTGAGTTCCTACAATTCAAAGCACATGCTTATTTGATGCCCACAGCATGCTGAGCTTTCTTCCCCTAAGCACTGTAGATTTGGCGGTAGATTAATCCCTGTATCTTCCCTCAAGAAACACAAGGCCCAGTTGGAGACATTGGCACAGAAGAGAATAAATAAATCCACTGGATTAAGTGCTATGCCAAAGACATTGTATACACACATAGAAGGAGGAGGTAGGTTGGTAGTTACAAAGAAAAAGACATGGTTGAGTTGAGTCTTGCAGATGTGATTGTCAGGCACCCCGGTGGGGAAAAAGTATTCCAGAAAGAAGGACCAGCTTATTGAAAAGATGCGTAAACATGTGCAAGGGGTAGGTGGAGTGCCAGGTGGCGAGATATTGGGAGATGAGGCACGGATCACTCATTTAAGGACTCCTATAGCCTGTGTACAAGTTTGGATTCTGCTCTGTAAGTAACAGAAAACCAAAAAGGGAAGAACACTTTCAAAAACAGAGCTTATATTATCAGGAGTTAGTGACAGGTGGGCTGCAGATGGTAAGAAATGAGTATGAGGCATTTTGTCCCAGAGAAGGGGGCACAAGTTCGAGAAGATAATAGGGTCAGATTTGGGCTGTACTCATTGCGGTGTGTCTTCTAAGCAGCCCAACAAGCAATAGGGACAATGGTTGGGGGGTCAGTGATGGTAGCTGGAAAGAAGGTTTTAGGATTCATACTAGTGGCAAAGGAGATGATGTGCCCGCCTGGGGCTGGGGAGGTCATGAATCTTTTGAGAATCTCATGGAATGCTATGGACTCGTTGTTGGGAAAATGTCAAACACATGCAATCTGCATTCAATTTCAGGAATATTCCAAGACTTTAGAGAACCCCAGAGCCTCAGGTAAGAAATTTTGGAGTATAGGGAAGATGAAGAGGTGCCATGTGGCAGTCTTGGCTGTAAGTAGTTTGGGTGGTGAAAAGGTAGGAGAAATTCAAATAGAAGAGTTTACAACCGTGTCCTCACCTCCACCCCAACCTCCACCCAGAGCACATGCCTCCCAGGAAGCCATGTGACATTTGCTTCTGAGTTTAAATATTCAGATCTAGCAGAGTAGACATTTGGGCTCTTGTCAACTCTTTAAAATATTTGACGAACCTCCCTTCCCACCTTCTCATCCATATTTCTTTGTCCATGTGCTACACCATACTGATGTGCCTTTAAAGGGACCATGGACCCATAAGGAAGAAGCCCACTGGACGTTCACAAGTGTGAACTTGGATTCTTTACATGTATGAGGTACTAACTTTTACTATCCTAGTAAAAGACATGTGGGGTTTTCTCTAGAGCTTCTCAGAAGGGCACGAGTTACTTAAAAAGCAAACCCAAACATGATAATGATAGAAAACAGCTTCTAAACTTGTAAGTGTTCTTGTCCTTCCCACAGCTAGCCTTGAACTCTCAGCAGCCAGGTTTGTGACTGTTGTGGGTCATTTGTCAATAAATAGAGAAGTCACAGCACAGCAAAGCCTCAATCTTTCCTGAATTTCACTGCAACACTCCTGAGTCCTTCTGCCTCTATGACATCACTGCCTGAAGTCCCTCTCTCACGACCATCTGGTCTTGTTTGAACGAGGCAGCTGCCCCATTCACTGGTCCCCTCACTCTGGACTTTGCCCCTGTTCTGGCCTTTGTCCCCTCCCTCCCACCTTTCATCCCCATCCCTGTCTGTCTATCACCCACACTACCTTACAAATTATCTTTCTCAAATGAAAATATTGGAGAGCCTGGATGGCTCATTCAGCTAAAAGCCTGACTCTTGGTTTCGGCTCAGGTCATGATCTCATGGTCCGTGAGTTTGAGCCCCACATTGGGCCCTACGCTGACAGTGTGGAGTCTGCTTGGGATTCTCTGTTTCCTTTTCCCTCTGCCTCTCTCCCTCAAAATAAATAAATAAACATTTAAAAATAAATAAATAAAATGAAAATATTAATTCACACCTTCCCTTGATTTGACTGGTGTTCAGAGCCCTTCTGATCTGGCCCCACCCACCTCACCAGCCTCATGCCCCCTGTCTTCCCATTTTCCCACATCCTGTGTGTCAGCCACACCATGCTACCTCAGTCCCCAAGACATGCCTTCTTCCTTATCACCTTAGCACACACCCTTGTTCTAGAATACCAGGCGAACGCCAATCTAGGCTTCAAGGTTCACCTGAAGCACTGTACCTCTGGGGTAGCCTCTCTGACCCTTTCCCACTCTCAGCAAAGACTTGTTTTCATCCCCTGAGCTCCCATGATGTTCAAAGCATTTGGCTATAACAGCACATGATGGAGCATGTGTATTGTGCTCTTTAGGTAGGAGTGTCTATGGGCTTGTCTCCCACACTGGACTGTGGGCTGCCTGACACCACTTGTGCATTTTTCAAGCCATGCTGACTGCATAGACGGGTCCATCTAGTGGTCTCTCCCATGTTCTCCTCATTCAGGGCAGAATTCCCTTTTGTCCCCTTCTATGAAGAGTTTTCTGAAATGTGACCCAAGGAAAGATGGGTATATTTAACCTAGTTAGAAACACTTTTCCAAGACAGGAAGTGAAATGTGAATATGCAAGTGATCCCTCCTAGGGTGCATGGTATTTATTTTTTTTATTACAGTTGAAAAACTTGTAGCGATTGCCTTGTGTTACCACATACGATTAGGTAGTTTTATGCCGTACTTGCCATGAATTCAGACAGGTTCACCTCATATTGATTCATATGATTTCAACTTGACTTCCCTCCATTCCCTCCCCTCCCCTCCCCTCCCCTTCTCTCTCTTCCCCTTTCTCTCTGCCTACTCACACAACAAATGTTAGCTGATTGCTTCTTCACCATCCTGTCTTGAAGGATACAGAGCAGTACTTCGAAGCATTCATGTGCCCATGAATCAGCCAGTGATCTCGTTAAACTGCAGCATCTGATTCAGCAGGTCTAGGGCTGAACCTGAACTTCTGCATTTCCAAGTACCTCCCAGGCGGTTTGGACCACACTTTAAGTAACAAGAATATAAAGGTTGGGGGACGAATCAGGCAGAGACTGTGCTCTCACAACAAGATGATGGTGTGGGCCCAGCCCCTACTTTACCACACCCTAACAGGGAGTTCCCCTTAGTATCCCCTGGGTCTGCTTCTTCACAAAGTGCAAAGTCTTTTTTTTAAATTAAGATATAATTGATAGATTGGTCGTTGCCAGAGATGGGGGTGGGATGAGCAAAAGGGGTCAGGTGGTCAAAAGATACAAACTTCCAGTTATAAAATAAGTAAGTCGTGGGGGCGACTGTAGTTAATACTTCTGTGTTGTATATTTGAAAGTTACTAAGAGAATGATCTTGAAAGTTCTCATTAAAAATCCTGGTCATCGCTGAGAGGGAGAAATATGTGAACGAATAATGTAGGGCTGGGAAAAGGGGAGAAGGACAATTCCATTTTGCCCCCTAAATGAAGGTTTGGGTGGTGAATCAGACGAGAACAGCGTAAACAGGATTCTGATGGTACTTTTAAGCACAAGCTGAGAAAACTATTAAGGTTCAGACTCCAATTTTAAGGCCTCTAAAACATAGCTAAGGGAATCTCATTTGCGTGCTTGAGAATAAATTGGGAGGAGGGCAAAGAGACTGAACAGCTTCCCAGGAATGTACCCAGAGGCCAAGGGGCCAAGGGTTCCTTGCTCCATTTGAGGCTGGGAGAGTTTCTATAGGGCAGACATTATTAGGTAGGAAACTGGTAACGTCTTAACTGTGAACCATGCACTCTCTCTGGGAGCTAGAAGATAGAGGGGGATTTGGTGGGACTCTGAAAGTTTCCACCCAACCATTGAAATGTTAAAACAGTATAAAACTAGAAAACCAGGAGGCTCAGGAAATAGCAATGTTTTCTTGCAACTGCCAAGCCTCCTCTCTGTGCTTTAGAAACTGAAAATCCTGACATTCCTACCTACTGAGTGGAAGGTTGACGATCATCCTGGTCCACTGTTTGAGAAGTTCTTTTTCTTTTCTTTCCTTTTCTTTTCCTTTCTCTTCTTTTCTTTTCTCTTCTCTTCTTTTCCTTTTCTTCTTTTCTCTTTTCTTTTCTTTCTTTTCCTTTCCCTTCCTTTCCCTTCCTTTCCCTTCCCTTCCCTTCCCTTCCCTTCTCTTCTCTCTTTTCTCTTAATTGTATCAGCCAGATTACTAGTTATTTGTCCCTCTCAGATTCATGGGATCCTTCATTCATTTGTTCATACATTCATCCTCACACTTCATTTCTTGCAAATACTTCGTGTACATCTATTATGTACCAGATACAGAATATATGCTTTCACCATGAAACTACAACATAAAATAAGACAGGAGTCACAATACAGCTCCTTCCACTTTTCTTTTCTTTATTTTTTAATTTTTTTCTAATGTTTTATTTATTTTTTAGAGAGAAAGAGAAAGAGCATGAGCAGGGGATGGTCAGAGAGAGAGGGAGATGTAGAATCCAAAGCAGGCTCCAGGCTCTGAGCTAGCTGTCAGTGCAGAGCCCAACGCAGGGCTCGAACCCACAAACATGGGATCATGACCTGAGCCGAAGCTGGACGCTTAACGACTAAGCCACCCAGGCACCCCCTTCTTCCACTTTTCCATTGAGGATGCTTCATTTATAGCATCCTTGACTATGGTTAACTAAAAACCATCCCAACACTAACATTATCCAGAATGTGTACATCTGTCTTGTCTGCAAGAATATCATGAGATCACATTTGAAGTCCCTGATTAACTTCGGGCATAGGATTTCTTTTCTTTCTCTTTGAATAACCAGCCTAAAGACTTTATCTTTAAAAGAATGACTGGTGGTTTAAGCTAATTCCAGATTTATTTTAGCAAGTGCACACTGGCTCCTGGGGAGCATAACATTCCTGTCTAAATGCACACAAATGATCTCTTTAGCCATCTATTCTCCAATGATGCCTCAGAGCCAGTAAAATCATTGCTGCAAAACGTGATAATCCCTCTTTATACACCTTCACAGAATGTGACTGTCTTTGTCTGCCTACATCCCTTCCTTTTATCCACCATTCTTCAAAAATCACTCCGATAAATTCAGCCTATTCTCCTCACCATTGGTAGACATCATTCACAAACTTGAGCTTGTCAGAGAGTTCCCTGGGCAGCTGTGTTGGAGATTTACAACACTTCTTCTCCTTTTTATTTATCACAGTATTATACAATTATCTAGCTTTACCCTTAAAAAAGGATATAAAAAAATGTCCATTTAAGAATTCTTACCCACAGAGCATCTGGGTGGCTCAGTCAGTTGAGCATGCAACTTCGGAGCTCATGAGTTCGAGCCCGCGTTGGGCTCTGTGCTGACAGCTCAGTGCCTGGAGCCTGCTTCAGATTCTGTGTCTCCCTCTCTCTCCCTATCTCCTGCTCATGCTCGCTTTCTCTCTCTCTCTCTCTCTCTCTCTCTCTCTCTCTCTCTCTCTCTCTCTGTCTCTCAGTCTCTGTCTCAAAAATAAATATTAAAATTTTTTAAAAGAATGCCTACTCACAAAATATTAATGGTGTTGGTCTCTGGAGAACAGGATTTACTAGGAGAGATGGAGAGATCCCTTCCTTTTTATGTTATACTTTTTAGATCAGTTGATTTTCATTTTGTCTTGGACATCTGATCTTTTTTAACATTTTTCAAATGTTTATTTATTTTGAGAGAGTGAGAATACAAGTGAGTGAGGGACAGAGAGGGAGGGAGAGAGAGAATCCCACGCAGGCTCTGTGCTGTTAGTAAAGAGTCTGATGCAGGGCTTGATCTCATGAACCATGTGATCACAACCTGAGCTGAAGTTAAGAGTCAGATGCTCAACTGACTGAACCACTCAGTTTCCATCATTTCCACTTCTATCACAAATACATTTATTTTTTTTCTGTCCATTTATTTATTTGGGGTGTGGTGGGAGAGACAGGATAATACCAAGCAGGCTCTGCACTGCCAGCACAGAGCCTGACATGGGGCTGGAACCCATGAACCATGAGATCATGACCCGAGCCTTACCCCGTAAAAACTATTTTTTAATTTTTTTATTTAAAAAATTGCTTATGTTTATTTGTTTCTGAGAGAGAGAGAGACAGAGTGTGAGTGGGGGAGGGGCAGAGACAGAGGGAGACACAGAATCCAAAGCAGGCTCCAGGCTCTGAGCTCTCAGTACAGAGCCTAATGTGAGACTTGAACCCACGAACTGTGAGATCATGACCTGAATTGAAGTCAGATGCTTCACCAACTGAGCCACCCAGTCCCCCCCCAAACAATTTTTAATACATTATCTACTGAGTGTGATAGACATGAGCAATAACTGTAAAGTGTGGTGATAGGTGTTCCTACCTGCCCTTTTAAGGCCCAGGCCACACTCCCTAGCAAAGGAAATGACAGAGCCACGGAAATGACCCACCATATGCAAACATTGCCTAGGACTCACCCTCCTCTATTGCCTGACCCCACCTCCTCACCTGCAGCTTTGTTCTGTCTCCTGACCTGGTCTGCCTGACTCACCACAATGTCTTCACACCTTTTCACCTGAGATATCACCACTTATCTGTGTCTCAGTCTGCCTGGTTCACTGGTTTTTTTCTCCCCTGAATTTATCTCCTTCTTCCCAGCACAATGCATTAAGACTGAGTCATGGTGACATAACACTGGCTCGAACTTGACCTTCCTTGAATGAAATACCTTAAGAAAAAGCCAAGTGGATTTGGAATGAATTGTCCCTACAGTTTCAGGAGCTGTCATAGAGAGGCCTTGGGTAGGTGTCTAAATACATCCACTCTTCTCTTCTCAAGTCATTATTTACTCCTGGTGAGTTTTTATTGTCTGCCCTTTTCCCTCCCCCAGTTTCCATCATTTCCACTTCTATCACAAATACATTTATTTTTTTTTAGGTCTATTTATTTATTTGGGGCGGGGGGGGGGGGGAGACAGGACAATACCAAGCAGGCTCTACACTGTCAGCACAGAGCCTGACATGGGACTGGAACCCACGAACCATGAGATCACGACCTGAGCCGAGATCAAGAGTCAGACAGGCTTATCCAACTGAGCGACCCAGGTACCCTGCAAATACATTTATGATTATACTTAAGCAAGGAATAAGTTTTCCCATATCATTTATTATATTCCACAGAGACAGCAGTGTCCATAAGCCAAGCCAAAACCTCATTAGACACTGTTTGGTCAAAAAAAAAAAATCTGAGGATATCCTGGCCTCTTTTGTCAAGGACTGAAAACCATCAAGTGAGAACACACACTGGCCAAGGAAGCCACCGTGTGCTGTGAGCTCACCTGCCCAGGTCTAAGGTCAACCACCTGGGCTCTGACCCCAATCCTGCCACATCACCTGTCCACCACCCACCTTGTGCTTTGAATGTTTTCCTCTCTACTGACTATTTTCACTTGGGCTACAAACAATCCCATTGGTTCTCATCTTAAAAACAAACTAAAAGAAGGAAAACACTCCCCCTCAAAATGTCAGTTAAATCAGGATCTCTGGGAGAGAGCCCAGGCGTCAGTATTTTTTAAATGCTGCCTGGGGGAGGGGGTTCTAGTGGGCAACCCAGAGGAGCGCTGGTCTGCTGGAGTCCAGCTCCAGCAGGTCCAGGGCTCCCTGAAGAATGGACGGTGTCAGCAAGGGAGCGTGAGAGAGCCTAGAGTTTCTTTCTGCTCACCAGGCAGGCATCTCAGCACTCACCGGAGTGTCAGCTTTATTTATGGAAAAAATATATGGGGTACAAAATAGGAGTTGCAATTGCCTTAGACAATGATTTCCGATGACGAATTTTGGTATGTAAAAATTTCCCAGAACCTAGATTGGTAGAAGACTCATGCATAATCTTTATCAATAGTGATTGATGTAGGTGATTTAGATGCTTATCATATGGGGAAGGAAGGGATCTTCTGCGTTCAAATACAAGGCAATGTTTTTAGCATAGCAAAGGAAAGAGTTAGTTCTTTGAGCAGGGGTCAATAGCCTGTTTTCTTGAGGGGAAAAGAAACAGGTTTCTCAGGAAATGTAATATTTGCTCCCATAAACACAAAAGAAGAAATTCCTAGAATAAGTTCCTTCACAAGGTACAATTAGCATATTTTTAGGATAAGGGGGCAAGTCACTCCTGACACTAGTCAACAAGGCGCCTTGGGGGTCAGTGCTCAAGCAAAAATAATTGAGTGGGGGGTAGACATCGGTCGCCATCTGATGGCAGGAGACCCCGGCCTTGCAGACCTGCCTTACTTGACAAGGAGTAGGTTTTTTTTTTTTTTTCCAACTTAGTGAGTTCAGAAAATGGTTTCCAACACTGGTCCCCAAGAGCAGATCTCTTGAAGAGCCACTGTTGCCTTTTCCTTCACTCACATGCACCTCTTGATTTATCGCATACTGGTTGTGACAGCTGCAGCCCTATTGCATACCAGCTCTTAACCCAGCAGCCGCTTCTCTGATCTTCTTAGGTGCCGTTTGACATAATCTGCCTCCCCTTGCTTCCTGAAACCCTCTCTTCTGGGATAATTTCCTGCTTTTCTTCTAAACTTGGACTGCTTCTCCTCATTTTCCACCATGGGCTCCTGTTTTTCTAGTTTGGAGGGGGTGTGAGGACAGGAAGCAGGCTACATGGCAAGACTCTCCCCAGGGCTTTACATGGCTAACATTCTTTGTAGGGATAATACTGTTCAGAAAACATTCAGAAACAAAGAATATTAAGAAAACGGAGCTAATTCCAAAAAATGCAGGCAAACACCAGGAAACAGGGTAGACAAGATGCCAACCAGATGTTGCTCGATGCCAGCTGTAAGAGTTTGGGCTCAGGCCCCAAACTTGGTTCAGATGAAACACAAAAGCCAGATTCCTCCAGAAGAAAGCTCCCAGAACCTCAGGCCAAGCTTTTATTCAGTCAGAGAGACTGTGGGGTTATGGGTAGAACAGGGTGACATTAGTTTTAGACTCATCTACTGTAAACCCCAGAATCTGCTCTTCTTTGGTCTTGGAGTCCCATTCAGGGAGGGCAAACCCACATCACACCACTTTGACTCCTGGGAACAGCGCAAAGGATTAAGACCAAAAGGCAAGTTGGGGAAGGATCTGAGAGCCAGGCAGCTGCAGCAACAGCCCCTCCTGGTCCCCAGGATCTGAGCTGTTATGGTTCTGTTTTAAAATAAACTAAGATTCAGATGAACAGAAAGTTTGTGTTTCACATTAACATTGTGGCTTTTTCTCAGCTGGGTGTTTTTATTTTCTCTGTCACTTTGCATTACAGGAATAACACAGCTTTCCCAAAGAACAGCTCCATCAGATAAGTAAACAGCATAAAGTGTGGAGTGTAGACTGCAGAAGTTGAGGCTCCCTGACTGGGGGAAGGCTTGGCCATGAAAGGTTCAATGGCTGTTGGCCCAGAGCACTGGCTTCAGGCTCAGTGTGAAACTGGGCTGGCAAAGAGGCCATACCTCATCTTCTAGGCTATGGTGCCTTGCATTTTCTCATGGGTCAGCACAGATGCAGCTGGAAGAAATCGCTCCCTGTACTTGCCCCAGCCCTTCCCAGCACAGATGTGGTCACTGACCACTGCTCCCAGCCTCCATAGCCCTCCCCAATCCTAGGGCAATGGAGACCCAGTTAAGGAGGATGTCAACATGTTCCTGCCCACCAGGAAACTGAGTTCAGAAATAGTTACACTTTGTATATTGCAGTCAATGTATGTGGGGGTGAGAGAGAACCCAGCACATTCCCAGGGGCCACATTATGGGCTCTTTCATCCCAAGCTCCTTTATGTTTGTTGCCTAACACCTGACTGACTGACAGGTCTCCTTCACGCATTCTTGATTCTTGTGGGTCCTGTAGCCCAGGAAAGAATCGTGGCCTCCCAGCTTAGACCCCACTTCCACAAGACCTGTTTGAGCAATGCCATTACATCCACATCCTGACTAAGCCTCTTTAGTGAGCTTGACTTTGATAGACTGAAGAAAACCCTGCTGAGACCCAAATCCCTCTTCCACTATCCCTTACCCTCGCAATAAGACTTCTTACAAATCAACCTTGACCCAGACAGAAGTTGACTTTGCTTTACTCTTGGGCTCAGTGATTTAAGTGACTTTCCTCTTTGTGAAGCAGTAGTTGGTTCCTCCCAGGGCCCAACTCATGCTGTTTCCACCTCACTCCCTCTTTCTGGCTGGGAAATCTCAGCATCCCCTCAGCTAGGGCCAGCCAACATGGGAGTGGAAAGAGTTGCTATGGAGACTTGGTTTTGGCACACAAATGGCACTTTGGCAAACATGGGTTCTCCAGAATATCTCTCTCTGGACTCTCCTAGACTTTTCACATGACATAAAACTGCAAAATTGTTTCCAGGACAAAAATTCACATATTTTAATAAATCAAAGGTTAAATCCAAAGCCATTTTCAAAATGCGGGCACTCATGACAGCAAGTAACAGAGAGCACGAGAAGAAAGCAGTGACTTCCCCTCACCCCCGGCAATTTATCTCTAAATGGATAGTCTAGCAAACTGGCTACTGGAAAAACAATCTGGCTCAAGGATGTTTTCTGCTTTGACATCTTAATCTACTGATAACAAAACAGTCAAAATGCCTCTCAATCCTTCTGCTCATGGGATGGGCATATGTGGCTAATCACTTTTAATGTGTAATTAGAAATTTTGAATTTAGAAAGAAGAATAAAGTGAACTCCAAAATTCCCATCCCCCAGCTTAATAATCATAGACTCATGGCCAATCTAGTTTTATCTATACTCCTACCATTGTTCCTTCTCCCAGATTATTTTAAAGCAAAGCCAAGATATCTATCATTGCATCAACAAATATTTTCATATTTATCTATATAAAACTAAGACTTCATTTTTTAACACAATTACATTATCACACCAAAAATCTTAACAATAATTTCTTAATTTTACCAGATCTTCACTTAGCATTCAGAGTTTCTTTGATCTCTTTTTAATTTATTTTTCTGGATTTTTTTAGTGAAAATCCAATTTGAAATAAGATACGTATCTTGCAACTGTCGTATCACTTAATTCTCTAGATTAAATTAGCATTTCTCTCAGTACCCCCCTGTTTCTTCCCCTTTATCTTTCTTCCTCTCTTTTCCTTGCCATCTCTGAGTTGAAGAAAAAGCCTCATTTGTCTGGATTTTGCTGTTTATGACGCCGTGGTGTTATTTAGCATGTTCCTCTTTCCTCCCTGTATGCTCTTAAAAGTTAATCATTCCACCCTTGACTCTGATTCCTGAATCTGCCTTTATGACTAAGGGTTCAACAGAGCTTCCTGGTCTCCGTTGTAAACCCCAGGCTTCTATCTCCTTAATAATGGGAACCTGAGGCTGTGTGCTACACCAGAAAGAACACAGGGTTTTAACTGGTCATCCACCTACTAGATGATTTTGGGAAAATAAGACTCACTTTCTTTGGTTATAAATGTGGATACTAATATTTCCTTGAAAAGTTTATTTGAGAATTACAGGTAATTATGATAAATACAGAGTGTGCGGAGTGGCACACGATTATAGCTAATCATGTACCCAAGGCACAGTGCTATGTAGTGAATGTAGCACAGATTCTAGAGCCAGACAACTTTGAATAAGGTCATGAGTGTGGCGGGGACAAAATATTCATTTTCATCTTAAGGAAGAGAAAATATATGTGACATCTATTGTCCAGTGCTTAAAGCATAATGAGTATGACCGTTGTAGACAATGACAGTAGTATAAATGTATCAAAGAAGGCTAGAAGATTGAGTTCAATATAGTTTTTTTTGTTAATTCTCTTTGAAACATGCTTCCTTCCAACAATTCTCTTTTATCTTAAAAGCAAACAGCCAAAAATGTGGATAAATACAAAATACAATGAGAATACAGAGGAGGGAACAAATAAGTTTTCCTGCAACACCAAGGAACACTCCCCGCTCCCCCCCCCCCCCCCCCCCCCCCCCCCCCCCCCCCCCCCCCCCCCCCCCCCCCCCCCCGCCGTGAGCCATGACAATGGGACTGGTCATAAGAGTTACTGGGTAGTGACCAGGTGAGTGAGAAAAAGTGCGGATCACAAGGAACAGCACTGGCAAAGTGGCAAAGCACTGCTGGGGTCACCAGTGGTTTCAGAGAAATTGGTTAGGGTTTACCTTATTGGCAGTGAGGAGTGAAGATGTGCTGTAAGTTGTGTGTGATAATCTGTGTCACGGGAAAGGGAGGGAACGAAGGGGAGAGCTCAGGTGACCTTGTGAGAAAGGGATATTTGTTTAAAGGACGTGTAACAGACACATAAGAGATGGTAAGAGACTAATGCCGTAACAAACCACATCAGTCCGCCATAATTTTGATCAAAGGGTTAGATGCAATATCTCTGGAAATGGCATTAAGAAGGTAACGTTTTGCCTGTAGTGATCATGGAGTTGGTATATTTGAAACTGAATTAATAGTTATGCAGAACTTACACTCAACAATAAAAGGCAGGTAATGGCTTAAAAAGGGTAGCAGAATTATGATAGTTATCCCCAGACTTTTCAGGACGGGTCCATGGAAATCACAGCCTCCTTCAAATACCATCATTGTTTCAGATTCCCTGAGAGTGAAGGTAGCACATGAACGCACAAACACACACACACACACACACACACACACACACACACACACACACCCCTCTCCCCCACCCCGTGTCATGGTTCAGTTGTATTTATGTTAATATTTGCTAAATTACATTCTATAGAGCTTTATTCTACAGATGTCTCATGGAAATAAGAAGAGAGAGAGAAAGATTAAGAGGGCGGGGAGAAGGCTGGCTTTATAAAGTAAACTGGGAAATTATGGGTGAAATAGAATTTAAAAGGTTTCTTTCCTGCAGGACTTATCAGAGCCTTTGTTTAGTGCACTGCAAATCTCCAACATGAACACAGAGTATGTAAGATTTTAACAGAGACCTCTCCACTCCTCCCACCAGAAGCATCTTGGACAAGTATTCTATATGCAATTACACTGGGGAGAATGCTAACATCAGTAATGGTCAATGCCCCTTAAAGATATCTCAGGACCTGAATCTAAGCTGGTGAAGACATTTCTGCTGCAAGTATTGCTGAGCAAATAGAGACCTTGCTGGAATGCAAGTACCTTACATCAGTCAGGTCCTTTCTATTTAGTCCAGACTAGTGTGCATAATTATGAAGGAGCTAGATGGACATTTCTAATGCATGCACAAAGAGAAAGCTGTTTTACAGCCAGAGCCAACTCATCTCCTAAGCCCGTGGGGGAAAATGCTCAAAGTGGACAGGCGTTGAAAAGAGGTTCTCGCAGATGGAGGGGAGAGAGAAAGCTTTTTGGGTGCTGAAACATGTCCCAGATTCCACTTCCAACCTCATGGGCTCTCAGGAAACTCAAACTGCAATCCGGGATATATAAGAAAATTAGCTGCTCCATCAAGGATTAAAATCTGTGCCTAATTGCCATCCCAACATGCACGCACGGTGCGCACACACACGTGTACAGTCTGCATGTGAGCATAAAATGGGCTGAAGGTTTTTGTTGCCAGCCTCCACCTGCCACAGCTCTGCCCTATTAGTCAGTGCGGGCTCACCCATACCAACCCCTGATCCAGCTGGGGACAGAGCTGAGTCTGTGTCATGACCCCCATGACCACCTTCAAGGTGCAGACATGATCTAAGGTCTATCTGCAACCCTGCCCACTGAGCTGCACTATCCACATGATGTCCTCCAACCCGCTCACCCTGAGTCTTAGAGAGGGGTCATCTACTCTGCCCTCAGCTTTGAACACTCCATATCTACTCTTGATGGAGCCTAAGCTAGGGAGCTCCCCCTCATCCCCAGGATCCTGAATGATGCTCTGCTTCTTTCCTACTAAATCCCTTACTTTCACAAATATCCTTTCCTATTACCTGGGACTGTTTCAGTCTGTCCTACCCTCTCTAGAGTAGAACTTTCTGCAGTGGTGGGAAGTTCTATCTCCGCATTGTACAGGACAGTAACTGCCAGCCAGATCATCTTCCCAGACCAGTCACTTGCCAGCCACATGAGCAGATTTGCCACACGTACTGGAAAGCATTGGACAGTCACTTTCCTGAGCCTCAGACCCATCCTCCGAACAGTGGGATAATTGCACACGCTTCCTAGAGACACTGTCACATGATGTTATATGAGAAAACACTTGTGAGGTGACTCTCACAGACCCTACCACCCAGCAGGTGCTCAGTGAATGTTTATTCCTTCTCTTCATCCAAAGAGAAGTCCAGTGTGTAAAATGCTCCAATGGTTTACGTTTCTCTAAGTAGCCTCAAAGCGGCCTTGTTTATCCCCTAAAATACCAAATCCCATAAGGGGCTTTGGATCAGTGATTGGAAAATAATTTTGGCTTTCCTCTGGTGCATCGTATCTCAAGCTGGTCTCCTTATTCTGACACTGGTGTCTGGAAAGTCTAGCCTTGATTTCCTTCCTGCATCAATCAAAGATCAGCCCCCTTCTGGGGGAGGCTGGAAATGAGACCCATTGTTCATTTGCATTGTGCAAACTTTCCTCAATTAAAAAGAAAAAAAGTCTTTTAACACGTGTAGGTTGGAGGCTTCGCTTCCTTCCAGTTAAAAGAGGCCTGGGGATCTGGTAGGACAGCTGCGGCCCAAGAGGAAGGGAAACGGGACAGGCGGAGAGGCCCCCCAGAGTCTGCTCCTACCAGAGGGAGAGGCCGGTCCTGCTCCTGGAACCTGCGGCTGTGCTGTAACCCTAGCTGTTCAGACACAGCCACAATTTTCTTGAGTCCACTTACTAGCTTGTGGCCTCCCCCAGATTTCTCCAGAGTCCGGGCAGGGTGCTTATGACAACCTCGTTGTCTCCTCTACCTCCGGGGTGCCTGCTTGCCTCATTGGAGGATGAATACCAAGCTTTTCATCAAGTAAAGCACCACACATATTAACAAATAAAATATAGAACAGAAATCACTCTCACACATGGCATTTTTAAATGTAGTAAACTTCATACCAAGCTGGGGTTTTCAGCAAGATATCACACAATAGGAACTCCAAAATCATATGCTTTCTTGCCTGCCAGACGGGACCAACCCACCCTGGTCTTTCCTGCGTGGGATGCTGCCTCCTCTCTTCTTCCCGCCGTCCTGCCCCTACTGTCTCTTCCTCACCTCAGCTTCCTTGATTTCCCGGAAGACATCGAATTACTCGCCATATGCCTTGGTCAGTCATTCTGCACCTGCTGGCTCCTTCCTCCATGTAGATCTGTTTGCTAAATGTGTCAAGAAAATCAGCTCATGAAGCAGTTTCTCATTTAACAGAAACACCTTTTTCAGAAGACAATGGTGATGTCAATGGTAATTTTTTTTCCTGGTACAAATGTAAACTGTCATGGGGAACTAACATAGTTCTCTCTCAGGACACCTACAGAGCTTTCAGCTGCTGCACTATGTCCAGAGGGAGTGTTAACAACAGGTGCAAAGTTCTGGCCCCAGTTACATATATACACATTGTCAAAATGGACTCTGATGACAAAGCAATAAGAAATATGAAAATAATAATATTATCACAGAGAAGAGGGAGGTAATCCTTATTTGCACAAACTATCTTCCTAGAAATCACTCCAGAACTAAGTTCTCTAATTTCACAATTCCATAATAAAATTACCCAGCACTCATAAACCTTCCAGGAAACATAAATTTTGCAAGCCAAGGAATGAACACAAGTAGAAGAACTTGAAGTTGAGTAGATAGAATCCAACTAAGAAAAGAAAGAATTAGGAGGGTATAGGAACTGGTTTGCTATTCCAGAAGGAGGGTGTTGGTAGAAGAATAAGCAGGCAGGACCAGCTTAGATTCCTAAGCTGGAGGTTAGAGGGTTTGGCGTGGCTGGTGTTAGGACATCCACCAGTTACAAGGTCCCCATAGAAGAGGCTGCCAAGTCGGGACCTTTGCAGATGATTAAATAAGATGAGTCATTAGCTAAGCCCAAATCCAAGAGGATCGGGGGGGAGAGGAAGTCTGGACAGAGACGGACATGCATATGGATGAAACACACATGTAGAAGGAGGTACAATTCGGGATACTGGATGTGCTCACAAGCCAAGGGATGCCAGAGATCACCAGCAAATCACCAGGCGCTAGGAGAGAGGCATGAAGCAGAGTGTCCCTCCTGGCCCTCAGAAGAAGACAATTGTGCCCACACCCTCCAGATGTGAGACAATGCATTTCTGTTCTGTCTTCAGATGCCCCGTCTGTGGTACCTCATTAGAGCAGCTCTAGGAAACAAACACGATATCTTTAGAAACGGTCCCAGAAATGCAACCACTTGGTCAAAAGGTGTGAATATCTTTAATTTTCTTGATACCTATTGCCAGTTTGCAAACTTTTCCCAATGTTACACTGATTTCAAAGTTCATTAACTGTGAGAGTATTCATTTCATCATAATCTCCCCAGACTATGATTGTTTTTATAGACTTTGCTAATTTATTTGACAAACTATATCACACTGATTCTGTATGTGAATGTCTTTGATTACCATGGAGACTAAATATTCTTTACATTTATTAGCCAATTTTGTTTTTGATATCATGAACTCTAGGTCCTGTCCATGTCTTTTGAAATTATGTTCATATTTAACTTCTGGAATGATGGACTTTCTTCCTTTGCTATTTGTATGAATTCCCTTTATAGCATAAATAGTCATTCTCTTTCTGCCATTCTTAATGCAAATTTGTCTCCATGTGGTGTTATTTTTATGTTGCTTCTTGTCCTCTGAATATATATTCTGACAGAACAACACTTTAGGATTTTCAATTTAAATATATTAAAATGTTTGTGTTATTTATACAAGGATAGAATTTTGTTATAAAATACAATTGTTTAATTCATCTAGAATTTAGTATTTGGGGATAGGGTGTTAAGTGAGCATTTACTTTGTTTTATTAACAAATCATTAATCCAGTAACCCCACAGCAGCTAGTAACTTATCTTTCCCTTTCTTACACAACAAAACACTTCATATGTCTGTGTGTGTGTGTGTGTGTGTGTGTGTGTGTGTGTGTAGCCAAATAAATATCTGTGGTCAGAAATTGCATTTAACCAAGGGAGTATTAGATATGTTACCAGACACAAAAGTCTAGAAGGGTGATTAGATCTTCATCTCCCAGCCCTTTGTTCAGTATTAGATAAGCCTTCAGCCAATCCCCTAAACTCCTGTGTGCACTTTTACCTGCCCCACTTACCCCTCTGCTCCTTTCTGGTTTAGTTTTCATAGATGTCTGTTTTCTGCACCCATCTGGAAGCTCCGTGAAGGCCTTTCTGGCTTCTTTCCAGCTGCATCCTTGATGTCTAACATGATGTCTAAATTATAATAGATCTTCTAAATAAAATTATTAAAGTAGAGACTGTTCACCCCACTAGACTGTACACTACTGTCTTTGCCTAGAATGTTCTTCTCTTTTTTGTTACCTAGTAAGTATGGAACTGTGGCTCGGAACGCAGCCTCTAGACCCAAACGGCCTGGTCTCAAATCTGGGGACACACTATACATCCTTCTTGGGCCTCACTCTCTTCTTCTGCAAGCCAGGAATAAAAATGGTACCTACCTCAATGAATTATTGGGGGAGGTAATGAGCTGTGAGCACAAAGTCCTTACCAAAAAAGTACCAGCCACCTAGTTACTATCATCAGGATCCCACCTTAGAAGACAGCTTCTTAGCCTTCTCCACCCTCCTCTGACTAGATTAGGTCGCCCTCAAACCCTTCTCTTTCTTGTGTCCCCTGCATTTATCTTAATAGTTATTTATGAATGGCTTTTTTATGTCTCCCGTTAAACTTTAAGTTCCATGATGAAGGGATGGCATGTCTCTTATTTACTGGTGCATCTCCTGTCCTTAACGTTCCTAGCAGGCAGAGGTCCATAATACAATAGAGAAATAAAATGAGTTATTGAATATATAAATAAAGGAATGAACCTCTAATGGTGGAGGAGGGAAGTCACCTTCAGAGAGGAAGCCATGATCCTGCACGTGCCTACACGAGGGACGGAAAGCCTAGAGCCTGCCTGTCACAGTATTATGGCTGCAGCCACATGCTTTCCTTTATATGCTGCCTATGGCTTCTTTTGGATCGCAAGGGTAAGGTTGAGTCATTTTGACAGACTGAATGCAAGGGCTGAAAAGCCTAAAATATTTACTATCTGGCTCTTTGCAGAAAAATATTTGTTGGCCTCTTATCTTTACCACTGATTTTCAAACATAGACATACATTGGAATCACCAAGAGGTCTTATTAATATACAGATCCTAGGCTCCACCCCCAGCGTTTCTGTAGGTCTGGGGGAGGGCCCAACAATTTGCTTTGTTATCAAATTCTCCATTTATGCTGCCTCTCCTGGTACAGGGACCCACGTTGAGAACATGTGGTGTTCAATATTTAGACACACCCGTGTGTCTCCATGTGCATCTCTGGGCACACGGAGAGCTGAAACTCCAGGGCCTGACATTGACATTTGCTGACAGTGAGGTGATTCATGATCCCCTCCAGTTTCAGTCAGGAAGGACACCCATGGCCAAGGCAACCTGGAGACTAATTTCATGGCTCCCGTCATCTCCAGGGTTTTGAGAGGAGGAGCTGACCCCAGAGACCCTACTGAACCACAGTGTATGCCCCTGACAGGACCTCTGCCCACAAAGTCCGGTGTAAGACTGATGCTGCCATTTTCTTGGGTTAGGAAAGGTAAACGAGTGGATCTTCTCCCTTCTCTGACACAGCACCAATCACGCAAGTAACAACAGAGACCTTGACGGCTGCGCATACAGGGAAAGACCTTTATAACAACATCCAAGGTGTGTACGGTAATTATTCCCATTTGACGGGGAGGAAATTGACTCAGAGAAGTCAAGCCATCATGCCAAGGTGGGGAAGCTGGAATGGGGCTTAGCCAGTTAGTCCAATTCCAAAGCCCACGTCAACCATCATGGCACTGCTCTCTCCTCATGCCTGCGGGAAGGGGGATGTAGCAGAATGGATCACTGGCAGGGGTCGCTGTGTGCTTACTCTCACCTGGATCTCCGGTAGAGCAAGGAGTTATCAAATCAGTTAGTAACTGGATCTTATTTAGAGAAACCTGGGATATTATTCTGTCCAACCTCCAGCCAACCATGCACAGACCTGACATTCCCAGCGCCCCCGTAAGAACACAGTGGACACTGTGACGTGCCACCCAAATTGTGTTTCAATGAAGGCCTTGTTGTTCAGCTACTAGGAAGGCTGTTGGCCACATCCTTCACCTGTCAGCTTCTTCTGCAGCTGCCTCAACCTTCCCACTGACGCATTTCATCCAAGCTTACCCCGAATCCAATGATGGCTTGATGCCATAGTGGAGAAACCCAGCTCCCTAGCCCAACTGGAGACATTTCTAGCTCCAGATTCCCCTTGTGACCAACCAAGATTGTCTCTGGAACTACAACATAACTGGACTTTTCTATCTTCCCATGTCTGCTTCCCTCACTTCCTGTCCACAGGTGTGGGTCCTGAAGGCATTATTAGTAAACACACTGCATGCTAAACTGTGTCTCAGTCTACATCCCAGAGAACAGAGATGGCAACAGAGACACCCCCTGTCAGAAGCCACTTTAGGCACATCCGTGTCTTCTACCAGTGATCGTCCACATTCCACCTGCAGACATCCCTGTGCCCCATCAGCATACTCAGTAGCTCCAGGAATCTGCCAGAACTTTCTACTTGAAACTGCCTCCTGCTCCTCTTTTCAAAATATTCACCCAATCATCATCATTTATGGTCTCCTCTTGCAGCAAAAAGTCCTGAGGAAGGCTAGTTCAAATGGTGCCCTGCCACAGAATCTCAGTCATAGATCAAGGCAAAAACTGTCTGGAGTTTGCAGCCAAATATAGTAAAAAATGTTGCATATATCACCTTCCCACACCAAAATGGTACTGCTCTAGCAAGTCTATTTCTTTTTCCACTCCTTGATTTAGTGGCTTCCTCTGGTTTATGAAATATTTTTTACCCAGGGCCCACTGAAAATATCTTTATAAAATAGAGTTCATCTTTGAACAGGTCACTTTCCTATTGAATTTTAACAGTTCAAGAAGGAAAAGGGGGGATATTTCTGACCCAGATATTCTTTGAATGAGTATTTAAGTGAGTTCCGAGATGCCAGGATTTAAGCTCCGTTGACAGCCAACATAATCATCAGCTTGTAAAACAAAATCTTAAGTTCATGACTGCAGAGAGCACAGTGAATAAGATCTGCTTAAATCATCACAGTGATGTGGCACAAACAATTTCATTCCTGCCCATGGCCACTGTGCCAGTCTTGACTTCATATCGTTAATGAGTGACAAAGCCAAGATTTGAAACAGACCAGCTTGAATTCTGAGTCCATGTTCTTTCAACCATACTGTGCAATTCAATAAATATTTATTGGGCATCATTTATGTATGTCTAAGTATACTATGTTTGAAATACCTGAGTTTGTGTGCTACCTTATATATGACTTCCCTCTCCCTCTCTCCCTCCCTCTCTCTCTCTCTCTCTCTCTCTCTCTCTCTCTCTCTCTCTCTCTCCTTTGTCTATCATTGTAACTCCAGGAAAGGGGGCAAAAGATGCCTTCTTGGAAAGGGGAAGGGGAGGCTCTCTCCAGAATAAATAGGAAAGGGAAGCCAGCTCATTCTTTCCTTGGGGGTTAGAGGTCAAGATGGAGGAGAGCTTCCCCTTTGACCCTGGAGGACTGTGGAAGACAGAAAAGTAATGGACAGTGGGAGGTGGGGATTTTTCCTTTTCTTCTCTGCGCCAAGGCCTAACTGGAGAAGTTAGGGAGCTGAAAAACTCATTTGGGACACTCACAGGGGGTGACTTTAGAGGCTATCCCCACAACAGCATGAAGGTGGCTGATTCAGAATTAATATAACAGAAAAGTATGGGTGAGCAAAGAGAGGGCTTCGGTTGGTACTCCAGACCTTGGCTCCCCTATTGTGTAACAGAAATCCAGACATTTCTGCATAGTCCAGGAGGTGAAAAGCAACTGAATGTCCACTGGGAAGGTCAAGTGAGAGGGACTATGGAGTGATCCTTCTTGCTGCTCCAGCCCCATTCTTGTCCCCACTGGTGCTGTGGACCCATAAGGTAGACAGTGGCTTTCATTCATTTCCCAGACCAAGAAGCCAGCCAGGAGCCCTCACACCACTGCACTAGAGACCCTTCTGTCCATCACCCCAACAAGGCCACTGGCAAAGTCTTTCTCTGCTGGATCTGTCCATAGTTTCTTTTAATGTGCCCCATATGATGTGCCGCTCTCCTAAGTGTTTTGTATATAAACTATTCACTCCTCAACAACCCCATGGGTTGGACACTGCTACCAACATCCTCATTTCATAGAGGGGAACCATGGCTGGCAAGATGCAAGCCATAAAGTGACGTTTCCAAACTCACACACTGGCAAGTGCACCTGACATTCAAACACAGGAGTCCATGAACTTGACCATTATGTTAAGTTGTCTCCTTTGTAGGAGTTGCTCATAAATGACAAATAAGCGAAATACCGAAGTCATCTATGTCTTTGCATTTTTTTCTTTCACTTGGCATTAAGAATTGCTTGTTAAAAATCCCTATGCCTGGGACCCTCCCAAAAAGGCAGAAGCGACTCGGGGCAGGTGATTCTCTTCCTCATTTATCTCCCCACTAAATGGGAAGTGGTTGATGCCATGTACCTGGGACTAAGCTTGGTTCCCAAGCTGCTCTGTAACCAAGCAGAACTCCGAAGAAGGGGACAGACACTTTCAGCCCACATAAGTAAGCATCTATCCACAAAGAATATCCATTTGTTCCAGCAAATGTCCTATAGCCATCATGGAAGAGGCTCAGACTGAGGGAACAAGGTCTCTGGAAAATTCCTATGTGGGAGTATTCAAAAGAGTCCCAAGGAGGAGTCCTCCCGCCCTCTCCAGGTGATGGACAGCATTTTTGGAGGTCACATTCACACACCACTGGGCTGCAGGTCATTTCCACTCAGCTCCCTGGACTCCGTGCCTGTGCAAACAATGATCTCTGTCTGTGCTCCCTTTGTAGGTCCCCAAGGTGCCTTCTGGTGCTCTTTACTACCAGTCACTGCCTCACGGACAGTTTGATTAGGGAACCTTTGCCAGCTCGGCCTAAACATCTCCATAGAAAGGTGGCTTCTGAGAACTGAGTAGTTTGGGGAGAAAAGAAAGCTGGGAACCTGGATGAGGGTGTGAGTCTGGCTTACCCTTTGCTGAGGACAAAGCAGAGTGAATTCCAGTGGCATTGCCTGAGGCGGGTGGAAGCTTCTGGAGCCCCTTGTTCACCCTATAACCTACTGGAATGGGAGGCCCTTCTTGTGTCCTTCCTCACACCCTCCCCCACCTTCTCCAGGAGTAATCCCAGAAGATGACAGAGGCCCTGGAAAAATGCAAAGGGATCCTGAGGACTCCCCACCTCCTTGGATGGAGAAGGAAACTGAGGCCCAGAGAGAAGAGACACCGACGTGAATCTTGCACCCAAAATCAAGAAAGATCCCAGACCTCCTTCCACACATCCTTCTGTCTAGAAGACGTTTCCAGGAGTCCACAGGCTCCACACACAGAAGGGCCCCCTGGCTGCAGTGGAGGTGCGGGAGAGGCACCAGAGAGAAGGAAGATGCATCTGTCTGACAGAGTATTTCTGCAGGAGTGTCACAGACCTAAGAACACAATGCTGGGCCGCCCTCGGCACACGGCAGGACCAGACGGCACTGGTGTCTTCCTGGTGGTGGCCAAAGGTGGC